>NC_061087.1:94355406-94392906 GCF_015104395.2 Macrobrachium nipponense | reverse complement strand
ATGTGTTTAATATTTTTACGCCGTGAACGTGCATTAGACTTCGATTCAGTGGAATAACATATATATATATGTATATATATATATATATATAGTATATATATATATATATATATAGTATATATATGTGTGTGTGTGTGTGTGTTTGTATGTATGTATGTATGTATGTATGTATGTATGTATGTATGTGTATATATTTATATATATATATATATATTATATCTATATCTATATATCTATATATATATGTAAGTGAATCACGAAATATGGAACGTGATGAATATTATATGAATAAATAAAAACAAATGCCTCTTAAATATTTATCCCAGTTTTTGTAGGTCTACTAATTCTTCAGTTGTGTTGGAGTCCAGGTATACATACTTTCCTTTATAATCCTAATCTGTCATTCATACGAGCTTTCTATGTAAACTTATTTTTGTTAACTCTTCAGTCTGCTAACTAAAGGACAGTAAGTTGAAAGGCCTAGCACCTCTCCATTATTCCTCTTTCCTTCGTGGCATTTATCTTTATTTATATATAATATATAATATACATACATACATAGATACATACATACACGGATGCATATCATTAGCTATACTGTTAAGAAATTCACAGTCTCGTGAAGAACAAATTGTTTAAAAAATATCCACAATCATATATATTTTAATATATATTTGTGGATTTTTTAACATTAACTATATTTATATAATATACATTCATACATGCATATCACCTTCTTGTACAAATTCATTTACTTGCAGGCAGAGAGAGAGAGAGAGAGAGAGAGAGAGAGAGAGTGTATGGAGTCACAACAGAGTTCGAGGAAAAGGTTGACGATAGTAGATTCACATCAACCGTGCATATGACGTCTAAGCCAGTCCCTTACGACGCTCCTGATTGGCTGTTGATAAGCCAATCACAGGGCTGGAAGCTCTCAGTCTCTCGAGAGAGTTCACATAGGCAGGATGTATGTTCCACCTTTCCTGAGGGATACTTTTGAAAGGCGTACTCCTCAGCAAAGTTGGAACATAGATCCTACCCATGTGAACTCTCGAGAGAGAGACTGAGAGTTTCCTGCCTTGTGATTGGCTTATCAACAGCCAATCAGGAGCGTCGTAAGGGACTGGCCTAGACATCACATGCACGGTTGATGTGGATCTACTATAGCTAGTAAACCCTTTCGCGCGCTGTGGTACCTCAGTTTATCTGTGGAATATATATATAAATCTTTTGCTCCAGCATGTGGAAGCTTCCTCCAGGTCAGGCTGTGAATTTTGGATGAACTTTCCGGAAGACAAACACTCTCCTTCTCCATGCAGACGCCCTCGTAGCCGTGCTACATTTATTCAACAGGAATAGCAGAGCGTGTATAATACATACATACATATATATATATATATATATATATGTATATATATATATGATATATATATATATATATCTCTACATATTCATATATGTATATATATATATGTATATATATATGTGTATATATATATAAATATATATATATATATATATATATATATATAATATATATATATATATATATATCTGTGTGTGTGTGTGTTTGTGTGCACACTTTAGGAGAAAGAGAAAGAGCGAGTATCAGAAGGAAGGAATGAATAAAACACGAGATGTGATCTAACCGGATTCGTCTGTTCGGCATCATACCTCATATGTTATGCTTGACTTTTGTATACTCACATATGGAACACAAGTAACCCTTAACATCGAACGTATACTTTACCCCGAGAACGATTTACACCCAGAAAGAATTGTGTATATTAGGTGAAATAATTCGGACCTTTGCCTTTTGGGTTTAATATAGAAGTGACAGAAACATCCTCTAAACTATCAAGAGAGAAACATTATTATAGAATTCAGGTTGCATTCCTAGATTCCAAATCGACCTAGTGACTAAGTTTGTGCCACGTGACGGCTAAAATACCCCTTGGAAATCATTTACACCCAAAGGGTATAATTTATGATATGTGCATATGCCATCTACACGCCCCCCCCCCCCCCCCCCCCCACCCCAACACCTTCCCATGTTTCGAACCAGTGCCTTTTTTTATTTAAAAGAAGGTGATAACTTAGCCATAGTGGCTAAGTTTCTATCAACAGGCAAAGATTCGAATCCTGTTCTGGATGCAGATTCCTGAGGTGTATGCTAGTATTGCACCAGCCCCGGTTTTGTTGCCATGCCCCTAGGTTAGGTTAGGCTGGGTTGGGGTAGTTTAAGGTAGATTACAGTCTTTACTGTTAATTGGGTACAGGGAAACATGATGAAATTAATATCAAGAAAATTTTATAGTTGTTTTTTGAGATATGGCGTCCCATTTTTTTTTTTTTCAGGGAAAGGTTCCGGTACTCAGTTACATACTTAGGGAAAATGCGTCCCGGATTGATGCACAAGTGGTTGGGCTATAGTAGATTCACATCAACCGTGCATCTGATGTCTAGGCCAGTCCCTTACGACGCTCATGATTGGCTGTTGATAAGCCAGTCACAGGAATGGAAACTCTCAGTCTCGAGATAGAGTTCACATAGGCAGGGTGTATGTTCCACCACTTTTGAAAAAGGCTTGTCCCACAGTGGCGTTTATTCAAACTACCCGACCAGTTACCAGGAAGGAGGGTGATTTGGGCGTTATCTAAAAACAATGGTGATGATGAGAGACCAATTGGAAGACATTTGGTTTTATTGATTAATAATTTTGTTGTAGAATGAATTTTCGCTCCAATTTTTCAATTTATCTCACAGGCATAATTTGTCTCGTTGATGGCCTTTGGGAGTGTACTAGCCAAGCAAGTCGTTCCTTGAAAGACTTTTGAAGCCGAAGTTTTAATCAAGAATTGATCATTCTCTTCTCCTTCTCTCTCTCTCTCTCTCTGTTTTCTTTGCAGATGCATTCTATATTAATAATTATAAATTTATATATATATATTAGTATATATATATATGATATATATATTTTTTAGTTTCTATATTACATTTATTTATAATATCAATATAACATATATAATATAGTATATTTTATAAATATTTATAATAATACATATATATATAATATATATTATTATATCTATATATTTTTACTACCTATATATTTTATTTATATATTATAAAATTTATATATATAATTATAAATATAAATTAAAAATATAAATATATAAATATTATAATATATATTATATATATATATGTATAATTTATATATATATATATATATATATATATTATTATATATATATTTATTTATATATATTCTAGTATATATATCTTATCTCTATCATATATCTAGCTATATATATATATAAAATGTAAGATTTATGCTATCCATCAACTCCTCAACCTCAATTTACTGTTATCCCCCCCCCAAAACCTTCGAGTTTTCCCTGCGTTACCTTCTGTCCCTCGGAATCATAAAGAGAGATATTACAGAAGGCGAGCAAATATTGACGTCTCTCTCCTCTCGTCTCTCCTTCTTCCTCTCTCTCTCTCTCTCTCTTCTCTCTCTCTCTCGCTAAAACGAGACAATCCCAATTCGAGCATCGGGAGATGCACCACAAAGAGGAAGAAAGAGACCTCGCTCATCAGAGGAAATGTGTCTCATGTCCACTTGGGAAATGTGTTTTTCGAGACATTTCGATGACATGAAAGAAGATGCGTTATTCGAACTTTAGTTTTTTTTTTTTTTTTACAGTTTCTATTCTGGAACGTTGCTTGAAAATTTTTTTCTCGTCTGTTCTGTTTTTTGTTCGGAGGCAGTTCGTTATTCAATTTTTTTTTTACTTTTTGTTCGAACGATTTTTTTCTCTCTACACTTTCAGTTCGAAATGTTGTTCGAATTATTTTTTATTTATACTTTGTTTTTTTTGGTCGAGGTCGTTTGTTACTGAACTTTTTTTCTCTCTCCTGTACAACTTTATACTTTCTCAGGTTCGAAGCTTTGTTCGAACTTTTTTTATTTTGCACTCCTTACACGTTCAGTTCGAAAGTTTTTTTTTACCACTTTCAGTTTGAAACATTTTGTTTCTTTGTTGTGCATCTTTCAGTTGCGAGGGTTGTTTGTTCGAACATTTTTGTTTTATTTTGTACAATTTGGTCAGTTCGAGGTAGTTGTTCGAGACATTTTTCTTTTACACCTTCAGTTCGTAGATTTCGAACTTTTTTTTTTTTTTTACACGTTACATTTTCATTTCGATGTTTTGTTCGAACATTAATTTTTTCACTAGTTCACTTTCATTTCGAAAAGTTCTTCGAACATTTTTCTTTGTAATACTTTCAAGTCGAAACCTTGGGGGTCAGAACTTTTTTCTCTTAGTACCCTTTTAGTTAAAAGCGTTGTTCGATTTTTTTTCTTTGTACACTACATTTTTCGAACTATACTTTCAGCTCAAAACGTTCGAAGTTTTTTTTTTATTTTTTCCCTAATGACCACTTTCAGTTCGGAAAATGAAGTTTGGAAAAACATTTGTTGTCAAACTTTTTTGTTTTCTACCTGAGGATGTTGTACAATTAGAACCTTGAAAGTTCAAGCGAAGATCCAGTGATTTCTACCCTTAATTAAGTATCCTTGCGCTTAAATCATTTATTCACATTTATTCTACTTTATTATTAATTTAATGTACTTTCTAATTTTATTTTAATACTGTAAACGAATTCAGAATTCGTAGGATAAAAGGAAGCAAACTCAGAAATCACTCGAAATAATATACATTTGTTCTAATAATTGACAACCTCTTTCAGTATTTCAAATGAACACCATAATATTCTTTAGATTTTTAATTTACTTTTTTTCTAATAACTTACCTGTAATTTCAGTATTTCCAATTAACTTCTGTTGCTTCTTTTGCAAAATGAAAACCACCATAATATTCTTTTAGGATTTTTAATCCACTTTTTTTGTTTTCCAATAATACCATTACCTGTAATTTATTTCAGTATCGTTCAATTAACTTTCCGTTTACTCCTCCTAATGAACACCATGATATTCTTAGGAATTTTGAATTTCAAGACAGCGACCCCTTCTGGGTCGTTGCATACGAATAGGATTCATCTTCTGAATAATAATAATAATAATAATAATAATAATAATAATAATAATAATCAATAATTAATAATTACAATGAAAATCACGCAGCTCGCGGATAACCCCCTGCTGGACCTCCCTCTCGACTATAAACATTAGGGTAGCCACCTAAAAATATCATAAGTGTACTCAAAAGCCAAAGCCAGCTTTCTTGAAAATATTCTGGTTCGAATCCAAAGAATAACGTCGGCTAAATAAATTATTCATTTACATTTGTATTAAATATACGGACATTTGGTAACTTAGATTGCATTAATCTACGGACATTGTACTTAAGATTTTGCATTAATCTACGGACAGTGTTTACAACCAAGGATTTCAATAATAATGATAATGTTAATAATAATAATAACAGAAATCCCTTTCCGTGTCTGACACGACAAATTTATTTCGTTCAATCGATTTGGCGTTGTTTCAAATCCATTGTTCCTCGTGTAAATATATTATCCCTTCCCGGCACCCGATGTTGCCCGTTGTTGCAGTACATATATTGCAGTAAATCTTCACCGGTTTTTTTTTAAAAGTTGGAAAAACAAGGTTTTATCGATTCGTTAATCGGGTCGGGTTTGGCAGGTTTGGCAGGCTTTTTTGCTTTTTTGTTTGGTTGTTAGTATGGTTAGGTTTTTTGTTTCATCCCTGAATTTCAAATAACGATTTTTCTTTATTTTATGTATACGTCCGTTCCTGGTCAGTTTGACTATATAATATTATATGTCGATATAATATTATTATATATCTATTCTAAATATATATATAATACATAATACTATATATATATATATATATATATCTATGTATATATATCTCCCACATATCCACAGGTCAGGTTAAAAAAGAAAGCGCGGTGGTAGGTTCTTGATGGTTTCGACTTTATTTCCAAGCCATTGAACGAAAGGACTAATCTGTCCTTTGTCAAATGGCTTAGGAAAATAAAGCGGAAACCGTCAGGAACCTACACCCCCCCCGCCTCTTATTTTTCACCATGTGGATATGTTTGTGAATAAGTGAATCACGTGCCTAAGTGATTATAATTGTTATATATTATATATATATATATATATATATATATATATTATTAATGTATATTAATTAATACACCCCGCAACATACAACACACACACAAATAATATATATATATATATATATATTATAAGATATATATATATATATAGTATATATTATATATATATATATATATGTAATAATGGTATATAACTGGAATCACGAAATGTTTGGAACGTGGTTAAATGGCATAAATGGAAACATGATATAATTTAAATACACACGTGCATAACACATATTTTATATATTATATATAAGATATAATATATATATATATATATGATAATATATATAACTGGAAAACTTTTAATAACCTACGGATATAGAGTAAAGAAAAAAAAAATAACATAAGTTTTTCTCATTAATTGAGAACTGTTGCCCAAAAACTTATCAGGTCCAGTTAAAGACACGCAACGTGACGAGCAGCAAAGTGGAGGTCAAACGGAAAAAAGTAATAGTTATCGGAGAAAGCTTATTATTGTAGAAGGTATTCAGGGTTTGCCATTAGTGTAGTGTGTGTTTTAACCGTCGCTGGGGGTTTTGGTTGTTTAGTGCGAGAAATTTTTTGTTAATTTTTCCCCCAACGGGGGGGGGGGAATTGGAAAGACTATTTTAAGGGGCTGCTCTCTCTCTCTCTCATCTCTAGGTCTTAGGTGATTTGTGTGTGTGTCCCTCACGATGAAGACCAAAATAAACTTGGATAAGGCCAAGGTCGTGGGCAAAACACTAGTTCATACTTCCTATTAATACTATGGTCCCTTCGAGGCTTACGACTCATGGTATGGCGCCGCATGGTTTATGCCGGTTCAAACACGTCTCCCTTTTTTTCCTTGTTCCGTACCAGCCTCCACAGCCTTGTCTGCCCCTCTGTCTCCGGAGACTTCCATACTATTTGACAACAGTAGAAATCGCCTTTTCACTTACTCGGTGAATAAGCCTACAAACTACTTTGTTGTTGTTGTTGTTTTTGTTGTTCTTGTTTGGGGGTTAGGAAAGATCTATGGTGGAGCCTATAAAGATCAGAAAAGGGTATTTCGCATTTGATTAAAGATACGGGAATTTTATTACTAATGAAATATAGTGTATTTCTATCATTAATTTTTCGTTTGGTGGAAACAAGGCTTTTTCTATTTGACCTTTAATAATAAATCAAGTTAAGGATTATAAATGTTTGCAACCTTATTGCGTGAGGGGAAAATCTTGCACGTGTCCCGAATAAGCTGGAGGTCGGATCACGCCTTGTTTTTTCCAGTTTGGGGAGCGGAAAGGGAACTGTTCCATCTTGGATTTTCCATTTCTTATTATACTGTATTATCTCTGGTTTTCGAATATCAGCCATTTCTTTGAGATGGCCCGCTTGGATTGACAAGGATAGAACGCAGAAGAGCCATCGATTGCCAAGGGCAGAAGGCTGACATGCCATGGATTGACAAGACTACAAGGGAGAAAAACCGTGAATTGACAGCGATAAAAGGCTGACAAACCATGGATTGACAAGGATAGAACGCAGAAAAGCCATGGATTGACAAGCAAAGGTTTCGGTAGAAAACCATGGCTTGAACAAAGCAAAGGTCGTAGAAAAAAAGCCATGGCGATTGGCAAGGCAAGAGATCGTAGAAAACCGTTAGCTTGACAAGCAGATATCGTAGAAAAAGCCATAGGATTGATAATCACATATCGATAGAGAAGTTATAGATGGTAAGCCAGAGATCGTAGGACGAGCCAATAGGTTGGCAAGCAGAGATCACAGAAAAAGCCATAGATTGGCAAGCAGAGATCGTAGAAGAGCCATAGATTGGCAAGCAGAGATCGTAGAAAAGCCATGGATTGACAAGCATAAAACCCAGGTAAGCCGCGGATTGATGATCAACTTTAGACAAAATATCTTATGAGACCATTACATCAGAGACGAACAATGAATCCTTCAAACGGACGAAAACTGTATCAAACTCAGCTGGCGATCTGGAAGAAAATTCGAGGCACACGAAGCGTATTACATAGGACTAATTACGAAGGACCAAATCGCTTCGGGAATCATTTTACGACAAAGAGGAACCCAATTACCGTCGAGCACTGACCGTGAAATGTTGCTTGTTTTTATGCTGACGTTATTTCCAGGCCGCGACTCGCCTTAATTTTTGTTCATTTGTAATTCGGTGCAGGCAAAGATCAATTACCTGTGTGACAGGGGTGACGCCCCTGCCCGATTGGTAGAGAATTGGGGTTATCAAAAGACGAATGGCGGCGTCAATAATAATAATAATAATAATAACTCCTAATAATAATCTAATAATAACTAATAATCAATAATAATAAATGAAAAAGAAACTCAACAAAAACATTACTGTGTATAACGTGTTTTTACGTTTATAAATACTTATTCAAGTAAACACCGCTATACCACAGTAATTTTTTGTGGGTTTTTTCTTTTCAATCTTCAGAAGAAAACCGAAAAGTTTTTTATTTAGTTAATAATAAATAATAATAATAGAATATAATTAATTAATAATAAAATAATAATTCAATAATAATAATAATAATAATAATAATAATAAATAATAAAATAAAAATCATAGGTAAATAAATTGAAAAAAAAGAAACACAAAACAATCACTGTGTATAACGGTTTGTTTACCTGATAAACTACTTATGAAGTAAACACGATTATACACAGTAATTCTGTGTGTTTCTTTTTTAATCTTCAGAAGAAACTGAAAGTTTTTCTTTTAGTTAATAATCAATTAATGACTGTGCTTCAGAAAATATTTAGGACTTACTGAAAATTAATATGTCGGAAGCTATAAGATTAATAGGTAAAATTAAAATAACTTCTTTTAGAAGAATAAATTAACTTTTAAAATAGTTAGACCGTATTAAAATGATAGATCCTGCTGAAAAGAATTCGTACGAAAATAATAAGAGAAGAATAACCAGAATATATAAAGTGGGCAGGGACAATTTGAGTATCAAGTAACTGCATAAAGATTGAATAGATTTTCTTTTAGAAAAATCGGTTAGGACCCTTTTGCTAAAAATTTTTTTTAAAAAGAATTATTAGAATCTACAGAAAAGAATGGGTAAAAGTCAAAGACTAGGTAAAAGTTGTAAAAGTCAAAGAATAGGTATAAGTTGTAAAAAAAAGTAAAAAAAACAAGTGAAAAAGTTGTTAGGAAGTCAAAAGAACAGGTTTAATAACTTTTGAAAATACTTTGAAATAGTTAAAACCTATTAAAAATTAATAAAAAAAAAAGATTAATTAGAGCCTATAGATTTTAATGGGTAAAAGTTAAAGAATAGTTAAATGTATTAAAGTTATAGAACCGGTAAAAGTTAAACTGCTTTCTTACGAATAAATCAAACTCAATTTAAGCAGGAATTGGTTAAAAATGAATAATTGTAAAACCCCCATTGAAGAGATTGATTTAAAGGGATGATGGTAAATCAATTATTACAAATAGAATAATTGAAACCTATAGGAAAATGGATCATAGTTAAAGTATAGGTCAAACTTTTGAAGAACACGTCTACTTAAAAATGGATTATTACAAAAAGAAAAGATTATTGAAACCTATCGAAAAATTACAGGTCAGAAATATGAAAACCAGGTAAAAATCCAAGATAATGAATAAAAAATAGGTCAAAGTTAAAGTATAGGTTAAACTTTTGAAGAAGACGTCTATTAAAAATGAATTATTACAAGAATCAATCTTGGAACCAATAGAAAAACAATGGGTTATAGTTTTAAAGTAGAGGTCAAACGTTTTGAGGAAAGACGTCTGAATTTAAAAATGAATTCTTACAAGAATTACAAGAAGTTTTTTAAAATTATAATTGAAACGGTGTAGAAAATAGAACAGATAGTTAAAGTGTAGGTCAGTCAAATTTGAAGCACCAAGGTAAAAATTTTTCCTTTTGTCCAGATAATGAATCAAAAAAAATAAAAAAACCTATAGGAAAATGGATCATAGTTAAAGTATAGGTCAAACTTTTGAAGAACACGTCTATTAAAAATGAATTATTACAAAAAGAATAATTGAAACCTATCGAAAAATGGGTCATAGTTAAATTATAGGTCAGGAAAATATGAAAACCAGGTAAGTAAAACTCCAAGGATAACTGAATAAAAAATTAGGTCCAAAGTTAACAAGTTAAAGTGTAGGTTAAACTTTTGAAGAAGACGTCTATTAAAAATGAATTATTACAAGAAGAATAATTGGAACCATCATAGAAAAAATGGGTTAATACTTTGAAGTAGAGGGTCAAAACTTTTGGGAAGAAAGACGTCTATTGAAAATTAATTATTACCAGAATAATAATTATAATTGAAACGTGTAGAAAAATAGGCCAGAGTTAAAGTGTAGGTCAGAAAGAGAATTTGAACAGACCAGGTAAAAAATTCCAAAGATAATGAACTATATAGTAAAAAAAAAAAAAAACAATTGCACTCTGAATAGGGAGGTCAATCCCACCTTCCCAGCGAAGCCTGCTTTCTTTCCTCTCCTTCGTCCAAAAGCTGGTCCCTTTAGTTTTCTGAATACAATTCAGCCTTAATTGCCCCGTGGACTAATTGGGCCAAGATAATACTTCGAGTAATAACAGATCTTTGTGCGGGTCTGAGAGCAATCAGCCTCGAATTGTTCCTGGGAAGAGATAACCCAGAATATATATATCTATATATATATATATATATAAATATATATATAATATATATATCTAATATAATATATATGATATATATATAATATATCGAGCTACAAATGTCCTTTAATAATCTAATTTCGCTCTACCATCGGAATTAACTATATTTCATATATGCTTAACCGAAGGGGAAATTTTTTGTCTCGATAAATATACCTTGCCATGGAAAACCAGGGCGCGAACCCGTGTATTCCTTTCAAACCCAGGAAGGACACGTTACAGTGAAGCCTTCTCGCGGTGGTGTAGTAGGTAAAAGCTTCACTGATGTTCCTGGGTTTGAAAGGATAACCGGGTTCGCGCCCCTAGGTCCCCGGTCAAGTCTATTAATCGAAAAAAAAGAAAAAATTCCCCTTCGGTTAAGCATATATGCAAAACTTCTATTTAACGTTTCCCGAGGTAGAGCGAATTCTAGCTATTAAAAGGACATTGTAGCTCGATATATGTATATTGGAATCACGGAAATGTGATATGCACTTATATTAGTCTCTATATATATATGTGTGTGTGTGTGGGTGTATGTTAATATATGAATTGGGAAAGGAAGAAAGAAGCGAGAGAGAAGAGAGGAGAGATGAGAGGAGGAGATAGAGAGAGAGACGAGAGCATAAAACGAAAAGCTGGTGAATAGGTTTAAAAAAATAAATAAATAAGGGGAGAGAGTAATGAAAAATAAAATAAAAGTTTTAAGAAAGCTATGATTAAAAATTGAGAGAGAGAGAGAAAGAGAGAGGAGAGATAGAGAGAGAGGATAATAAGAAAAGCTGTGAACAAGGATAAAAAAGAAAAAAAAAAAAGAAAAAAAAGATAGAGAGAGACCGAGAGAGGAGAGAGAGAGAGAGAGACCTTACCTTACAGACCTTACATTCTTGTTTCGGGTTGCCCCAGGTCCCTCAGTGTGCGGGCACCTCTAATGTCTACCAGAGTTGCTAGTACATCTTCCGGTATCTTTTGCATCTTCCAATCTTGGATAGTCTGGGATGCAAGTTTGAGATATTTGTCGAGCGTTATTCTTAAAACACATCTACGCTCACATCCTGATATATTTCCTCAGATGAGCTGGCAACGCATTGAAATAGACGCTGCATTATCGATGCTGGTGCGTAGTGGATTAATGTCCTGTGGTGCCTTTCCTTATTTTTCCTGGTTAATAGTTGTTGGGCAACTATTAATCATACCTCTGGCGTTGCTCTTCTGATAATTTTTAGTTTCCATGATATTTTTTCTGCTATTCCTTCTATCTGTTTCATGACCTGAAATTATCATGGTAGCGTTCTCTTCTCCTTTCTAAGACTATAAATTTTAATTTTAAGGATTGTAGTCTTTTCCCAGTAGTCAAGGTCTTTAAAACTTCTTCTATTCTAGCTGTAAAGGAACCTTTGTACACTCTCTAATTTGGTGCAATATGCCCTTTTGATAGTGTGGGTACCATATCATAATTTGCAATATTCAAGTGGACTACGAATAAAATAGGTTTTGTTTTAAAGCATAATCAATGTGTTCAGGCTTTTTCTTGTTTTGAAGTCGCCGTAACAACATTCCCCATTTTGTTGCTTTACATTTTGCCCACCATAATTGCTATTTGCTCATTGCATAACATGTTCCTATTCATCATCACCCAACCAAGGTTTTCTTTAAATTCTGTTTTTTCACTTCCATATTTTTGTGATTGTCTCATTATTAGGTCCCCTATTATGCATATAGCCTTTCTTTCTCTGTCTCCATAATTTATTGATTCAAATTTATTCAGAGTTTAAACTACCATCCTATTTAACCTCTGCCCAATCATATGCTTTGTTAAGGTCTCTTTGTAGAGGGTGTTCCTCATCTTCATCACAAGTAATTTCTTCTACTTATTTCTTGGTGTCATCCTGCGGAAACTACTCACTACCGAATCCTTAACATTACTGTCTATGGTCCTTCAATCATAATAACAAACACCGTATTGCAGCTAACACCCGTACCTTGCGCACACCGGTATATTACCTTGGCTTCATTTCGATTTCTCATCGGTTTGCAAATAAGCTCTCTGTTTTCTGTTGTGTAAAAACTTCTTTTAACCTTTTCCTTCCTACTTTATCCCACGATTATTGTGTTTTTCTAATTTTCTTCGCTAATAGATCTTATGGTTCTACGTTTGTCAAAAGCTTTTGCAAAGTCTAAATAAATAAACCCCAATTCTGTTTTCATTTCCGCATTTTCATATTTTTCGAATATGTTCCTCACTGGGGTGGACTAACAGTTGGGTTTGGGTGTACTTTTTCCCGGGTACGAACCATGTTGTCCTTTATTAAATAATTAAATTTCTTGTTTTAAATTAAATGTTTCATAATACTTTTTCTTCTTCATTACCATTTCATTACACGTTTCATAATATGTGATGTTAGACTCACCGCGTCCTTATAAATTACTTTGCCTCTAGTCGTTTGGATCCACCTTTTGAAAGTAGGGGAGTAATATATGCTAATTTGTGCTCATTCATAAATCTTTGCCTGCATCTACACGTTTGTCCCTTAATAATAAATTGAAAGTTGGCTTCGGGTGCGGGGATAGGATGAAACTACTTTCTTTAACCAAATAGGCAGGCACTCCGACATCATGGCCCTGCAGCAGCTTCCGCATTTTTAATTTCATTAACTAGCCTGCACAATATCAAGCTTCATTAATATCTATGTCAGATAAATATTTCATATTTTTCATACCCTACTTCCTATATCATTATCTTCATTATCTATTCTAAATGGGTGAATTTCTCTTCTTTTCTCGTTCTGCCAATATGTTTGCCAAATTTCCCTTTTTTTTCAGTTCGTTTTAATCTGCCCTTCAATTTCTTAGGATGGGCCTACTTTCTCTATTCCTTCTTTTATTCATCTTCTTCGCATATAGCTTTAAAATAGTTTTGGGATTTTGGCTTGTGCTGATTTTAATTTAAGGTAGGGTTTTTTCTTCCAAGTTCCCGTTTTCATTTTCTTTTGATTGTATAATCTTTTCTTGTTCTGCAGTTTTCTATCTTACTTTTTAGTTCTCTAACTTTTCGCTGCATTTTTTTTTCTTATTTTGCAGACCTTTTTTTCCACTTCCATGAGTTTTCTGGAACAAGATCCTTACTTGTCTGAGTTTATTGCTGACTGATGTTTACTTTTGTTCTTCTTCGGTATATATTTATCCACTTATTTTCTCTAACTATTTTATATAATATTCCGTCGTTTTATTTCCTTTATGTCCAATCAACTTTACGAAAATGTTATCCCAATCTTTGTTTTAATTCCTTCATTCTTATTTTTCTGACCATTTTATATTTTTACTGTAGAAAGAAGTTGTCATTTTCCATTATCCTTCCCACTTTTCACATTTCTTGCTTTTAATTCCTGTTTTCCCAATTGCTTTGGAATGGTACTGTTAATTTCTATGACATTATGGTCTGAAAATACTCGCATTAAAATATAACTATTATTTTCTATTACATAATTCATCTCGTTGACAAAATACTATGGTCTAAAGTATTTTCCTTTCTTTGTTGGCAGGTGATTTTCTATTTGTTGAATGTTTGTATTCTAGTAGCATAATCTAATAGCTTTTCGAATTGCCATCTTATCTTCTGCCCACTACTAATTATTACTCTCTTTTTATATGCATAAGTACTTCCACCCAATCTCCTATTCGTTCGATTCAGTCTATACGAAAGGAAAGTTGGAGTCTCCAGATATGGAGAATAGTCCAGTCCTTGTTGATTTCCTACATATATCATCCAATTTTTTCTTATTAATTAGTCAAACTCTTTAGTATTAGGAGGTCTATATATTTACTATGTTCAATTAATTTTTTTTTCAAGATTCAAAATTCTATCCGCTATTAGTTTCCACATTCTGAGTTACTATATTTCTCATATATTTTTTCCTTTTTTTTTTGTTTTTTGTTTATTTCCCATATATTGCGGTTCCCCCTTGATTCCTTATTTTTTGTTTTCTATCTGATCTATAAGTTTGGAAACCCAGTTTATTTTGATCATCATTCCCAGTCCTCTTGGAATACCAAGGTTTTCACTTATCATTCATTATATCTATTTTGTTCTTTTCAATTTGGGTTTAGTTCTTTCTAAGTACTCTATTTTTCTTTTTGAGTTACTCGTAACTAAACCGACCCTGCGCATTCATCACTATGATGGTTTTGGGGCGGGTTGTTTTCTCCTTCAGTTTAAATCATTGGTAAATAATAAGGATTTTCCCATGTCTCCTTTCCTGTTCCTGGTATGTTGTTCTTTTTTTTCGGGAATTTCCAGAAATTCTTGAACCATAAAAAAATCCAACTTTTATCCATAACTATTTGTTCTTGTTCCTTCATCAAAATTTATTCCATTTTGTTTTGTTGAATCTGCAAATTTTTCTCCACATATTCTGCAATTATCCTCTTGCATAATAAAAAACAGTTTATTATCTCTTGGAGTAGCAACTCTTGGCTAGGATGCATTGAAATTTTTTTGCTGACACCTCTGGCATATCCTCGTTCGATGGCTTGCTTTTTTTTTCTTTTGTACCTGCATATTCTTTCATTCCTCTCTTATTTTGTCTTTCTTTCTTTTATTTTGGATTTTATTACCTTGATCGGTTATTTTTTATTTGAGTTATTTTTTCTTCATGGCTACAGGGTGCATATATTTTACATTTTTTGGTCGAACTTACATACCTTTTCCTTCTTTTAGGTTTTCTTTGCATATTTTTGGATGTAGATCTTCTGCAATCATACCTCCATGGCCAATCTTAGGTATGCACATTTACCATATATTTCATAGTTGTGACATACCTTAGGATGTTGGTAGTAACATTTTTTCTCCAAATCTGCAATTCCCTCTTTTCAAAAAGGTTGCAGACTTTGTCTTTTTTTCTTTTTTGTATATTTTTTTCCTTTTCCTTCCGTCATTGTGTCGATTCTGGGTTTAGAGCCTCTTCGGCATTTTCTTTTGTTTGGTTGTCAATATCGTAATTTATTTCTTCGTATGGTATTGCCTGCCTTTATAGCCTCATATGTAGTATCAATAAGTAATTCTGTTCATCCATACTTTTTATCTTGTTCTTTGTTTTGGGAACCTTGTCTTTTTCTGTCATTTCAGTTTTGTTTACTTCTCTTACGTTTTCCTCTTCTTCTTCTTAGTACTTAGGCTTTTCCTTCCTTCTTCCTTCTTCTTCCTTTTTCTTCATCCTTCAAACTTTTGTTTTACATTCAAATCATTGATTTAAAATAACATTGTCTATCCATGGTTAGACATTTGTTGAAGGCAAAAAATTTCTTGTGTCTTTTTCCTCATAATCTTGCATTACCTCCATAACACCCTGGTGGATAGGTTGAGGTGAAGTCGGAATTGCATGCAGCACATTTTCTGATTATTTTTTTGGTTTTAGTTTTGGTGGATTAACTATGCTATACCACACCTTACGGCCAGTTTACATGCTTTTTTGGGCATTCTTTTTCCTAATTGCATCAATTAGGATATTCACCAAGGTTCACCATTATTCATTTTTTTTAAACTTTGTGTCCGGAATATGTTGGATTTCTTTGTTATTTTCTTTATGAGTCTCTTGACCACTTGGGATTTTATTTGGAACCTTCTTCAATTATTTTCAAGATGTTTTGTTCAGTTTGATTTGTTTCCAGTTTGAAGGATTGTATGCCTTCTAAATATATTCTATATGAATTGCGTTTTGATATCTTTTTGGTTTGGTTAGGACTGTTTGCTGATCTCATAGATCAGAAATGCCAAAGTTCCCTTACCCTGCCTACCTCGTATTGCGAATCTGCCAAGCAAGCTAAATCTCGCCATTTTTTTCCGGGGGGGGGCAAGTTTTGGAACGTTACTACCATCTTTGTTTCTGATTTACAGTCTTTTCACTTATGATAAACTAACTTAGAATACGACCCTTTATCCATACTATTTTTCCACACTAAATCTTATCACCGACTCTGTTCACGAACCCACTTCTAGAATAATTTTCTCAAATTCTAGACGTATGTTTAAACTTGTGATATCTGTTTGATTAATCTGTACCCCCCCACTTCGCGCAGGAACTCTCCACCAAGCAAGATGCACTACTACTACTACGGAAGAGAGAGAGAGGTTCCCGTCATCATCCTTCTCGTTGCTTGATCCTCTCCTGACAGAATGCCCATTTGGCCCGGGGTGTACTCAGCGAATTTAGAATTCAGTTCAATTCCGGAGTTGTTACAACGATACACCTTCAGGGGTTCCGATATGAATAGACCTCTGCATTTAAATCCGGCCCCGAAATTCGTTGGAATCGATGATGTCAGTCATTGTAATTCACGTCCATTCCTTCTCTCTCTCTCTCTCTCTCTCATCTCGTCTCTCTCTCTCTCATCATCTTCTCGTCTCTCTCTCCTCTCTCTCATTTTTATTTTCGTAAAGCTTCCTTTAAGTTTTTCCTTCTCTTTCTCTTTTCAACCATTTTACATCTCTCTCGCTCTCTCCTCATCTCCTCTCTCTTCCTCTCTCTCTCATTTTCATTTTTATTTTCTGTTATTTTGGCACAATTCCAGTATATTTTTTCATTTCTCTTTTGATTTTCTCGTTTTAACCTTTTTACATTTCTCTCTCTCTCTCTCTCTCCTCTCTCCTCTTCTCTCGTCATCTCACTCTTCTTCCCTCTCTTGTTCTCGTCTCATCATCATCGCTCTCTCTCTCTCTCCGTATTTTTATTTCAAATTTCATACAGCTTCCTTTTATCAACATTCATTTCTCTCCTAATTTTATCTGTTCTCTCCTCCGTCCTCCTCTCTCTCTCCCGTCCTTTCCGTATTTTGTTGAAAATTTCATACAGCTTACCTTTTATCAACATCATTTCTCCCTTTTTTTTCCTAATTTTTATCTCTCTCTCTTCTCTCTCTCCTCTCTCCTTATTTGTATCGTAACTGTTGTACTAACTTCATTTTATATGATTCATTTCCCTCCTAATTTTATCTTCGTGGCCTCTCTCTCTGTCTCTCTCTCTCTCTCTCTCTCTCCCTTCCTTCCTTCCTTCCTTCTGTTCTTAACCTCATTTTACCGCTGAACGGAATCTGATCTGAAGGGATAAACTTGTTTTCATGAAGCTGGCGAAGGTCTCCCATCTTTCGTCGGGATAACATCCTAAAAATAGGATTCAATCCGACGTGGTTCCTTTTTGGTGGGTGAGCTAGGGGTGGAGGGGAGGCCCGGTGGATAGGGGGCGAGGCCCCGAATGATGGGTACGATCCACGCAACAACAATAACATCAAGATTGAAATTCCATAAACCTCGTCAAGTTTGTAAATGTCGTACAGTAAGGTTAAGTTGTATTGCCGTCGACAAGGGTTCAATCTCTCTCTCTCTCTCTCTCTCTCTCTCACCAACACACATATACAGACATATACATACATCATATATATATATATATATATATATATATATATATATATACTATATATAAATGTGTGTGTGTGTGTGTGTGTGTGTATTATATATATAATATATATATATATATATATATATATATATATATATATATATATGTGTGTGTGTGTGTGTGTGTGTGTGTGTGTGTGTGTGTGTGATATAATTTGTACATTTATATTATATTTATACGTGTGTGATTGTTTGTGTGTTTATAGATGTGGATCGATAGATAAATAGGTAGAGAAATAAACAAATAAATAAATAAATAAATAAACAGATACACCAAGCTCAGAGATCCTTGACAATTAATAGGTTAAATGACTTTGGGGATACTGAGGAAGACAGAGAATTCACCAGCCTGAGTTGAATGGTGTGACAGATAGGTCTTGCCAGTTGACCCTAGACTTTGTGAAAATGGCCTCCATTTTTCATTAAAAAAGCAAAATCGAATTCCCTTATGAATGTAATGACATTCATGATTGCGTTTGTACGTCACCTCAAAACGCCTCAGTGGCGTGACCGGTTTGGTCTTGGCCTGCCACCTCGGTGGCCACGAGTTCAATTCTCGGGCATTCCCATTGAGGAGTTAAAGATGTGTATTTCTCTTGATAGAAGTTCACTCTCGACGTGGTTCAGAAGTCACGTGAAGCTGTTGGTCCCGTTGCTGAATAACCACTGGTTCCATGCAACGTAAAAACACCATACAAACAAACAAACGTTACCTCAAAAGATAAAACCTGCAACGAAGAGATCAATCCTTTTGCGTGGTGTAGAAATCTTGAGGGTAAAGGCACCTATCTCTCCCGGAACTCACGTTAACCGTTAGGTGACCTGTAGTTCAAAGCCACAGGTCTGAGCTACGTGGAACCACATCTATGAAAAGTGGAACAAGTTCGCTTCATCCATGACTTGAATCTTACTCGTTCATTTCCACCAGGACTTCAGACTTGCATTTCACTTCCTCTTGGACCCCAGGCTTGCTTTTCATTTCCTCTAAGACTTAAGCTTATGTGTAGTTATTTCCTCTAAGACGTCGGGCTTACACTTCACTGCCTCTTGGACTGCAGGCTTGCCTTTCATTTCCTTCTAAGACTTAAGCTTACTCCGTGTTTTCTCTAAGACTTGGGGTTTACTATTCATTTCCTCTAAGACTTCGGGCTTATTGTTCACTCCTCTTGGACTGCAGGCTTGGTTTTCATTTCATCTAAGACTTAAGCTTACTTCATATTTCCTCTAAGACTTGAGGTGCTTACTCTTCATTTCCACCAGGACTTCAGGCATACTCTTCACTTCCTCTTGAACGCAGGCTTTCTTTTCATTTCCTCTAAGACTTAAGCTGACTCCGTATTTCCTCTAAGACTTGGGGTTTGCTATTCATTTCCTCTAAGACTTCGGGCTGACTCTTCATTTCCTCTGTGACTTAAGGATCCCCTTTCATTTCTTCCATAACATCAGGCTTGCTCTTCATTTCTTCTTAAAGGAGTCAGAACCGTCTCATTCGTTATTAATGACTCAAAAATGTTTTCACCGAATCCTTAATTTGACAACTTTATTATTAATCAGTGAGAGAGCAGCTGTATTTTTCACGAACCTTACCTGGAGGCTACACTTTGGCCTCGTATAGGTCTATTAAGAAAATGTATTGTAAACTGGAGTTGTATGTATTTATTTATTTTATTTTATATTGTATTTAATATTAGTTTGCATGTAATTTTTGACGTTTGTAAAATCATCTTTCAATTATCTTACCTCGTCATAATAATATTGTGATTTTGATTTGTATTTGCTTCGTAACATATTTTACAATGACAGTTTTTTTTAAGAATCGTATTTTGTAGTGATTTAAGGGAAAACTTTCATGGGCTGGGAATTTGAGATAGATCCTAATATGCGTTACTTCGAAGGTCAATTATTCACTATATCCAAAGAACTAACACGTTTTTTTTAACTCAACATATAACCACACAGCCTCATACGTACAAACATATGAATAGCCTTTTTGGAGGCCGTGTATAATGTACAAAGAAACCCACAAAATTAATGAGCATAACTTGTTTACTTCTATTTACATATCCTTTTACTCAGAAAAAATTGAAGGTTTTTTTTTTGGTTCAACTGTGTATAATTATGTAAATACACAATAGAGAGAGAGAGAGAGAGAGACCTTACCTTACAGACCTTACAGTTCGTTCGGGTTGCCCCAGGTCCCTCAGTGTGAGGCACCTCTAATGTCTACCAGAGAGTTGCTAGTACATCTTCCGGTATATTTTGCATCTTCCAATCTTGGATGGTCTGGGATGCAGTTTAGATATTTGTCGAGCTTATTCTTAAACACATCTACGCTCACTCCTGATATATTCCTCAGATGAGCTGGCAACGCATTGAATAGACGCTGCATTATCGATGCTGGTGTGTAGTGGATTAATGTCCTGTGTGTTTCCTTATTTTTCCTGGTATTGTTTTGGGCACTGGCCTATTAATCTACCTCTGCTTGCTCTTTCTGATATTTTTTTTAGTTCCATGATATTTTCTGTTATTCCTTCTATCTGTTTCCATGCCTGAATTATCATGTAGCGTTCTCTTCTTTCCTCTAGACTATATAATTTTAATGATTGTAGTCTTTTCCCAGTAGTCAAGGTCCTTAACTTCTTCTATTCTAGCTGTAAAGGACCTTTGTACACTCTCTATTTGTGCAATATCCTTTTGATAGTGTGGGTACCATATCATATTGCAATATTCAATTGGGACTACGAACATATGTTTTATAAAGCATAATCATGTGTTCAGCTTTTCTTGTTTTGAAGTGCCGTAACAACATTCCCATTTTTGCTTTACATTTTGCCAAAAGAATTGCTATTTGATCATTGCATAACATGTTCCTATTCATCATCACACCAAGGTCTTTAACTGCTTCCTTATTTGTGATTGTCTCATTATTAGGTCCCCTATATGCATATAGCTTTCCTTCTCTGTCTCCATAATTTATTGATTCAAATTTATCAGAGTTAAATACCATCCTATTTTCCTCTGCCCAATCATATACTTTGTTAAGGTCTCTTTTGTATAGCGTTTCCCTATCTTCCATCACAAGTAATTTCTCATACTTATTACTTTTGTGTCATCAGCGAAACTACTCACTACCGAATCCTTAACAGAGAGAGAGAGAGAGAGAGAGAGAGAGAGAGAGAGAGAGAGAGAGAGAATATATTTACTGGTCTATTAGCTCCATTTATAAAATATGCCACCATCAGCCAGCGCACAGCTCAGCATCAATGTACGGTGCGGACTGCACCTTCCACGATGCAAGGGAGAATATAAATCATACTTTCCTCCGAACCTGGACTCATGCAATATTTGCACATACTGCATACTGAGATGGGGGCCAACGCAAACACGAGCAAGCTCGCTCTTCTGGCTTGTTTGGTATGCGTACAGGTTAGTAGATAGGGGGGTTGGGGGGTGACTAAAGGTTGATGGGGTCGGGCACACAAACACGTATACACTCTTTCTCTCTCTCTCTCTCTCTCTCTCTCCTCTCTCTCTCTCTCTTTTATTTTATATATATATAATATACATATACATACAATACATATATATTGTATATATATATAATATCTATATATATATATATATATTTATATATATATGTGTGTGTGTGTGTGTGTGTGTGTGTGTTACAAGAGTTATTTGCAACTTGGAAGAAAAATCACTAAACAGTTTTTTTTACGAGATTAAAAATGTGTGCGTGTTTTTTTTTTTTTTTGGTTTTTTTTTTTTTTTGGGGGGGCCTGTTGCTTTGTGTATAATGATTGTAGCAATAAAATGCGAGTTATATCTACGATAAATAAAGCAATAAATATTGCATGCTCTGTAAATATCAATTAAAAATACGGATGAATTACAGCCCGCACACGAGATTTTCCCCTTTTATGTGTGACCTCATGTATGTAGCATTAGTTGCAATGAGATGCCAACATCGACTTAGGCCAAGATACTCTTATTAGATACTAAACGTTATTCACGTTGATCAGCTGATATTTTATCTCTACCATTATTAACAGCACCATCGTCATCAACGTTTTCATTGTTAATAGTGATACTATAGTAGATTCACATCAACCGTGCATTTGATGTCTAGGCCCGTCCCTTACGACGCTCCTGATTGGCTGTTGATAAGCCAATCACAGGGCTGGAAACTCTCAGTGTCTCTCGAGAGTTCACATAGGCAGGATGTGTGTTCCACCTCTCCTGAGGGGTTCTTTTGAAAGACGTATCCCTCAGGAGAATTGGAACATACACCTCCCTAAGTGAGTTCTTTCGAGAAAGAGTTTCCAGCCCAGTGGCTGGCTTACCAACAGCCAATCAGGTGCGTCGTAAGGGACTGGCCTAGACATCAGATGCACGGTTGATAGGAATCTTCTATAGTAGTTGTGACCCTGGTAGTGTTGGTATGCAAGGTAAAGTCTACATATTCATATTTTGCTAAACTACGTGAATAAGGTATGAAAACAGAGAAGGAGCAACTGCCGAATAAATCAAACAAAATGTCAGCGGAGTAACTGCGAGTATACCACTATCTTTTAGTTGTCTGTCAAAAGAAAACTATTGAGATGACTTTGTTTGTCCGTCCGCACTTTTCCTGTCCGCCCTCAGACCTTAAAAACTACTGGGGCTAGAGAGCTGCAAATTGGTCTGTTGATCATCCACCCCCCAATCATCAAATATGCCAAATGACAGCCCTTTGACCTCTGTAGTTTTCATTTCATTTAAAGTTTAAGTAAGCCATAATCGTGCGTCTGGCAACGATTAGGCCAGACCAACACCGGGCCGTGGTTGAAGGTTCATACAGCGTTATGCGCTGTACTGAAAACTCGATCGCGCCGAATAAACTTCGACGCATATTTTACTTGTTGATTATCAGCCTTTGTTTCATTGCTTCATTTCTCTCTATCCCTTTCCTTGTCAATTTGGAAACTGTCTTCATTCTATCCCGGCGACCGAAACTTTTCTTTTGGGACGTTTCAGAAAACCAGCACAGCAGAATTATTTTGCCTTTTACGGTTAATTTGACGGAACTCCATTTGATATAAATTAACGTAATTCGATCGAATTAATCTCATCCTGTACAATTTAGTCTCATTTACCTGGTGTTGCGTTATCTTATTAATCCGATTTAATTTTATTTTTTTTCATTTTAATCCATTCAATCAAGTCACTCCTCACTCAGTCTGAAACTATCTTTCTGAAGTGTATACTGCGTTTAACTAAGCAAGTATATAAATACGGTCCGGAACTTTACAACCAGAGCTTAACGCAACGGCGCCTCGAAACCATTTTCTCAACACGGAAAATATTACTTTCTCCCATCTTAGCAGCGTTAAAAATGAGGGTGGGGGAGGAGTGGGTTGGGTGGAGTTTGTGTGTATGGGGGGAGAGGGGGGAGACGGTGGTGCGGGGTTTGTGTGTAGTGGGGGAAAGGGGTGAGAGGGGGGGGGGGGTGGGGGGGGGGGCGGCGGGTGACGAAGGAAACCCAGGGTAGCTACAACCTGCTCTGAGGGACGACAAAGAGTAACAAGACCTCAGGAGATGATTGTTGGGCTTTTCAGCGAGCCCGGAAGCGAACCTCCTGAATGAGTGACTATGTCCTTATGAGTCATGTGTTGAACAAACACCGCCCACCCACCCACCCACCCACCCACCCCAAAACCCCAAAACCCCCGCGCTTAAAAGGAGCAGTGGGCCGTAACTCGACGTCGTTTACGAATTCAACTTTTTCCCTTTATCTCTTTCCCGACGTGATTATAATAAGCGTAATCGACTTCACAAAATGTTAATTCAGTCATCAAACGGCTTCCGAAGTGAGGGGCACGGTTCATTTAACGTCATTCGGCGCACGAATGATTGCTTCGGGAATTCTGAATCAAGCTTTGTTTCAAGCCTTTTGAGAGCTCTGATTGCCTTTTATTCATTCAAATGGCGTTAGGTGAATAGAGCACGAACCAACACACGGAAATTTCAAAGCCGGACGCAAGTATAAAGGACCCCCTTTGATCCGGGGCGTAAAATCCACGGTAGCCAATCATTTCACATTTCATTTTAGGTCTTCAAACGCTCACGATACGACGCGGTGGCGGCGGCATTCCTGTATTAATCCTGTATAGTAGATTCTCTATTTGCACCCTGCGTTGTTATGTATTTCATGCGTAATGAATGACTCCTGCAACTACACGACGTTCTATGTTATGTATATATATATATATTTTATATAAATACACGAATTATAATATATATATATATATATATATATATATAAAACATATAATATACATATATATATATATATATATATATATATGTGTGTGTGTGTGTGTGTGTGTGTGTGTGTCTACAATATTTATATGGACCTTGAAATGATCTAACAAACAGAGAGAAAAGCGAATTCCCGTAGCCAGAAATGCATCATTCATATGATTTCCCTCTCTGTCTCATCCTGAATTTTCCCATCACTGACAAAAACGCTCCACATTTCCGCTAAATTAGGTAGAGACTAATGAATCAACCCCCAAAGAAGAGAGGAGGAGAGAGAGAGATAACCGTCGAGCCGTGTTAGCGGAAACAATGAAACAAAGAGAAGCAGCGGTAGGACGGTTCTACCGTAACGCCCCCGGAATACTAATATGAGCCTCTACAGCTACCGCTGTTATTGCTACTATACAATTGCGACTGCTCCTGGAAACTACTGGTGTACTCCAGTACCGCAGCCATTAATGTCTTAATGATGGCACATTGGGAGTAATGTTGATAATCTAATTTATTATTTATTTATTTATTTATCTATTTATTTTAATAAAGGAGATCTCTTCTTTCTGTATTTCCCTTTACCTGCTCTTACTTCTTCCTATTGGACATCATATTCTTTGGAAGCATGAATTTCAAACCAGTGGCCCCTGTGGGCTTGTTTCATATGAATAGGGTTCATCTCTTAATAATAATAATAATAATAATAATAATAATAATAATAATAATAATAATAATAATAATAATAATAATAATAATAATAATAATATCTTATTAAAAAGAATGGCAGAGTTAGCTGAATTTATCTTATAAAGAATTTTTGTTCTCTCTTTTTCTGGTAATCCGTCTTGCATAATCCGCGTGACTGCTTAAGAATTGGCCTATATTCATAGCGTTATTCCAGTCTAGAGGATTATGAAAGACGAATTATCGGAAAAATAGAGAAAATTCTTTATAAGATAAATTCAGTTGACTCTGCCATTCTTTTTATAAAGACATGCATCCGAGAAGTCTGCTTCCTGCTAATAATAATAATAATAATAATAATAATAATAATAATAATAATAATAATAATAATAATAATAATAATTGTATAAAGAGGCCGGTGTGACAGAAATGATTACATGCAAATATGAGGAGTAACATTTTTTCTCATTTTTGCTTATCCTGGATTTGAAATAGATTATAAAATTTACGCCAGAGGTCAAGTGTTTGGACGTATGAGGTCATTCAGCGCTGAAAATAGGTTTGAAACAATTGTTAGGAGAGGCTGGAAAGTCAGATGGAAGAAATAGAATACGAACGGAGGCATAGTAAGAGAAATGAAAAAGGTTGCAGCTAGGGGCTGAAGGGACGCTGCAAAGAACCTAAGTAATGCCTACAGTGCACCGCATGAGGTGCGCTGGCGGCATTATCCCCCTGCGCGGGCTTAGCTTTGATACAAAAGGGGTATTCGTGAAGTATTTCCCTTTCTAGTTTGTGTAATTGTTTTCTTTTGAAATACTAAGCATCATAAAATAGTGAGCAGTAGGAGCGTACTGTTACAAACATTTAATTTCGTGTGAAAGGAGCTATATATCGTGGACATTATATATATCTACGGATTTGATCAATTTGTTCATATAAGGACATAACAAATGCATTTAAAACATAAAAACCCATGCCATACATAAACATGGCCAAAAATACATACATACGTACTGACATTCACGAATTACACGATTTTCCCACAGTTTCGAGCCTGATGCTCCCAAACTTGGGACCTCAGTAAGTAGCATATCTTAACATGACATAAAAAGTTAAGTATATCTTAGTTTTACCAGACCACTGAGCTGATGGACAGCTCTCCTAGGGCTGTAGGCCCGAAGGATTAGATATTTTAGCGTGGCCAAGAACCAATTCGATACCTAGGAATGGTACCTACAGCTTAATGTGGGATCCGAACCACATTATATCGAGAAATGAATTTCCAATCACCAGAAATAGATTCCTCTAATTCCACGTTGGCAGAGACGGGAATCGTTAGCGTGACGTTAATGCCAAGGGATGTTGGTCACGTGATTGTTCAATATCCATAAACAAAAGTGTAAGCTTGAGTCCCGGAAGCAGACGAAAGCAACAAAACGATACAATACTGTCAATCGCTAAATAGGCGCCTCAGTAGCGTGGTCGGTATGGTTTTGGCGTGCCACCTCGGTGGCTGCGAGTTCGATTCTCGGGCATTCCATTGAGGCGTGAGAGATGTGTATTTCTGGTGATAGAAGTTCACTCTCGACGTGGTTCGGAAGTCACGTAAAGCCGTTGGTCCCGTTGCTGAATAACCACTGGTTCCATGCAACGTTAAAACACCATACAAACAAACAGACAATCGTTAAATAACGATCCTTAAGGATGTAACTCCAGCATAGTAAAATCAAGGAACGTGACGGCGAAAGTGTCAGAATTGGTTTAGATCAAACCGGCCTCATGCCAACGTGTAAAAAGCTGGAAATGGTTTAGCTTCCTCGTTGGACGAGTGGGGTACGTGATCGCCTACTAATTCGGTAGTAGCGAGTTCGATTCCCCGCTCTGCCAACGTGGAATCAGAGGAATTTACTGCTGGTGATTAGAAATTCATTTCTCGATAGAATGTAGTTCTGATCCCACAATCAGCTGTTGGTCCCGTTGCTAGGTAACCAGTTGGTTCCAAGAAGCGTGAAAATATCTAATCCTTTGGACCAGACCTAGGAGAGCTGTTAATCAGATATACTTAACTTTGGTTATAGTCGAGGGGGTCTGGTGTAGACCTCCGGATTCTGGATAGCTAGGGGAAAACGGCAATATTATAGAGAAAAATACCAGAAACGAATAATACAGTAAAAATAAATAATGGCTATATATCGTGAGAATAATAAATGTGGTTTTCGAAAGAAACCTTTTAGTTTGCAACCGAATCCATTTGCAGCTTCTAACTGACATTTCCAGTCATGCATTAGTTCCAGGCCTCTCGATTAACCACTGCCGGAATTCCAGATCAGTGGCAAACCTTCTACAGAAAACTTCACGGTGAATTCATTAGATAATTCATTAGATACCCCGGAAGGAGAATTAGGGACGTCAGTGCACCTGATTTGGTGCACTGTAGGCATTACTTGAGGGTCTTTGCAGCGTCCCTTCGGCCCACTGGCTGTAGCCTCTTTTCATTCCTTTTACTGTACCTCCGTTCATATTCTTTCTTCCATCTGACATTCCACCCTCTTTCAAAACTGTTTCATAGTGCAAGTGCGAGGTTTTCCGTTTCAGCGCTGAAGGACCTCACAGGTTCCAGCACTTGGCTTTTGCCCTAAACTCTACATTCAGTTTCATTCAATTCGAATTCATTAGATAAGGTTAGTATCAGTGTGAAAGAAATTTACTGTTACGGAGTTGTCTAGTAATATAACGTTAAATACAAAATCGAATCTAACCTCCAAAACCGGTCTTATGAAGAAAAATAAATGTGTACAAAAAAATTAGTGAACAGTTTTGGGATGGATTAGTAAAAGGAATAAACATAGCGATAACTACTGGAAGTTAGTTACAAGAAAACCTCGTGCAACAGTCTAGAGTCAATCTCCACTCACGATATGCATAAAAAATTGTGTGTGTGTCTATATATATATATATATAATATATATATATATATATATATATATATAAATTATATATATTTTTCTATATATATATATATATATATATATATATATATATATATATATATATATATATAGTATATATTATATATATATATATATATATATATATATATACATATATATATATATATATATACATATATATATATATATATATATATATATATCACTATATATATATATATATATATATATATATGTATATATATATATATTTACACATATATATATATATATATATATATATATATATATATATATAGACTATAGACTATAGACTTCAGTTGCATGAGGATCTGGTTAACTTTCAACAATCTACCGAAAAAATTACCGTTTTCTTATAGTTCATGTTTTTAAGTAGTTACCGCTATGTTGCAAATGGATTCAATTGCAGACTAAAAGGTTTCTTTCGAAAAACCACATTTATTATCCTCATGATAATACACGATATATATATATATATATATATATATATATATATATATATATATGTGTGTGTGTGTGTGTGTGTTGTGAGGAGGAAGTACTAGCCAAAGGTTAAACTAACCACCTAAACATGGCCATGACCTTACGAAGGTCACGCGGCAGGAAGAAGTAATTTAAAATTAAAAAAGAAAAAAGAATCACGTCGAATTACTTACTGATCAACGACAGCCATTGACCGACAGGAAATCGATGCGACCAAGCGACCCCACGCAGCGACATTTTTGTTTTGGTGATCCGTTCCGTGTCGCAATAACAGGTTTAAGGAATCGAAGCACCGGTGTGCTTGCATGCATGCGTGCGTGCTTGCGTGCGTGCGTTGTGTGTGTGGGTGTGCATGCATGCTTGTATGCTTGCTTGCTTGCTAGCTTCCTAGATGGAGGTTTAACTACATTCATGTTTTAGTGTCTTATGCTGGCTGATATTACAGGTTGTCCATAAAGTCCCAGTACCATAACAAGCCATAAATACTTGTAATGGTACTGGGACTTTATGGACATCCTGTATTTTATGATATTTTATATGAAGTATATCGTCGTTGTTAACAGTGAAAATTAGATAATGCTCTATTTTAGGTTCATCTTTTTATCATATAATTAATTAAAAGCGTCAATGAATTTGAAATTTGAAGTTCAGTAGCCTCTTCTGGCGTAGCCAATATGCTCTCCCGCAAGGTGGATACTGCCGTCAGTTCATCTCACGCGGTGCACTGCAGGCATTACTCGGGGTGCTTTGCAGCGTCCCTTTGACCCTTAGCGGAAACCCTTTGCACTCCTTTAACTGCGCTTCCTTTCATATTCTCTTATTTCTGTCTGACTTTCCACCCTTTCGTAACAATTGTTTCATAGTGCAATTGCTAAACTACCACCCCCCCCCCCCCCCCCCCCCCCCCCCCCCCCCCCCCCCCCACCCCCCCCCCCCCCCCCCCCCCCCCCCCCCCCGCCCCGGCGTTACACCTTTAAAGCCTCCTTGAAGCTCAAATTTCCTTCTCAGTCCTGATGACCTCAAAGGTTCCAGCGCTTGGCCTTTGGCCTAAATTTAATGTTCCGGTTCGGGCTTTTTCTCCTCTCTCTCTCCCCCCCCCTACTTTTTTTTTTACATAATATGAGAAAGTTTGCTAGATAAGTTAATAATAATAATTATAAAATATACTATTAGTTATTGGAAGGAGACCCTCTTTCAGACAAGTATTATTGAAAGATATTGCTGCATCAGCTGAATTCAACTGTAAATAGTCTTCTATATTTTTTAGTTTTTTTAGCAAAATAGAGAAGATTATTTACAAATTAAATGCAGCTGATGCAGCAGTATCTTTCAATAATAATAATAATAATAATAATAATAATAATAATAATAATAATAATAATAATAATTATGTAATTATTATTATTATTTTTTGTTTGGTGTTTTTTATCACAGTCCTCCAATTCGACTGGGTGTATTTATAGTGTGGGGTTCCGGGTTGCATCCTGCCTCCTTAGGAGTCCATCACTTTTCTTACTATGTGAGCCGTTTCTAGGACCACACTCTTTTGCATTAGTCCTAGAGCTACTTCAGCCTCTAGTTTTTCCAGATTCCTTTTCAGGGATCTTGGAATCGTGCCTAGTGTTCATATGACAATGGGTACAATTTCCACTGGCATATCCCATATCCTAATTTCTATTTTAAGGTCTGGATACTTATCGATTTTTTCCCTTTCTTTCTCTTCAACTCTGGTGTCCCATGGTATGCGACATCAATGAATGATACTTTCTTCTTGATTTTGTCAATCAACGTCACGTATGGCCTATTCGCACGTATCACCATATCTGTTGTTGTTGTTGTTGTTGTTGGTGGTGGTGGTGACGGTGTTGTTATTACTATTGGTTGAATGTAAGACCCTACAAAAAGATCATTAAAGATCTCTGAAAACGAAAAAGAATATAATTTTTTCATGGAGTATATAATCCAATGCCTCGGTATTTCTAGGCGATGCCCTCAAAATGTCGTATCTGATTTTATTTGCTAAATCTCGAAGGTCGTATCTAATTCTCCGCCTCCGTAATAATTCACAGGAAGACTGGCCCGTTATATCAATCTCGAAAGCGTAAGATATGGTCGACCTAAAGGTGGTTACTAGGCTAGTTTGGTAGGACTTTCTATTGAAAGGAGTTATCGTTAGATCTAGATCCAAATGCTTTATATGAATTTTGGGTAAATGAAAACACAAACAACAATCATATGTATGCACATACACAGACATAGACACACACACTCGCACGCTTTACTGTACATCCTGAATTCTCGGTTCTGTGGTTCGCGCTGCACGAGCCGACGAATTTATTATCGACTAAAAATTTCCCCTTTGGTTAACATATATGAAAATATATTAATTCCGAGGTAGAGCGAATTACATATTAAAGGACATTTGTAGATTAATGCGTATATATATATATATATATATATATATATATACTATGTATATATAATATATATATATACATACATATATATATATCTATATATATATATAATATGTATATATATATATATATATATAGAGAGAGAGAGAGAGAGACCTTACCTTACAGACCTTACATCTTGTTCGGGTTGCCCAGGTCCCTCAGTGTGAGGCACCTCTAATGTCTACCAGAGAGTTGCTAGTACATCTTCCGGTATATTTTGCATCTTCCAATCTTGGATGGTCTGGGATGCAGTTTAGATATTTGTCGAGCTTATTCTTAAACACATCTACGCTCACTCCTGATATATTCCTCAGATGAGCTGGCAACGCATTGAATAGACGCTTGCATTATCGATGCTGGTGCGTAGTGGATTAATGTCCTGTGTGCTTTCCATTATTTTCCGGTATAGTTTTGGGCACTATTAATCTACCTCTGCTTGCTCTTTCTGATATTTTTAGTTCCATGATATTTTCTGCTATTCCTTCTATCTGTTTCCATGCCTGAATTATCATGTAGCGATTCTCTTCTCCTTTCTAGACTATATTAATTTTAAGTAATTTGTTAGTCTTTCCCAGTAGTCTAGGTCCTTAACTTCTTCTATTCTAGCTGTAAAGGACCTTTGTACACTCTCTATTTGTGCAATATCCTTTTGATAGTGTGGGTACCATATCATATTGCAATATTCAAGTGGACTACGAACATATGTTTTATAAAGCATAATCATGTGTTCAGCTTTTCTTGTTTTGAAGTGCCGTAACAACATTCCCATTTTTGCTTTACATTTTGCCAACAGAGTTGCTATTTGATCATTGCATAACATGTTCCTATTCATCATCACACCAAGGTCTTTAACTGCTTCCTTATTTGTGATCGGTCCTCATTATTAGGTCCCTTATATGCATATAGCTTTCTTTCTCTGTCTCCATAATTTATTGATTCAAATTTATCAGAGTTAAATACCATCCTATTTACCTCTGCCCAATCATATACTTTGTTAAGGTCTCTTTGTAGAGCGTTCCTATCTCATCACAAGTAATTTCTCTACTTATTCTTGTGTCATCTGCGAAACTACTCACTACCGAATCCTTAACATTATTGTCTATGGTCTGCAATAATAATAACAAACAGTATTGCAGCTAACACCGTACCTTGCGGCACACCGGATATTACCTTGGCTTCATCCGATTTCTCGTCGTTTGCAATAACTATCTGTTTTCTGTTGTGTAAAAATTCTTTTAACCATCTTCCTACTTATCCACGATATTGTGTTTTCTAATTTTCTTCGCTAATATATTATGGTCTACTTTATCAAAAGCTTTTGCAAAGTCTAAATAAACCACATCTGTTTCATTTCCGCTTTTCATATTTTTGAATATGTTCTCACGGTGGACTAACAGTTGGGTTTGTGTGTACTTTTTCCGGGTACGAAACCCTGTTGTCCTTTATTAAACAAATTATTTTTTTATTAAATGTTTCATAATATTTTTCTTTCATTACCCCTTCATATACTTTCATAATATGTGATGTTAGACTCACAGGCCTATAATTACTTGCCTCTAGTCTTGATCCACTTTTGAAAGTAGGGGTAATATATGCTAATTTGTGCTCATCATAAATCTTGCCTGTATCTACACTTTGTCTTAATAATATTGCAAGTGGCTTTGCGATAGAATGAACTACTTTCTTTAACAAAATAGCAGGAATTCCATCAGGCCCTGCAGCAGCTCCATTTTTAATTTCATTAATAGCCTGCACAATATCAGCTCATTAATATCTATGTCAGCTAAATATTCACTATTTTCATCCCTTACTTCTATATCATTATCTTCATTATCTATTCTAGGGGTGAATTCTCTCTTATATCGTTCTGCCAGTATGTTGCAAATTTCCTTTTTTTCATCGTTAATCTCCCTTCAATTCTCAGAGGGCCTATTTCTATTCTTCTTTTATTCATCTTCTTCGCATATGAGTATAATAGTTTGGGGTTTTGCTTGATATTTAATAGGGTTTTTTCTTCCAAGTCCCGTTTTTCATTTTCTTTTGATTGTATAATCTTTTGTTCTGCATTTTCTATCTTACTTTTTAGTTCTATAACTTTCCATGCATTTTTTTCTTTTGCAAGACCTTTTTTCCACTTTCTGATTTTCTGGAACAAGATCCTTCTGTCTCTTGGTATGCATGAATGATGTTTACTTTTCTTCTTCGGTATATATTTTTCCACTATTTTCTCCAATATTTTATATAATATCTCCGTATTTACCCTTGTGTCATCACTTACGAAAATGTTATCCCAATCTTTGTTTAATTCTTCATTAATTTCTGACCATTTTATATTTTTACTGTAGAAGTTGTATTTTCCATATCCTTCCCACTTTTTCATTTCTTGCTTATCTCTATTTTCACTTGCTTTGGAATGAACTGTTAATTCTATGACATTATGGTCTGAAATACTCGCATTATAAACTATTATTTCTTTAACATAATCATCTCGTTCACAAATACTAGGTCTAAAGTATTTCCTTTCTTGTTGGCAGGTGATTTATTTGTTGAATGTTGTATTCTAGTAGCATATCTAATAGCTTTTCAAATTGCCTCTTATCTTCTGCACTACTATTACTCTCTTTTTTATATGTATAAGTACAACCACAATCTCCTATTCGTTCTTTCCATTCTGCGAAAGGAAAGTTGAAGTCACCAGATAGGAGAATAGTCCAGTCCTTGTGATTTCTACATATATCATCCAATTTTTCAATTATTAAGTCAAACTCTTTAGTATTAGGAGGTCTATATATTACTATGTTCATCAATTTTTCAGATTCAAATTCTACCGCTATTAGTTCACATTCTGAGTTACTATATTTCTCATATATTTTTCCTTGTTTTTTGTCTTTCCCATATATTGCGGTTCCCCCTTGATTCCTATTTTTTCTATCTGATCTATAAGTTTGGAACCCTTTTATTTGATCATCATTCCCAGTCTCTTGGGAATACCAGGTTTCACTTATATTCATTATATCTATTTTCTTTTCATTTTGGGTTAGTTCTTCTAAGTACTCTATTTTTCTTTTTGAGTTACTCGTAACTAAACCCTGCGCATTCATCACTATGATGGTTTGCGTGTTTTCTCCTTCATTTAATACTGGTAGTAATAAGGATTTTCCCATGTCTCTCTCCTGTTCTGGTATGTTGTTCTTTTTTTTATTTCCAGAAATTCTGACATTAAAAAATCCAACTTTTCCATAATATTTGAGAGAGAGAGAGAGAGAGAGAGAGAGAGAGAGAGAGAGAGAGAGAGAGAGAGAGAGAGAGAGAGATTCGCCTTCGTCCAACCCTGGCCAGCAGCATCTTTGACTGTTGGCCTCTAAGTAGATAAGTATGCAATATGAAGGCACCTTATTCCGACCCTCGGGACGTACGTAACGCCCCTAAGTTTGGTAGCTGTTGTCTCTATCCTCACTTTTATTGCTAACATGTTTTTAGCAATAAAAAAAATCAGGTGAATTTATAAACAAAAACGTATCAGACCACGTCTAATTTCCATTAAGAAACTTCGAAAGCCAAGGACGTGCGGTTTGGAGGTTACGAAGTGAATGGAAGAGAATCGGGTGAAATAAAAAAGAAGGAGAAGAAGAGAGTCCCCAACTTTTAATTTGAATGACGCCCTAAGATGGTCCCGTGAGATGAGGCTCTTCAACTAAATTTAGTCGTCAGGAAATTTTCCGTTCGATGGATTGGCTGGCTGGAAGAGACAGCGAATTCAGACGGGCGGAAGTAGATGGGCAATTTACACGGAAATTGACAGTTAGAAACAGGTAGATGACTGCGGTGTCAAGGCTGTTATAAACTATGTATGTGATTCCTCCGATGGATTTTCGTTGACTAGCCTTCGTGATTCAAAGCACAACATTATATAAAACTCCCCATCTTGTTTATAGAACCTCCTGTTAAAGAAGATGCAAATATATCCAGGATATCTTAAACATACGTACATCACAGTCTTATACACTTAAGAACAATCATGTTACACCTTACTGAAATAGACAGGTTTTCACTGAAATAAAAAGGAAAACTTTGATTGACTAGACGTACTTTATAGTTGTACCTAAGTCCCAAAAAAATCGTATAACACCACACCAAGATGAAGAAGAACCCAGTTAATTACAGGACAGATGATGCAGCACTAAACTCGTGAACGACGTCATATACCACACCGAGATGAGAGAGCATCAAAGGAGACGCAGATAGATATGCCTCTACGAAATCTCGCCCTTAAAAGGTCCCGCAGAGGATCCAAACGGGGAGGCTCAAATGAAACACTTTGGCCCTCAAATTGGCCAACTCCCTGACAGCTATTCCTCCTCCTCCTCCTCCTCCTCCTCCCCCTCTTCCTCCTCCTCCCCCCCCCATCCTCCTCCTCCTCCTCCTCCTTCCATTTCATCAGAGGATCATACATCAATCTCGCAGACAGGGCAGCCTACCAGACATTTCGGGTTGAAGGGAACGTATTTCTCCGGCAAGTGATACCAAATCGTATCACTATAATTGAGGATGGAATTAGATACTGTATGGCGAGGCTTATTGAGTAAATGGTCGTGGGTAAATATACGTTCTCGGTGTTGTATTTTAGTAAGATTATAGTACGAGTTTTACGTGCAAAATATTGATAGGGGTATGTATTTTAATTAGTAGGTATTAGTATTTAATCAGTATATTATAAAGATCATTATAGTGTGAGTTTTACGTGTAAGATATTGATAAGTTTATGTATTTTATTTTAATTAGTAGGTAAATAAACGTTCACGGTTTACGTGTAAAATATTGATAGGGTTATGTATTGTAATATTAAATAAATAATTGTGTACTTATTTTCCTCGGAATTGAAGGTATTTTTGTAGTAAATACAGTATATTAAGATGAGACAAGATACTTCTGAGTAAATCTTATTAGATTAATTCCCTAAAAAATATTTATTTTATATACAAATACAGTATACTATATATTCTAACCTGGACTCGTAACTGGCGATGTATCTCTTGACATTAGATGCGATCCGGTGTCGATATGGTTCAAGATGAAACAAGAGATTCTACCGCTTATAGTAGTTGTTGTAATTGTAACCTTAGGATGTTTGCCACAATCATAAACCCCCCCCCCCTCTAACTCTCTCTCTCTCTCTCTCTCTCTCTCTCTCTCTCTATATATATATATATATATATATATATATATATATATAATGTGTGTGTGTGTGTATGTATATATATATGTGTATGTATATATATATATATATATATATATATATATATATATATATATATATATATATATAGTATATATATATATATAAAGTGGGCGTTTTGGCAGGTAAGGTTTATGTTTAACCTACATCAAGAATTGTATTTCGATATAAAAGCACAAAGATGTCAATGCGTTTGGTCGTAAATTGTCTATGTCTTCATTTCCTGAATTTCAAGACTTCTGTTCATATTTATGTTCATATTTATTAATAATCTTTCATAGGATTTCGTACGTAGGAATATCCATAACCCGTCTCCCTTTCAGTGGGTCCATTAGGGATATTCGCCAAGAGCCTCTGGTTTTTGGAACGGCCACAAACCTCTACCGACCTGGTCCATCGCCACCATATAACTCTTCTGGTTTATAGACCAACGCGCACACACATACTATGGATATATATATGTGTGTGTGTGTGTGTATGTATGTATATGTAGGTATGTGTATATATATATATATTATATATATATGTATATTTATATATATATGTATATATATATATATATGTTATTATATAAATATATGCATATATATATATATATATATATATATAAATATATAAATGCATGCACACACACACACACACACACACACACACACACATATATATATATATATATATATATATATATATATATATATATATATTATATATGTGGGTGTGTGGTGTGTGTGTGTGTGTGTGTGTGTGTGTGTCGTAAATTTGTATGAATTTGTTATCACATCAGCGTGATTTATATGCAATCATTAAGCTGCAAATTATATATATATATATATATATATATATATATATATATATATAGTATGTGTGTGTGTGTGTGTGTGTGTGTAATTATATGAGTTTTTTTATTACATTACCGTGATTTATATGCAATCATTAAGCTACAGATGTTTAACATCCAATTCACGCTTCTTCGGGAATATCACTGACCGGGAATTATTAACGAAGGGGAATTATAAGTGATAAATGAATCAGTAACGAGGGCGTCTCGAACTCTCGACACAGCACCTTCCAACGACTCCAGTCTATAC
>NC_061087.1:94332906-94347906 GCF_015104395.2 Macrobrachium nipponense | reverse complement strand
GTACTAGCCGGCCCCCCCCCACCCCCGGGGGTGAGGGGGTCAAATGTATTTCGCCGCGTTTAGTAATAGCTCCCTAGGGGATCACAGATGTGCCTAAGCGCATTTCGCTGTCTGACTGAGATTTCAGGCAGTTCGTGAAATGCCTGGTTTCGCTATCTGCCTGTAATATATATATATATATAATATATATATATATATATATATATATATATATATATATATACATATACATATTAAGTTAAATGCGCAAACCAGACTATATATATTTATTACTACTCTGGTTATCTGATTATCTAATTCATTACAGTTTGATATCCAGATAAAACTTAATTTAAAAGTTAACTAAACTTTCAATTAATGCAGTTCATAATTTTCATGTCAAAACCAAAGATGATTATCAAATAAAAGATCAGGTATCAGTTCCTCATGCTTTGTTTACATTGTTCATCTTCAGCATCAGTTTGTATATTGGCAAAACTTCTTATAACTATCTGTAGTATATATATATATATATATATATATATATATATATATATATATATATATATATATATAAACGTTTTGCTAACGAAGATATGTTTTTTAAGACATTAATTAGAAAAAAAAATCAAACAAATATTTGCCTGAGCACGCTCTGTCGGTAAGTTTCAAATGCTGCGCCAGTTTCAACAATAAACTCTGCAACGTGAATTGCCGAAACTTTGCAATAATATTTTTTGCAACTTGCACCAACTTACCTGAATGAAATCCAAATCCCCGGTTTTAAGCAGATCATATAGAAACATAAGTTCCCTCCTGAATGTCAGAATACGTTCATTATAGTATAATATAATCGACTTCTCATCGTATTAACCTTATTATTAGAGTATGATGGGGTTCATCTTCTGAATAATAATAATAATAATAATAAAATAATAATAATAATAATAATAATAATATAATAATAATAATAATGTAATAATAATAATAATAATAATAATAATAATAATAATGAACCAAACAAAAACTTCTTTCAGTTTTCTTCTGAAGATTGAAAAAGAAACCCACAAAATTACTGTGTATAACATGTTTACTTATAAGTATTTACATTTTATTTTACTCATAAAATGGAAACTTAGTTAAAGTAAACACGTTATACACAGTAATTTTGTAGGTTTCTTTTTCAATAATAATAATAATAATAATAATAATAATAATAATAATAATAATGTTATCAGAGAAAACTCGTCGTGGAAAATGACTTTCATTAACTGAGAGACACACTTCATGACCTACAACCAGACTTTGTAGACCTGGAAAATACATATGCTGTAGCTACATTTACTGATTGACACCAGGGTAGCATGGTACTGGATAATGCAGTATGAACCGAACTTTGCCGCATAAGGAACACACACTCACTGACCAACACTGACACTGAGATAGCTTACTTCTGGATCCTCCAGTAAGAGACGAACTTTGCCGCATAGGAAATACACAGACTGACAACACTGACACAGACATAATCCAGTAAGAACGAAACTTGCCATAGAAACTACACATACACACACACATACACTGACAATACTATTGACAGTCACTGTTATTGGACCACTGATCAAGTAGTAGTAGTACTGCAGCAAGAGTATGACTTACCAGACCACATCCCCGTGCTCCTGGGACGGTGATTGTATTTGAACAGGAACCCCATCGTCTAGTGGAACGTGAGAGTCAACTGTTCGTCAACTGTTTACATTACAGACGAAGAAGAAGAAGAAGAAGAAGGCGGCTCGCTTTTCTCCCTATTTTTCGTTGTTTTCCTTCAAAGAAACTTATGTGACTATAACTAGAGAATTATTACACACTCTCCTATTCCCCGGCGAGTTACCGCATCGTTCGTCCCTTCGGCGGGGGGAACCGAGAAGGGGCTTAAAAAGATCACTCACAACAAACACGAGAGCGGCTTTCAATTGAATGAATCGGGCGGGACGAGAGGGGACGCCGCCGGCTGGAACGCTCGAACCCGCAGTGGCCGGTTGTCAGGAAGGAACTGAGCCCGAGCGTGTTGTGTGTGTCTAAGAGAGAGAGAGAGAGAGAGAGAGAGAGAGAGTGAGGGGAGCTACAGAGGGAGAGAAAGAGAGAGTGAGAGAGAGTCAGAGCGCGTGGCTGCTAGCAGAGTCTGTGTGCGTGTGTGTATGTGCGTCCGAGGACGAGCCGCAACGGAGTGCTCCAAGTCAATACTCGAATCAATAGTCATGCAGAGAGAGAGAGAGAGTGAGAGAGAGAGGTGGAGCGCTGCTGCTCCCTATGGCTCCGAGAGCCCTGCTCGACACCGTCCGGAGGTGGTCCTTCCTACTCCAGCGTTGTTCCTCGAGAGGAATTCGGTATTGTAGCAGTTACTCGCTTCGACCCGCATCACACCGAGAGAAACTTTTCAAACTTTTTTTTTTAAAGGGGGAGGGGAGGGGTTGGTTGGTTGGTGTCGTTGACCTCTCCTGAGGTAACTTAGTTTCTTTCAGGTCGATAAATCGATGACTCAGCGGAAGGATTTATGGGAAGAATGTTCAGTGTATTTATGTAATGGGGCATTATTTCTTGCAGTGATGCGTACACGTAAATACATATATAAAGTATACATATTTATATGTATATATATATATATATATATATATATATATGATATATATATATATATGCAACGTATATTTTCAGATACTCGGTAAAGGTGAAACATGCATTTTAGGATTCCTGGTAAAGGTTAGCCCATCCAAACTTATAACATGGACGCACCAACTCGTTTGAGATCATATGACCTTCATAATTTCCTAAACTGCTCTCTCTCTCTCTCTCTCGCTCTCTCTCTCTCTCTCTCTCTCTCTCTCTCTCTCTACACACACACACACACACACACACATATCTGTATATATATATATATATAATATATATATATATATAATATATATATATATACACATATATATACATATATATATATATATATATATATATATATATAGAGAGAGAGAGAGAGAGAGAGAGAGAGAGAGAGAGAGAGAGAGCAAAGATACTATAGAGTACACGTACTCTATAGTGTCTTTGATATATTGTTATTGCAAAGTATTTCTTCATTTCAATAGATATCAGAATGCAGTTACGTATTTATGTATGTATGTATTCAAAAACAAAGAAGGTATATGTATGTATAGATTTTCAAAACGTATAATGTAGGTATGTATGGATTTTAGAAACAGAACATGTGTGTATGTATGTATGTGCGTATGTATTCATTTAAAAATATACTAAAATACCGTTACATAGGTTGGTATGTATTCGAAAAACAATGAAGGTATATATGCATGAATAATGTAGGTATATATGGATTTTAAATACAGACCATGTATGTATGTATGTATGTATTCATTTAAAAACATACTATAGGTTGGTATGTATTTAAAACAAAGAATTTATGTATTTAAACCCGAAGCGATGATAAAATGTTTATTGCTGAGAACTTTTCTGCTTCCGTTGAAATAGTGTCTACCATAAATATCGCCAGAAGACAGTTTTGAGTTTGGAAAAGAGCGGCCGTCGGGAGGGGGGGGGGTGGGGGGGCGCTCTCGGGGGAAATATTCATCACATTTCCTCCTAAGAAGTGAACTAACTTTATAAGCCCACCAGAATTTGTTTTTACTTTTTTATTTATTTTTTTTAGTCCGTCGCTTGCCCACCAGAATTTGCTTTTTTTTTTCTTATCTTTTTTTTTTTTTAAGTCCGTCACTTGTTTCAACATATATAACTGAATGTGGGAGTTGTTTTCAATATACTTCAGTTTATGAATAGAAAATTAAGGCTGACTGCGAATATGATCAATAGGTTCCATATATTCCATATATTATTATTATTATTATTATTATTATTATTATTATTATTATTATTATTATTATTATTATTATATTACTTTAAGGATGCGTCTGTTTCCGCTCTTACAAAATGTACTTATTAGCTAAAAAGTGAAATAAGATTAAATAAAATAAAATATGACTTTTGTCCTTCTTCACAGCATAATGGTAACCTCTCTTTTTCACCGTGCGCAGGTTCGAATCCGATTTTAAATATGTTCCCTTTGGATCCTATTGTGGATTCTGATAAAATGCATCATCCATGTACCAGTCATTTTCACATAATCTCAATCAGTAGCCTGTCTTGAGATACTGTATATTTTCGCTTACTCGGGGAGGAAGCGTACAAACTACTTTGTTGTTGTTATTGCCTTTGTTGTTCTTGTTTGTGGGGAGGGGGTTAGGAAAGGTCTACGGAAAAGCCTAAAAAGTCCTGAAAAAAAGGTGTTTTGCGTCGAGTGAAAGATACAGGAATTTAGGATAGGATATTCATGATTTATTTGTCAGAATGAAAATGTGAAGAATAAATAACGTACATATAAAACAGTACAGAACAATTATTTTGAGAACTATAGCGTATTTATTTTAGTTTTCGTTGGTGAAACGACGGTCTTTTTGACCATAGATTTTAGCACACTCCCCGAGTAAGCTGGAAAAATTATATTTCAGATTCACACAAAGTCTATAAATACTTCAACAATATTATATGATATGGGTGCTTGCAAGCTTTGTTACTGTTCACATTGTTCGTGTTTCGTAGTATGAAGGTAGCAGTGAACCAAGTGGATTATCATAATATAATATTTCGTTCAAAACGCGCCAGAGAGACCAAATATTGACCAAAGGCGAAAAAAGAGACAACATTCGCCGAAAAAAGAGGGACATAACAAAGTCAACCCATGAAAATAACAACTAAATAAAGCTAAATAAAAAACAAATTCGTGTCTTAATAAAATATTATTTCTTTCTGAAATCCAGTTATCATCAGAAAGGGAGATAACGTAAAAAAAAAAGTTTGCCTAACTACAAAAAAAAAAAAAAAAAAAACTACCATAAAAAAAGAAAGACTGTTCACGTTACCCAATTTTTTTTTTCTCTCTCTTTTTGCGATATATAAATAATGGAAAAAGTAAACAATAAGAGTATTCCAGTTTGAGAGACGTTCTGTCGCCGTGTAAATGCCATAGGTTCCAGGAACTCGGTTCTGGAACTTGCATTGTCTAGTCTATTTTATGTCTGGCCTACTAGAAAGGGGTATCTTTAAATTGAATTATAATCTTCCTTTTTTCACGATGATGCTGGAATATATAGTTTTCGGGATATAAACAAGATGTCATTACGGTGGAGCCTGGCAATACTTCATCTACGAGTTGTTTTGCTTATTTAGTCTTCCATCTTTCATTACATTTCTGTACTGTCCTTATTTACGTCATTCCTTAGTTTTAATTTATTTTTTGCGTTGTTTTTATTTACGTTTCCTGAGAATAAAAACATTTCATGTGATTCTGTTGGAGGGACCAGAATGTATTAGGCAACTTTATATCCTGAACGTATTAGGCAATTTTATATCCAGATTTTTTTAAGCAACTCTACATCCAGAATGTATTAGGCAGCTTTATAGCCAGAATGTATTAGGCAAATTTATATTCAGAATGTATTAGGTAACTCTGCATCCAGAATGTATTAGGCAACTTTTATCCAGAATTTATTAGGCAACTTTATATCCAGATTGTGTCAGACAACTTTATATCCAAAATGTATTAGGCAACTATGCATCCAGAATATATTAGGCAACTTTATAGCCAGAATGTATTAGGCAACTATGCATCCAGAATGTATTAGGCAACTATGCATTCAGAATATATTAGGCAACTTTATAGCCAGAATGTATTAGGCAACTCTGCATCCAGAATGTATTAGGCAACTTTATAGCCAGAATATATTAGGTAACTTTGTATCCAGAATGTATTAGGTAATTTTATATTCAGAATGTAATAGGCAACTCTGCATCCAGAATGTATTAGGCAACTTTGTATCCAGAATGTATTAGACAACCTTTCATTCAGAATGAATTAGGCAGCTTTACATCTCTCAGTGGCTCAATATTAATCTTTGAGCAAATTTTTGCAATTACTCTTTCAAACAAAAAAGTCAAAGAGAGAATTAAAACTGGTGAGACTTAAGCCCCGAGGAAGTGACAGGCTCATTTTGTAAAATAAGAGGTTTTTTTTATTCATCTGGGAATATGCAAGCAAGGAAGAGATTCTGAAGCTTAGCACTTACCGATAGAAGAAGCTTTCGATACGAACAATCCGGAATAGTGTTCCTCTGAGTGGATGAGAAATGCGATCGCATTGCAGGTTGGTCTCGGTTGAGTAGCATGATTGGGGGAAGTTTACGTTCATTTATCTACTTGACTTGATCCTGATTACTCCCAGAGAACCAGACTTGATGATCATATCGATCGATATCACACGGTCTTTATATATATATATATATATATATATATATATATATATATATATATATATATATATATATATATATATTATACAGGGGATTCCGGAAACGGAAAGTGGTTCTGCCCGTGAACAAAACGAGGGGCTGGCAATACCCGTAGACTTAGTTGCTTTACGAATTTTCATACATAATTTCTGAATACATATGTTTGCAGTCAGGCCGTAAATATCTATAAGATGAAAGGGTGGGGAACTTTCCCTGAGATCTCACCGCATGACGTTGCTTTCCGTCTTCTGAAAGGACCATAATATTATTAGCATGGCAAATGATCGTGGAATGATGCCATGCCATGATAGATGGCTGCCACCCTATCATTACCATCGGAGCCGTTTGACGTTAGAATTGGGAAATGTTTGAGGCTTTTCATTTTTTTTCCTCCAAGGTTGTTTTTTTCTCAAAGTTTTTTTTTTTTTCTCAAAGGTTTTTTTTCCGCTTAAAGGTTTTTTTCTCAAAGGTTTTTAATAAAATATTGTATTTAACGTATCTTTTTCTTCACTGTCAGCTCTGGAGCCATTTTCATACTTAGAATATTTTATTTTAATAAAATATTGTATTTAACGAATTTCTTTTCTTCACTGTCAGTTCTGGAGCCATTTTCATATTTAAAATATTTTATTTTAATAAAGTATTATATTTAACATTTCTTTTTCTTCACTGTCAGTTCTGGAGCCATTTTCATATTTAGAATATTTTATTTTAATAAAGTATTATATTTAACATTTCTTTTTCTTCACTGTCAGTTTCTGGAGCCATTTTCATATTTAGAATATTTTATTTTAATAAAGTATTATATTTAACATTTCTTTTTCTTCACTGTCAGTTCTGGAGCCATTTTCATACTTAGAATATTTTATTTTAATAAAGTATTATATTTAACATTTCTTTTTCTTCACTGTCAGTTCTGGAGCCATTTTCATACTTAGAATATTTTATTTTAATAAAATATTGTATTTAACGTATCTTTTTCTTCACTGTCAGTTCTAGAGCCATTTTCATATTTAGAATATTCTATTTTAATAAAGTATTATATTTAACATTTCTTTTTTTCACTGTCAGTTCTGGAGCCATTTTCATATTTAGAAGATTTTAGTATGTAAAATATTGTATTTAACGTATTTTCTTCACTGTCAGTTTTGGAGCCGCTTTCATATTTTAAACTGAAACTCAAAATTGAATAGATAATAAGGCGAAATCCACTTGCGTCATGATATACTGGTTGGGGAGTAGTTTGAATTAAGTCGTCCTTATGCCAGCATGGGTCCTTGCCCAGACGTAGTAAAGAGAAGAGAGGCCTAGTGTGAACCTCTGGACTCGAGGTATCCAATCGAGACGAACCCAAGACATAATCTGTTGGACTGGTTAGGATCTTTTCACTTATACTATACTGTATGATTTTTCACAACGAGGATAGACATATTTTTAATAATAATAATAATAATAATAATAATAATAATAATAATAATAATAATAATAATAATAATACTAATAATAATAATAATAATAATATCCTGGAAGAAAGCCATTTTTAGATTGAATAATAATAATAATAATAATAATAATAATAATAATAATAATAATAATAATAATAATAATAATAACAATAATAATAATAATAATAATAATAATATCTTGAAAGAACACCATCTTTGAGACTGAACAACAACAACAACAATAATAATAATAATAATAATAATAATAATAATAATAATAATAATAATAATAATAATAATAATAATAATAATAAATGGAAACATCACCAATTTTACCTTTAAAGAAATAAAGGGGTGGAAATATTCCCGGGCCAAAACAACTCATAATGTTCGGAGCTTCTCTGGTCAGTATTTTAAAGATTCTTTTCAACCCCAGAACATTCCTCCTCATAAAAGAGATATTGCTTTGCAGAAGCGCATATCTGCATTCAGATTGACTAGTTTCTCATTTCACCAGTCGAATGAAAAATTCATACGTTTAGAGGAGGGAAGGAGAAGCTGCTCACATTGCATATATTGCCACTCTCCAATTTCATCAAGATCCAACGCGTAGGTTTTAGTCAGTTTCGTATGGACGGGGATGTGATGCAATTATTTGCAATACAAATCATCAAGTTTTCGTAAACGAACGAGTTTTTTTTTTAAATGAACAGGGGTAAAAATATGTTCAGCGCTAATTGCATTTATTCTTCGGTAAATGCATTCGATCATTTGTAATCTATGCATCCTTCTTCCTTTTCCCTTAATCTGAGATTAAACCTACAAACTACTTTGTTATTGTATTGTTGTTGTTGTTGTTCTTGTCAGGGGGGTAGGAAAACCCTATGGAAAAGCCTAAAAAAAAGGACTGAAACTGTGTTTAGCGTTGAGTTCAAGATACAGGAATTTTAGGATAGGATATCTGTGATTAATTTATTAGAATGAAAATGAAAAAAAAAATAAATGTGAATGTTAAACAGTACAGAACAATCATTTATAATAAAAATATAGCGTATTTACTTTAATTTTCGTTGGTGAAACAGTATGCTATTTGGCATTAGGTTTCAGCACTCTCCCCCAAGTAAGCTGGAGGTCGGATCACGCTTTGTTTAGAAGACACAGATAGCAACAACAGTTGTAAAAACTGACCTCCCAACGACTTTTCATGACCATTAGATTCTGAAGCCCAGTAATATACGGAAGATTGGTATGACCAGATATTTCGTCTCAAGTCACTTTATGATTGCATATTTCATTACCTTATCAGTTCATCTCACTGCATTCCTGAAGGAGAATTCCTTAACAAATGTTGTGTATAAAAATGAATGAGTAAGGACCACAGTATTGATGACAGAAATGAAATACGAAAGTGTATTGATTAAGCATTTAGTATGATTTTGTTGGGTGATATTCAGATGTCGTAATGGTGCCTTAATAATGACTGTATAAATGTAAAGCTCTACAGGATTCATATACCAAAAACGTAACTTCTGCGTAAGGCAGATTTTGGTACTATTTTCATTATATGAATAAGAAGTATGTTCGAAGAAACACTGTCAAATACGTCACGTCTTTGGCTTTCCCAGTTTAAAATTCTGTTGCCTAATGTAAGCCATAAATTCAAACTCAAGGATGATCAAATATACTTGATACAACCCATTCTAAGAATTGAATTTGAGATAAGATCAATTCCATTTCATATTCGCCTTTATCAGATAGATCAGGTAAGGCCAACTCTATTTCACATTCATCTTTATCAGATCGAGAAAGTCGAGGGAGAGAATCAATACTCTCGATCTGACTAAATCAGACTTTCTCGAGTTTCATCCCAGAGAACTAGACTTGATGATCATATCGATATCACCGGCTTATCTTATATAGATATATATATTATTATAATTTATTTATATATCCACATATACATTAATATCCATACACATATATACTCGGACGTAACAGAACACATATTTTTATGTTATTATATATATATATATATATATATTATATATAATATACACATATACATAATATATATATATATACATACACATATATACGCAACGACACACATTTAATATTAATTATATAAATATATATATATTTACTTTATAATGTATATATATATATAAATATATTATTATTATATTATATATATACACATATTACAATTATATATACAACCACTATACCACACAACAAACACCATATATATATATATATATAGTATTATAATATATAATTATTAATATATAATTATATATTATATATATATTATATGCATATATTTCTTCGTCCCCAGATCGTCTTATCTCTTGTATCTTACTAAAGACGAAATCATCCCCCTACTTTGGTTAATGTGTATTGAATGTTATTTCACTGCTAGAAGAAGAATGAGAGACATTTGAATAATTGAGGGGAGGTGAGTTAGCTATCATTAAATTGTCAAATGCCTCACTAAATTGGAGCTTCGGTACATCGGGAAGTTTGACACCTGCCCTTATCGTTGACTGGGAATCTGTGTAAGTTTTATCAAGTTCAATCTTTTTTTCTCACTTTTTTTTTTTTTGCTTTATCTCCCTCCTTTGGCTTTTTTTTTTATTTCTGTACAGAGAAAAGCCTTCTATCTCTAGAAGCTCCAGAGTGATGTACTGCATTTTAGAGCCATTCCGTAACAAAGTATGTGCGAGTAGCTGAATCAAGGTCTATAAGAGTGTAGCTCTATAGACCTTGAGCTGAATAATACCAGGTCCGAGCATCGCAGGTCGAAACACCTGACCCCCGTGTATAGGCCTCAAGTACTAAGTTTCACGGGACGAGATATCAGATCTCCTTTTCCACTCAAGATCCGAGTGAACACCAGCTGTCAAATAAAGCGTGGTGAAGGTGAGGCGAGATGGCACTACGGTAGTGCGGGGGACGGAGACTGCCAGCGGCCTGTGCCATTATGTTGATTAGGGCTCCCCATGGCTTGCTTTGTTGGACCGGCGACTTCGTGTCCCTCGCTTTTCGCTTCCCATTATGTCCCAGTGAAAGGGAAGGGCGGTGCTCCTTCTGCTTGATACGACGGCGAAATCCGATGGTACGGCCGTGTCCGTCCAGTCTTTGTTTCTTGTTAAGTTAAGTACTATGTAGTTTAACCAAACCGCTGAGCTGATTAACAGCTTTCCTAGGGGCGACCCGAAGGATTAGATATTTTGACGTGGCTGGGAACCAATTGGTTACCTAGCAACATGACCTACAGCTTATTGTGGGATCCGAACCACTTTATATCGGGAAAATACATTTCTGATTATATATATATCAGAAACACATTTCTCTGATTCCACGTTGCCAGAGCGGGGAATTGCACGCGGGACTGGCGAAATAGTAGGCGAGCACGTAACCACTCGTCCAACGAGGAGAGCTTGTTTCTTGTTGCCTTATGTAAAAATCATAGGATGGCTTGTTGTTAGCTAGATGAAGTAACAGCTGCGCATAAGTAAAAAGCACAAATAAATATAGAAACAGATTCTAAAGGCATCCTTGAATATGGAAGAATCAGTCCGGCTTCAAGGCACAGTGAATGTATTTGCGTCAGAAGGGAAACTTTTGCGATTCTTCTACAGTAAAGGATGTCTTATGAAAGGGTTTTTATTTGGATTTCCTACAGCGTAATTCTCCCATAGTACAAGCAGTACTGCAGTATCTGAAATTGATGTTGCGAATTAAGTTATCATTGTATGTTATATAATCTCTTATTAATTATATATATTAAAAAAAGAACTTCAGTACCATAACAATAATTAGAATGTTTATCTTACGTATAAATAGCATATTTCTCGTATATTTTATTTGGACTATTAACATAACCGTTGCTGTTCTTCGAACAAACTAGAGGGGTGGAACATACATCCTGCCTGTGTGAACTCTCGAGAGAGACTGAGTTTCCATCCCCGTGATTGGCTTATCAACAGCCAATCAGGATCGTCGTAAGGGACGGGCCTAGACATCAGATGCACGGGTGATGTGAATCTACTGTAGTATATATTTCCAGTAAAACAAAACAAAAAAATTATGACGCACTGGCATCGCTTTTTAGAATCTATTTTCACCACTATATCTAATAATGTAAGATTGAAAGGAACTTCCCATTCAACATATTTCCCCTGGTACTCAGATACACCCACACTACCGCAACAATCCCTCCTTTTTCTCCGAGCTGGAAGATGCAAGGGATAAATGGCCCTCCCCCTACATTCCCCATCCCATCCCCATCCATCCCTCCCCCATCCCCACCCCCACCCACCCATGCACCCACCCAGTCATCTCTTCCATCCATCACATTTTCCCGGCTCCCGGACTCTCTTCTTCTTCCTTATTTTAAGAGACGTGAATCCTGAAGGACTCTCCAGAGGCCCTTCGATTATTGTCAGCGTCTCTCCTTGGGGGACGTCAAAACTTATGCAGTGTATGTGGAGAGAGAGAGAGAGAGAGAGAGAGAAGAGAGAGAGAGAGAGAGAGAGAAAGATCGACGTCTAGAGAGGCAGACATATACGAGGAACTCTTCTCATCTTTATGGTCCCTTTGTATATGGACGGCGTTGTTTCTCCTTATGAATAGGAATAATAAGGCCCATTATTATTATTATTAGTCTTATATTATTAGTTATTATTATTATTATTATTATTATTATTATTATTATTATTTTAATGACAATTAAAATTATGAGCATGATTCTGAAAATGCATATTATTATTATTATTATTATTATTATTATTATTATATTATTATTATTATTATTATTATTATTATTATTATTAAATAGAAAACAGTAATAAGCTTATAACTATGAGCATGATTATGAAGAGGCAGATGATGATTACAGATGAAATGAAGAGAAAATAAATCAGCTTTCGAATTTGCAACAATACATAAAACACACGAAAATTCTATTCAAACAAAAAGGTTCTCTTTTGTCGTATTTTGTCATCTTCTTGGTCGATTAACAGATTAACTGCATATCATATTTAAAAGCTGACCTTTTTTTTTTCAGTGTAAAACACGTCCAGTTTTTATGAAAAAACATGTTTATGATATATGTTTCCTGTTTGTATATTCATGCAAATTTTATGTATGTATGGTTTATATACATTATATATATATATATATATATATTAATATATATATTATATATTTATAATAATATATGTTATAATTATATATATAATATATATATTATATACATACTTATATATATATATATATATATATATATTTATATAAAATTTAGTATAAAATATTATATATATTATATATACATATATATTTATGCTATATATATATATATAATAAATATTATGTATATATATATATATATGTATATAATATATATATATGTGTGTATATATATTATATAAAGATATATGTGTGTATTATTCATTTATATATATTATATATATATATATATATATATATATATATATATATGCTTAAAAAATCACAGTAGATGCACGTGACCTCATAAATAAGCGAATCCCACAGGAAAATGTATATAATTTTTGGAGATAAAGATACATCGAGAGAGAGAGAGAGAGAGAGAGAGAGGAGAGAGAGAGAGAGAGAGAGAGAGAGAGATATTTGAGCGTGTGTCATTTTCATTTGTCCATATTTATGCTTTTTATATGATGACTCCCTGTTCCACATTTATCATCGAATATCTCTGCTTCAACACGACGCTTTTGTTACAAGAAAGGAAGTCAGGGAACTCTGTAATTACCTACATTAGCTGACCTAATCAAGACTTATGTCTGAATGAATTGGCTAATCAATTCGCGCTATAGTATTCCTGCCCGAATTAACTTGATATCATTAAGGGGAAATGATTTTGCACTTGAGTGGACTTGCCAATGATTTAGAGCCGAATTAAAGAATTATTGCCATCGATGAACTTCCTGGTCATCTCTGTCGTAAATTAGATCAAGATTGATTGATTCGTCAAAATTAATAATTAACATGATTCTTCATTTATTCTCAGAGAGAGAGAGAGAATCTAGTCCTCATGCCAGCTCTCTCTCTCTCTCTCTCTCCCTCTCTCTCTCTACCACTGCCGTCTACTGTGAACCGAATACATAATTCTTTGTTGAAGTTAACAGAGGAACGCGAGATTTTTAAGGATACATGACGTGACTTTATGGTTTGTTGTTCGTCTTTGAATCAGTTGTAGAGAGAGAGAGAGAGAGAGAGAGAGAGAGAGAGAGAGAGAGAGAGGAGGAAAAATGTCAAAAAAAGTATGAAAGATAAAAGTATAATTAAGGAGAGAGAGACAGAAGAAAACTAGAAAAGGAGGATGACATTTACAAATAAAAGTAAAGAGAGAGAGGAAAATGTAAAAAAGAAGTATGAAAGATAACAATAAAAATACGAAGAGAGGGGGAGAGAGAGAGAGAGCTTTAAAGGGAGAGAGAAAAAGAGAAAGAGAAAGAAGGAGAACAACCCGACAAAAAAATAAGAGAACGCCACAGAGATAGAGAGAGAGAGCATGAAAAATGCAGAAAAGGAAAAAAAGGAAAAATAAGTAGAGAAAAATTATAATTGTAAAATGAAGAAGATATAAAACTTGAGTATGAAATTAAGGAAGGAGGGAGAGATGAAAATATGAGAAGAGATATGAAAGATAAAGATAAGGAAGAGAAGAGAGAGAGAGAGAGAGAGAGAGAGAGAGAGAGAGAGAGGCTAAAGATCTCCCGTTTCGTTCGACCCTCACAATAGACTTACTTCAGCATCACCTGCTAGACAAATCGGCCGACTGCTGAAGAGGCAGCTTTTGACTTTCATTCGATCAATGGCTGACGTCACTGACAAATTGACAAGGCGCTGATGCCCACAGGAGGAGGTGACACTTCCGCGCTCTCTCTTTTTGGGTAACGGGCAAGGTACCCGAAGGACCGTCGATAACTATAATCGTCTTGCAGGGATGACTGGAATGCGTTCTGTTCTCTCTCTCTCTCTCTCTCTCTCTCTCTCTCTCTCTCTCTCTCTCTCTTTTGAATTATATTTTTATCTTTCATACTTTTTGCTTAAATTATTTTCATACTTTCTCTCTTTCGCTTCATACTTTTTGCTGAAATTTTCATACTCTCTCTCTCTCTCTCTAT
>NC_061087.1:94310406-94327906 GCF_015104395.2 Macrobrachium nipponense | reverse complement strand
AAATAAAAAGGCACACTTCAATAAGAAAATGAACAAGTGCACAAACAATGGAACAATCACAAACACAAAAATACATAATGTGTAAAAGTGTAAATCTTTTCACTCAAAACACTGTAACCAACAGCTTTTACCAAACCTTCATAACCACCTGTTATTAGTTAACCACAGTTCCTATCAATTGTTAGTTAACCACACTCCCTCTCCATTATTAGTTAAACACAATTCCTATCCGTTATTAGTTATTACCTAACTGTTATTAGTTGCAACTAATAAAAATATAACACACTTTACCTTTTTGGTATACCAACTTCTTTCTCTGCTGCAGTCTTGTCTTACACAATTTCACAAAAACCAGGCGCCGTTACGAAATGATGTTTGTTCAGATTCCACAAAAGAAATTAAATAACACTAAATAAACTCTAAGAAATATCAAATATGAAATTTCCACAAGTTACGAGTGACCAATTTTCGTTACGTTAATATAATCTCAATGATGTCGAGGGAGAGAGAGAGAGAGAGAGAGGAGAGAGAGAGAGAGAGAGAGCGATCTAACCGCCTCGAGGTTCTATGATCTAATAAAATCTTCTTCCCTTGCGAAAACTGGACAGAGGTGACAAAAAACATATTTGGCACGAATGCTTCCAGTAGCTTTGAAATCTGATGCAATCTTCATAAAGAAATGTGTAACATGCACATGGTTTTGATCAAAGATATACGCGTACGAGTCAGTCTGTTAAAAAAAAAGAGCGTACTCTACTCGATCGAAACGGAGGCTGAGCGACAATTAAGATTGACATGTTTTGATAACAATGCAAGAGTCGAGCTCGCTATCAAACGTGTTGATAGATTTAGGAAAGCAAACGGATCTCGCAGACCCTCTAATCTTACAGTGTTGACATAAAAGTTAAACACTCGTAGTTTCGAACAGACAAAGATCTCTCTTCTTTGACGTTATATAATATTTCTTTACATTATGGAATGCGAAAATCTGAACCACACATTAAAAACATCCTCTCCTAAGCTATCTAGGAATTCGAAAAAATGTTGCAAAAGTTACATGACCATTTCAAAGAGGGGAAATATGCATTTTGAAAGTAGCAATATATCATATATATATATATATATATATATATATGATATATATATATAATATATAGTATCTAGATATATATAGTTATATATTTTATAATATATATATGGGTATATATATGTAATATACATATATATTGTAAATCTATCTATCAGCATTCGTATTGGTAGCAATAGTGGTGAAAGTCGTATTCACTGTTGTAGGAATAATACTATTTCCTTTTGTTCATATTGATAAGCAAGTAAAAAATGCGCCGAAGTGAGTTTTATGTACATCGTAATATCAAGGCCTCTGAAAATAGATCTATCTTTTGGTGATCTCGGCATATTGCTGTATGACCCGCGGCCCATGAAACTTTAACCACGGCCCGGTGGTGGCCTGACCTGTATCGTTCCCCGTTGTCAGAAGTACGCTTATGGCTAACTTTAACCTTAAATAAAATTTAAGAAAAAACTATCAAGGCTAAAGAGCTGTAATTTGATATGTTTGATGATTGGAGGGTGGATAATCAACACACCAATTTGGAGCCCTCTAGCCTCAGTAGTTTTTAAGATATGAGGGCGGACAGAAAAAGTACGGACGTACAGACGAGGCCGACACAATATTTTTCTTTTTCGGAAAACTAAAAGATCTCCTTGCAAATTATATTTTGAAATGTGAGTAAATTAATTATTTAACAGACATATGACCTGACACAAAAAATTAGCAGTATATATAGCGTGGAAATTCATCCATGGATTTAATGCTCTCGTTCAAATGTAATTATTGCACTGTAAGTAATTTCACTATAAGTAATCTATTTATTTTTTTCCTGTCAAGCATTTGGATTAAATATAAAAATGATGAATGAAATTATATAAAAAAATTTTGATATAAAAATTTATGAAGGATTAAATATAAAAAAATTATGATATAAAAAATATGTAGTATGAAATGAAAAAATTATGATATAAAAAAATATGTAGGATTAAATATAAAAAATTATGATATAAAAACATATGAAGGATTAGATATAAAAAAGATTGATATAAAAAGTTATGAAGGAATAAATATAAAAAAAATTATGATGTAGTTACGGACAATGTGACTTCTAATTCCATCATTTGGCAATAATTAGTCAAAGGGAACTGTAATAATACACTTTCTAGGTCAGGGGTCACCAAACTTTGAAGCTCTTATATCTTAGTTTAACCAGACCACTGACCTGATTAACAACTTTCCTAGGGCTGGCCCGAAGGATTAACTTTTCATTTACGCGACTACAGTAGATTTACATCAGCCGTGCATTTGATGTCTAGGCCACAGTTCCTTACGACGCTCCTGATTGGCTGTCGATAAGTCCAATCACAGGGCTGGAAACTCTCAGTCTCTCTCAAAGAGACATGGGTAGGACATCTCCACCTATCTGAGGATACGTCAGGTAGCGTCCGTAAGGGGACTGGCTAAAACTTAAATGCACGGGTTGATGTGAATCTATACAGGAACCAATGGTTACCTACAACGGGACCTACGCTTAGTGGGATCGAACCACATTTATTTGAGAAAATGATTTCTAAATCGAGATAATCAAATTCCTCCGGTTCCGCATTGGCGGCGTCGCAAACGGAGCGAACGGGGCGACCGTTGAGGCAGTAGCAACCCATGTCCAATGAGGAACTATATGTATCTCATTTAATAAATCAAGGAAATTGATGCCTGTAATATTCTTTTAAAATTGAATACAATTTAATCACTTGCCCCGTCTTAGGCGTCAACATAATTTCTTTTGTTATGGATAAAAAGGAAAAAATTTTTTCTGGTGCGTGGATTGGTATACGCTACATATTTAACGTATCATTTTTCCGCTTACTCGGGGAGTTAGCATTTACACTTTACTTTTTTTTGTTGTTGTTGTTGGGGGGGGGGGGGGGGGGGTAGGAAACCCTAAAAAGGTCTGAATGTGTTTCACGTTGAGTTCAAGGAATACGACTTTTATTTGGGTAGATGATATATTTATGAGCTGATGTAAAAAATAAATCATGTGCTCGTTCAACATTATAGGAAAATTATTTCCAATAAAATATAGAGTTTCCTTTTTAATTTTCGCTCTATTCGACCGTAGATTTTAGCATGCGCCCCGAGTAAGCTGGAGGTCGGATCACACCTTGTTATTTCACTTTCGTCTTATAATTTCCCCTCGAATGACATTTTCGACTATTGTAGACAGTTTGAGTGATCATTCACTCATTCCAGGACCGTAACTTCAACATCGCTGTGACGTCACTCCCATTAAATATATCAGAAGCTTTATTTTATGGCGAATACCATTCGTAATAATAACAAAATTAATGTTGCCATTAAACATTTTATTCTGCTGGAATTAGGAACGTATTAGTAGGGTCATCAAGTTTGGGTTTCGAAAGAAGAGCTATCGAATTATGATCATTCAGAAAAAAATTAAATGAATAACACGTGAAAGAGATGTGATCAAATCAAGACTTGTTTGAGGGATGGATGATTAAAAAGAGCAAAAAAGCGCCTCAGTGGTCGGTATGGTCTTTGCTTGCCACTTAGGTGGCCGCGAGTTCGATTCTCGAGCATTCCACTGAGGATTTAGAGATGTGTATTTCTGGTGATACTAGAAGTTCACTCTCGACGTGGTTCGGAAGTCACGTAAAGCCGTTGGTCCCGTTGCTGAATAACCACTGGTTCCATGCAACGTAAAAACACCATACAAACGAACAAAAAAGAGCAAAAAGTTTATTTTTAGTTGAAAAGCTTAAAGCTTTCTCTACAGAAAGTAAACAGTATTTTGAGCCTGTGTACGAGAGAAACTTGGATCGTGCTATTCCGTTTTCTAAGAGCGTTCTTTTTTTATGTGAAATTAATCAATAAAATAGCTAGAGTAAAGAACAGGCTAATAAGCTTTGAAATATCCTTGCAGCAATATGTTGACTACTACATTCCTTACCAGCCATGAATTATTCGCTACATGACCTGACTGTTTCGAGCTAAATTGAGGATCTGTATTCCTTGATATACTCTTTCCATATGTGTGTTTGTGTAAAATGAGGGCTGGGGCTAGCAGTTTAACGGAGTAAGATAAAACTTGCGGCCTATGGGTTGAAAAGCATCTGTTATACATATATATATAGTATATATATATATATATATATATATATATATATATATATATATATATATATATATATATCATGAAAAGAATGAAGAGTTTAAGGGGGAAGGAAAAAAATTTTGATTTGATGGAGCCGTTGTTTAAAACGTATTCGCTTGAAAGCGTCTGATTCGTATTCAGCTCCTGTGACCTGAAAATATATTTACTCCGAGAGTATTCTTGAATTCTTTCATACATGCATGTATCCCACGCATCCCTGTGTACACGCACGCATGCTATTTTAAAATGGGATATTTCAGGAAATTTCGTGAAAAGAAATTTCTTTTAGCTGTAGTTGGCTTGAACTCTGTCTAACGGGTTGCATTGGAATAAAAAGAAATGAATGTTCAGGTTTAGTTCTGGTTGTTCATTAATCTGCGCTGTATCATTGAGGAACTATTGCTGCTCTATGACTAGACACGTAAAAAGGTATTTATAGTTACATACACACACACACACACATACATATATATATATATATATATATATATATATATATATATATATATATATATATATATAGCGAATACCGTAGGAAAATGATAGGCAGAAATCCTAGCGCTTTCGTCTTTACTACGGACATTGTCAATGTCTTAGTAAAGACGAAAGCGCTAGGATTTAGCTTATCAGTTTTCCAGTGGTATTCGCTTATTAATGAAGTTACGTCCATCTACTGTGATTTTTTAAGCGCATCATTATATATATATATATATATATATATATATATATAGATATATATATATATATATATATATATATAGCATCTACCTACACGGGTATGATGGAGATATTTTTAGGGATCTTCTTAGCTCTATCCTAGAGCAAACACTATAGCTGAGGATTTTTTCATGCGCTGACTATATATACATCGGTGTATATATAGTCAGAAACTAAACCTGAACATTTTTTTTTTTTTTCAAGGAACATTTCATATCTCGGCCTCGCCCTTCTCACTCCTGATCGGGAATTGGGTGTGTGTTATTTTTTTCAATGAACATTTCAAACCTTCGCTTCGTCCTTCAAACTTTTTTTTTGCCTTTAAAAGAACATTTCATACTTTCGCTTCGCCCTCCAAACTCCTCCTGTTCGGGGATTTTGTGTGTGCGTGTGTGTGTGAGTGTGTGTTGTGTGTTTTAATGAGAAGTTCATACCTTCGCTCGTCCTTCAAACTCGTTAGATGAACATTTCATTCTTCGTCCTTCAAACTTTTTTTTTAAAGGACATTTCATACATTTCCCTCGCCCTTTAAACTTTCCGGGACTTCCCCCCCCCCCCCCCCCCCCCCCCAAGTCAGTCTCGTCGTATGACACGAGAACTCTTCCGGAGCCATTTTCCCGTCGGCTTCTCGCTCGCAAAAGTGTTTGACGTCGCATTCGTTAACGGAACAAGACGACGCAACCACTACTCCCAGATTGAATATCCTCCGGTGGAGGAGGAGGAGGAGGAGAGGAGGAGGAAAGGCATCAGATTCTCTGTGTTAAGTAAGTTCCCTTGAATGGAAATGCTCGCCCGGGAAGTTACTCCCTGAGAGCGGGTAGCGAGGAACTCCATGTTGGCATCATGAGTGGTAGGAGGTTGATCACTCTCTCTCTCTCTCTCTCTCTCTCTCTCTCTCCTCCTGAAAAATCTGAGTATTGTTTCTATTTTTAGTATTGTATCTGTTGCCTTCTATCGAATGATTGAAATTTGTTCATTCCTTTAGTTAGAAACTGACGCGAGTATCAGCTCTCTCTCTCTCTCTCTCTCTCTCTCTCTCTCTCTCTCTCTCTCTCTCTCGGAATGAAATAAGTTTTGGTTTCATATCTAAAGCTCTTTCATTTTCAGATACCTTCATGCTTGCATCGATCCCTATATTTGTTGGTGTAATTTTCACAATATTTTAATATTTTGCTTCTGGTACAGAATACTTTTAGACAAATGTAGCTACATTTTCCTTTGCAATCACTGATCACATACTACTGCATACGAGATACGTAAATGCACTTCAGATGCATAATTTCTTTTCGCTTACTCGCGGAGTAAGCCTACAAACTGCTTTGTTGTTGTTTTTGTTCTTGTTTGTGGGGAGGGGGCTAGGAAAGGTCTATGGAAAAGCCTAAATAGGTCTGAAAAAGGTGTTTCGCTTTGAGTTAAAGATACAGGAACTTTAGGATAGGATATTTATGATTTATTTATTAGAATGAAAATGTAAAACAATAAATAATGTTGATGTTAATCAGCTCAGAACAGGTATTTGTAGGAGAATACAGCGTATTTATTTCAATTTTCGTTGGTGAAACAACGCTCTGTTTGACCGTAGATTTTAGCAAGCACCCCGATTATGCTGGAGGAGGTCGGATCACGCCTTTTTAAAATGATGTAAATGACTGACATGACTATAATTACTCAAGGTTCTTTGCAGCTTCCCTGCGACCCCTTTCAATCCTTTTTATTGTCCCTCCGTTCCTATTCTGTCTTCCATCTTACTTTCCACCCTCACCTAACAATTGTTTCATTGTGCAATAGCGAAGTTTTTCCTCCTGTTGCACCTTTCAGCGCTGAATGACCTCATAGGTCCCAGCGCTTGACCATCGGCCTAAATTCTATATTCTATCTATGCTTCATCCGCAGCTTTGTTGAAAGGGTCTTTGTTTCTCTTTCTTGTTTTTTTTTCCTTTCTTCCTTTTATTGATTTCTTTAATTATTTATTACTTTAGTGTGATATCTTCGTTGATTAGGTACTGTAACAATAAAGATATTCTGTAAGAGATATATCACTCAGTCGAACGGCATAAATGAGGTAGAGGCGTTTCGGGAATAAAGTTTGGAAACAAAGGAATGTTCGGAATATTCCAGATCTGTGTATGGGTGTCTTCCTATGCATAATAATGATTCCAATATCGGCTCTACGCTCAGATTTGAATTTGGATTTGACGAAAACTTTGCCATTTGCAATTCATGGGATTTCGAGGAAAACTCTTGAATTGAATTCTTTTTGTCGTTTTGCGATTTAGGTTAAAAAAAAAAGTAAAAACGAATAGATAAATAAATAAATGAATAGGAGAAATTCACGACTATTGTCTGTATCATTATTTCTAAAATTGACTTAGAACTCGACCTTCAGTGACTATTAGATCTGAGACTTACCGCTGGGGCAGAGGTTTTAGTTATTAGAAAAATGAAAGTCTTTTCGAAGCTGAATTCAGAACTCACATTGCATATTGGATAAATACGCGCTGTTGGACGACATATTTATTTATTTATTAATTTTATATTAATGATTTATATTGTTTTTCACATTAATCTATTTGTCTGTTTTCAAGTGCCCTCGAGCAGAGAAAAGGTTATTATGTTGGATTTAAGAGGACATTCCATGGACCAGATATGACAAAATGTTTTATATTAGTATATTACAGAAATGCTGCAGAATTCTCCTGCTTTTGTAACATCAGATAATAAATCTTTATCTAGCCGATGCTACTTAAGAGTGATTTCCAAATGTAGCTGCTTTTACGGGATTCTGAGTGCTGGTGAGTGAGACACTTCTATTTGAAAGATCATTTGATATGATGAAGACAGAGAGAGAGAGAGAGAGAGAGAGAGAGAGAGAGAGACTGAGGCATAAAGCTTAAAAAATATCCATATTTACTTCTCCACCCAGACTTGGTCCAGTCCGATATATGATGTCTGATAAGTTCTGCTCTTATCTATTGTAGTATGAGAAAGAGACAGATAGACCTGACAAGCAGATAGAACAAAGGAGAGGAGGGTGTGGGGGTGTTTGGAATTAAAGGCAGAGAGAGAGAGAGAGAGAGAGAGAGAGAGAGAAATAACAAAACACTTGAGACATAAAGCTTGAAATATGTCCATATGTCCTTCTTAACCCAGAATTGGTCCAGTCCAGTATGTTCTGCTTTTATAAAGTATGAGAAAGTGACAGATAGAGTTGGCAAGCAGATAAAAGCAAAGGCAGAGAGAGAGAGAGAGAGAGGAGAGAGAGAGAGAGAGAGTCCAATTAAAGAGATGGAAATAAATAATGAAGCATTAGACTCCAAGTCAACAAACGGTGTTCTTTATCCGGACTTTGTCTGATCCTTTAGGCTGGTCTAGATTAACGGCGCAAGTTGCTCCAAATCTTTGAGAGAGGAAGAAGAGGAGGAGGTGGAGGGGGAGGAGGAGGAGGGGAGGAGGAGGAGGAGGAGGAGGTGGAAGGGGGGAGGAGGCGGAGGAGGACGATAAGCAGGTATGAGCAAAAAGAAGATCACTAAGTTGCTTGTCTTTTGTTCTTTACCTTCAGTGCTTGTTCGGGATTTTGGTACGGGATGAATTTCATCGGTTGACTCCGTAGGGGGGGCGTAGTGCCTTCAGTGCACCTCATGCAATGCACTGTGGGCATTACTTCTCCTAACTATTGTTTCATAGTGCAACTGCTTTGAGGTTTACCTCCTGTTACACCTTTCAGACCTATCTACTTTCAACTTCCCTTTCTGCGCTGAATGACCTCATATTCCCAGCGCTTGGCCTTTGGCCTAAATTCTATACTCATTTCTTAAACTAAATCAAAATATCTTAGTAATTAGCGTAACCAATTTTTTCAATTTTTGGTTTTTTCGTTTTTCAGTTAGCGTAACCCATTTGTTTTTAAGTTTTTGAGTTTTCCAATTAGCGTAACCCATTTGTTCAAAGTTTTTGAGTTTTCCAATTAGCGTAACCCTTTTTTTTAAGTTTTTGAGTTTTCCAATTAGCGTAACCCATTTGTTCAAAAGTGAAAGTTTTTCCAATTAGTTGTAACTTTTTTTTTAAGTTTTTGAGTTTTCCAATTAGCGTAACCCATTTATTAAATTTTTGAAGTTTTCCCAATTTTTTAGCGTTTTTAACCCTTTTTTTTAAGTTTTTGAGTTTTCCAGCCAAAGCGTTTTTGACACTGTAACATATCAAAACTTTTGCTATCTGTGTTGTCACATTTTGAAAAAGTGAGCTAATTTGAAGCTCTGAATCGTATCATAATCTCTGACGGCCATTTTTTCAGATAGGGGAAATAAATGGCTTACACCAGTTCTTCAAACCAGAGATGAATTCATCCACGTCTCTGCCTTTAGAATCCTTTTGATGGCCGATCCATGAGAGATGACAGCGGACGAGTACAGTACTCGTATTGCCTTCATTACCACGTCATCCAGAGGGCTTAAATTAAGTATACCTTAGTTTAACCAGACCACTGAGCTGATTAACAGCTCTCCTAGGGCTGTAGGCCCGAAGGATTAGACATTTCTACTTGGCTAGGAACCAATTGATTACTTAGCAACGGGACCTACAGCTTATTGTAGGACCCGAACCACATCGAGAAATGAATTTCTATCACCAGAAATAAATTCTTCTGATTTCGCGTTGGCAGAGCGGCGAATCGAACCCGGACCCTGAGATCGGTAGTCGAGCACTTAACCGACTCGTCCAACGAGAAACTGTCCAGAGGTCCTGAACTGCTGCTGGTTGTTCGGGGTAGAAGGGATGATAATTGATAGTTATTAGCCGAGGAAGGGTCGAAACTGATGGCTAATTAGAGAAGGGCCAAAGAGCGGGGCAACAGTCAACGTTCAGCGATCAGACCACCTCGTCAACGGTCTGAAATTCAGCTCAGGATAAAAGATATCGACCCTAATTGGGAGTTGGTCCAGAGTTCATGAATGACAATCAATGATGTTTCATTTATAGTAATCCAGAGTCCTTGGAAAGCATTTAATGACTATCGATACCCCGTATACGCGGCTAGTGCCGTTACGTGAACCTCACGCGGTGCACTGTAGGCGTTACTTAAGGTTCTTAGCAATGTCCCTTCGGTCCATGCTTACAACCACTTTCGTTCTTTTTAATATACTTCCTTTCATATTCTCTTCTATCTTACTCTCCACCCTCTCCTAACAATTGATTCATAGTGCAGTTGCGGAGTTTTCCTCGTGTTACACCTTTCAAACCTTTTACTCTCAATTTCCGTTTCAGCCCAGAATGACCTCATAGGCCCCAGTTCTTGGCCTTTGGCCTCAATTCTATATTCAATTCAATTGAGTATTCAATGTATCGATGCTTTACTTGCGTAACTCCACAGTCTCTTGATGCTTATCATTGTTACGTAATTCAGGCTATTCCTGTCTTCGTTAATAGCTATTGATGGCGCGCGAGTTATTTTAATCCGAAGTCCTTGCTTGGCGGTCGATGACGTAATCTCTCACGTCATTCCAGAATCCTTGTGTGGCAGTCAGTGATTTATTTGCAAATGCTGTTCCAGTTTTCATGGTTGGCAATCTGTACTGTAATGTATGTGCATTATTGTCTATGACTAGCAATTGATAGTGCATTAGTTATGTCGCTGATGATAAATTTTCTATAAGTTTTTTCTAGAAAGTTTTCTAAAATTTTCTCCTAGTAAGTTTTCTAGAAGTTTTTTCTAGCAAGTTTTCTAGAAGTTTCTTCTAGTAAGTTTTCTTGAAGTTTTTTCTAGTAAGTTTTCTAGAAGTTTCTTTTAGAAGTTTTCTGGAAGATTTTCTAGAAAGTTCTCTTAAAGTTTTTTCTGGAAAGTTTCCTAGAATTTTCTTCTTGTAAGTTTTCTAGAAGTTTCTCCTAGTAAGTTTTCTAGAAGTTTCTTCTGGAAAGTGTTCTAGAAGTTTCTTCTAGTAAGTTTTCTTGAAGTTTCTTCTAGTAAGTTTTCTTGAAGTTTCTTCTAGTAAGTTTTCTAGAAGTTTCTTCTGGTAAGTTATCTTGAAGTTTCTTCTAGAAGTTTTGTCTAGTAAGTTTTCTAGAAGTTTCTTCCGGAAGTTTCGTCTTCCTAATCGGCTGACGTTTCATCTGCCACGCAAATGATCGTAAGGGCTCGTGGCGCAAGTTGAGGAATATGGAATATTTGATGGAATTATCTGGCATAAACAAGAAAATAGGTGACGAATTGGAAGACCTATGTCACAGTCTTTCCATGTTTTACACCTATTTGAAATAACAGAGTCAGGTGTATCTTCATTGAAGGTAAACCCTCTCGTTATCGAAGACGGAAAAGATAATACTGTGCTGCAATGAAGATAGAGGCCAAAGATATGCAGAAAAGGAAAAACTAGAAAAGTGAGAAGGAAAAAATTTCCAAAGGATATGACGATGTCTAAGACGAGTATGTCGTCAAGGGAGGGTCACTGAAATAGAGTCATTAACACTAATTAGAACTGGCGCTTTTGTATAACGAGTTAATGAACACTGTTGTCGCTCGGTCGTGATGACATTCAAGGAGACATTACGTCACCCGTGGAAAGTACTATAGTAGATTCACATTAACCGTGCATTTGATGTTTAGGCCCATCCCTTACGGCACTCCTGATTAGCTGTTGATAAGCCAATCACAGGGCTGGAGGCTCTCAGTCTCTCTTGAGAGAGTTCACATGGGCAGGATCTATGTTCCACCTCTCCTGAGGTATACGTTTAAAAGACGTATCCCTCAGGAGCGATGGAACATACATCCTGCCTATATGAGCTCTCGAGAGGGACTGAGAGTTTCCACTTTCCAGCCCTGTGATTGGCTTATCAACAGCCAATCAGGAGCGTCGTAAGGGATGGGCCTAGACATCAAATGCACGGTTAATGTGAATCTACTATAGTCGCTCGTCTCCCCGGAGATGGACACCGAAGGTCTCAGCATCAAGATGCTGTTACTTATTCGGTGATGTTTTCCCGGAATGAGAGGAGGAGGAGGAGGGGGGCCGGAGGAGTAGGTGTAGGAGTAACTTCCTCAAGGAAATGCAGATGGAGACGAGGGGAACGGAAAGTTCTTACTTATATGGTGACGTGTCTTAGCGGTCTCATGAAGAAGAAGAAGAAGAAGAAGAAGAAGAGGAGAAGGAGGAGGAGGAGGAGGAGGAATTGGTGTAGGAGTAACATCCAGTTGGAAATGCAGATGAAGAAGAGGGGAACGAAAAGCAGTAACTTATACGGTGATGATTTCGAGGTATGGGGACGTGTCTTAGCGGTCTCTGGAAAAGAAGAAGAAGAGGAGGAGTTGGTATAGGAGTAACATCCTAAAGGAAATGCAGATAAAGAAGAGGGGAACGGAAAGCTGTTACTTATTTGGTGATGCTTTCCCGGAATGGAGTGTCTTAGCGGTCTCGGGAATAAGAGGAAGAATTAGAAGAAGGTGGAGGAGAAGGAGGAGCTGTCAAACACTCGTAACAAACATCCACACGTGTAAAATTTTCCAAAACGTTCTCGTCATTTAGCTGTCATACGCTCGTAACAAATATCCACACGCGTGTAAAACATTCGCAAACGTTCTCGTCATTGAGCTGTCAGATACTCGTAGCAAACATCCACACGCGTGTAAAACATTCGCAAACGTTCTCGTCATTGAGCTGTCAGACACTCGTAGCAAACATCCACACTCGTGTAAAACATTCGCAAACGTTCTCGTCATTGAGCTGTCAGACACTCGTAGCAAACATCCACACTCGTGTAAAACATTCGCAAACGTTCTCGTCATTGAGCTGTCAGACACTCGTAGCAAACATCCACACGCGTGTAAAACATTCGTAAACGTTCTCGTCATTGAGCTGTCAAACACTCGTAACAAACATCCACACATGTAAAATTTTCAAAAACGTTCTCGTCATTTAGCTGTCATACGCTCGTAATAAACATCCACACGCGTAAAATATTTGCAAACGTTCTCGTCAGTGAGCTGTCAAACACTCGTAGCAAACATCCACATGCGTGTAAAACATTCGCAAACGTTCTCGTCATTGAGCTGTCAAACACTCGTAGCAAACATCCACACGCGTGTAAAACATTCGTAAACGTTCTCGTCATTGAGCTTTCAAACACTCATAGCAAACATCCACACGTGTAGCCCGAAAACGAGCACTCTCCTCTCGGCATCCGAAATGACAGGCGTGTACTCTTCCACTAATAATTAACGCGTCTGTGCTGAACCATTAGCTTTAATTAACGACGGCGGATGGAAAAGAGCCTGGGTGTGTTGGCTCGAAGTCTGTTTAGTTCCGGTGTTTTTTTAATTTTACTTTTTTCTTTTGTTTTCTTTTGTTTTGGCTCTTTTGCATTACTCGTCGGAAGGCAATTCGTTCAGAAGGGTTTTCCAACAGTTATTTGTTGTTACAGCGTTGATTAGAATGCATACTTCATTTGGGGAAGTTCAGCGTGATACACACACACATACATACATATATATATAATGTATATCTAATAAAATTAGCCCTTAAAGCCGCCAAAATATAGTACTTTCTTTCTATATTTTGGCGTTTTTATGGGCTCATTTTATTAGATAAAATTCTGTTGAAACACAACATTTTTACAAGTCATATATATATATTTATATAATATATATATATATTATATATATATATATATATATATATATATATATATATCAATTATTATTAGGCACTCTAGCAGGTGATGGCTCCTAAGAAAACACGACTTAGTGATCACTTATATATAGCAATTAAATTTATGTAGGAGGTTAGTGCCGTCAGTGCACCTCAATCGGTGCAATGTAGTCATTACTTAAGGCTCTTTGCAGCTTCCCTTCGGCCCTTAGCTGCAACTACTTTCATTCCTTTTACTGTACCTCCGTTCATATTCTCTTTCTTCTATCTTCCTGTCCACCCTCTCCTAACAATTGTTTCATAGTTTTCTCCCTGTTACACCTTTCCTACCTTTACTGTCAATTTCTGTTTCAGCGCTGAATAGCCTTAGTTACCCCAGTGCTTGGCGTAATACCAAAATCTATATAAATAAAATCAAGAGTCATGTCTTCCACGCTGAAAACTTTCTTAGTTTAATTCTTACTCCTCTGTAAATATTTATTCCTATGGAACGTTTTACTTCACATCCATAAAGTGTTATAATGCATCTAACTGTCGCCCTTAGATAATAATAATAATAATAATAATAATAATAATAATAATAATAATAATAATAATAATAAATTTTATTTTCAGCTCAAGGCCATATATATATACATGGAGTATACAAAGTACAGACAGTAACATGCACAATCTAGATACATGAGATAGCATGATAAAACGATGAATAATCGGCAATATCCACTCAGTTGCTGAAGTAGTGTAAAAGATAGTAATCATAGTAATGGTAAAAACAGTAATAATATTGAGAATAGTTGAAAAAAGCATTAAAAGTTGAAAAAGATAAAGCAAACTCAGTTTCCTATAGTAGATTCACATCACCCGTGCATTTGATGTGTAGGTCAGTCCCTTTCGACGCTCCTGATTGGCTGTTGCTAAGCCAATCACAGGGCTGGAAACTCTCAGTCTCTCGAGAGACTTCACATAGGAAGGATGTACTTTCCACCTCTCCTGAGGGATACGTCTTTCAAAAGTATCTGCCTATGTGAACTCTCGAGAGAGACGAGAGTTTACAGCCCAGTGATTGGCTTATCAACAGCCAATCAGGAGCGTCGTAAGGGACTGGCCTAGACATCAGATGCAGGGGTGATGTGAATCTACTATAGGAAGTTCATCTTGGCTATCACCAGCATGCATGTGCAATAGTTTGAAAAGTGCTGTTGCCGATCCATCTGATCTCCGAATATTTAAGCGAGAAACAAAGTCATTCCTGCTCTCTGTTGACGCCTCCTGGATTTCGCGTTCGTCGGTTTTGTTTTCTGTTTCCTCATATTTATTTATTTATAAAACTACTTTTCATATAACTATGCCAAGCGCCTCAGTGGCGTGATCGGTATGGTCTTGGCCTGCCACCTCGGTGGCCGCGAGTTCGATTCCCGGTCATTTCACTGAGGTGTGAGAGATGTTTATTTCTGGTGATAGAAGTTCACTCTCGACGTGGTTCGGAAGTCACGTAAAGCCGTTGGTCCCGTTGCTGAATAACCACTGGTTCCATGCAACGTAAATACACCATACAAACAAACATATAATTATGTCTCTCCCAGCAGGCTGATTTCCTTCTGGGACCCTTTTGGTTTTATGAAAGTCTGTTGACGATTTGAGGAAAGAAAGAAAGCATTGAAAAAAATATTATGGCACCCCCACATCCTCCATTAAATCAGAAAATTGTTTCAAAATGAAATTCCTCAATTGTCTTCAAATGAAATGGGAAGATGGAGACAGACAGACGGTATTAAATGGAAAAATCTTGAGAGAGAGAGAGAGAGAGAGAGAGAGAGAGAGAGAGAGAGAGAGAGAGAGAGAGAGACTCATAAACGAGGGCGCATCAATATGAACGAAGTTACGGGGACAAAGAAAAAGCGGAAAATAAAGAGGAGACTGAGAGATAATTCCTCCTAAAACTTAGATGAGAAAACTCATTAAACTTCAAATGATGAGAAAGAGGAAGAAGAAGATACACGGGGAAGTGTTTGGACAAAAGCGCCCCGAGGTGCGCAACAACCTTAAGAAAGATTGAAAGGCATTGAAGATTGTTGTGTGTATATTGGTGCACACAGAGAAATATCGTATATCTCAAAGCATAATTGATTTTTATACTGATAATGAAAGTAGGAAGGTTTACTTTGAGTGGTCTTTTACATTTTGATATTCAGATATTTTCTATTTGTTAGAAAGAGTTAGCTTGTCCATATATAAAAAAAAATTTCCATTATCGACCGATCTCCCAGGCCAAGGTCTTTCCCAGGTCAAGGTCTGTCTCAGGTCAAACAAAATCTGTCTCAGGTCAGGGTCTGTCCCAAGTCATGGTCTGTCTTAGGTCAAGGTCTGTCCCAAGTCAAGGTCTGTCTCAGGTCAAGGTCTGTCCCAAGTCAAAGGTCTTGTCTTAGGCAAGATCGTCTCAGTTCAAGATCTGTCCCAGGTCAAGGTCTGTCTTAGGTCAAGGTCTGTCCCAAGTCAAGGTCTGTCCCTTTAGGTCAAGGTCTGTCTCAGGTCAAGGTTCCTGTCCAGGTCAAGATGTTCAGGCGGTCAAGATCGGTCAGTCAAGATCTGTCCCTAAGGTCAAGGATCTGTTCCCAGGTCGGTCTTGTCTTAGGCAAAGGATCTTCTTAAGGTCAAGGTCCCTGTCTCAAGGTCAAGGTCTGTCCCAGGTTCAATTGGTCTCAAGGTCGGTCCAAAGATCTGTCAGGTCAAGGATCTGTCCCTCAGGTCAAGATCGTCCCAGGTCAAGGTCTTGTTCCCAAGTCAAAAGGTCTTGGTGTTAAGGGTCAAGATCTGTCCCAGGTCGAAGAGGTGCTGTTCCTTCAGGTTCAAGATCTGTCCCAGTCAAGATCTGTCAGGATCAAGAAGGCTGTCTGGTCAAGGTCAAGATCTGTCTCAGGTCAAGATCTGTCCCAGGTCAGATCTGTCTCAGGTCAAGATCTGTTCCCAGGTCAGATCTGTCCCTAGGTTCAAGATCTGTCTCAGGTCAAGATCTGTCCCTCAGGTCAAGAATCTCCGTCCCAGGTAAGATCTGTCTTTTAGGTCAAGATCTGTCTCAGGTCAAGATCTGTCCCAGGTCAAGATCTGTCTCAGGTCAAGATCTGTCTCAGGTCAAGATCTGTCTCAGGTCAAGATCTGTCCCAGGTCAAGATCTGTCTCAGGTCAAGATCTGTCTTTCCCAGGTCAAAAGATCTGTCCTCACGGTCAAGATCTGTCTCAGGTCAAGATCTGTCTCAGGTCAAGATCTGTCCCAGGTCAAGATCTGTCTCAGGTCAAGATCTGTCCCAGGTCAAGGTCTGTCTGTCAGGTCACAAGATCTTGTCCCACAAGGTCAAGAATCTTGTCTTCAGGTCAAGATCTGTCTCAGAAGTCGTCAAATCTGTCCCAGGTCAAGATCTGTCTCAGGAAGTAAGATCCTCAGGTCAAGATCTGTCCTAGGTCAGGTCAAATCTGTTCTCAGGCAAGTCAAGTCTGTCCCAAGTCAAGGTCTGTCCCTAAGTCAAGGATCTGTCTTAGTCAAGATCTGTCTACAGGTCAAGATCTCCAGTCCCAAGATGTCAAGTCGAGTCCCTGGTCTGGATCTGGTCAAGGTCAAGTCATGTCTCAGGTCAAGTCTGTCTAGGTCAAGATCTGTCTCAGGGTCAAGTCATCAAGATCTGTCCCCAGGTCAAGATCTGTCTCAGTCAGGTCAAGATCTGTCTCAGGTCAAGTCAGGTCTAAGTCCAGGGTCAAGATCTGTCTCAGGTTAAGATCTGTCTCAGGTCAAGATCTGTCCCAGGTCAAGGTCTGTCTTAGGTCAAGATCTGTCTCAGGTCAAGATCTGTCCCAAGTCAAGGTCTGTCCCAAGTCAAGGTCTGTCTTAAGTCAAGGTCTGTCTCAGGTCAAGAT
>NC_061087.1:94254435-94289906 GCF_015104395.2 Macrobrachium nipponense | reverse complement strand
TCCCCCGGCCGCTGTCCACTCTCCAGCCAGCTTTTTTTTTTCGGGCGCCTACCTCTGGGAGGGCAAGGGCCAGTGGAGCGGTTCGCGGTCCACGGCCGCCGTCCACTCTCCAGCCAGCTTTATTTTTTTCGGGCCACACCTCTGCCGGGAACGGGCCACAGTGAGTTCGGTTCGGCGGTCCACAGGCCGCCGTCCACTCTCCAGCAGCTTTTTTTTTTTTTTCGTGCACCTCCTCTGGGAAGGGCCAGTGAGCGTTCGGCGGTCCCCACCCCCGGCCGACCCGTCATCTCTCCAGCCAGCTTTGGTTTTTTTTTTTCGGGCGCCTCTTCTGGGAAGGGCCAGTGAGCGTTCTGGCGTGGGTCCCCGGCCGCCGTCCACTCTCCAGCCAGCTTTTTTTTTTTTTTTTCGGGCGCCTCTTCTGGGAAGGGCAGTTGAGCGTTCGGCGGTTCCCCGGCCGCCGTCCACTCTCCAGCCAGCTTTTTTTTTTTCGGCGCCTCTTCTGGAAGGGCCAGGGAGTGTCGGCGGTCCCCCGCCCGCCGTACCACTCTCAGCCAGCTTTTTTTTTTTTCGGGCGCCTCCTTCTGGGCTTTTTTTTTGATTTAAGGGCCAGTGAGCGTTGGCGGTCCCCCAGGCTGACCGTCCACTCTCCAGCCAGCCTTTTTTTGTTTCGGGGGTTGGGCTTCTCCTGAGGAAGGCTGGGAAGGGCCAGTTGGCGGTAGCCGTCGGGTGGGGGCCTCCTCTGGGAAGGGGCCAGTGAGGTCTGGCGGTTTTCCCCCGGCCGACGTCCACTCTCCAGCCAGCTTTTTTTTTTTACTTTTTTTTTTTTGGGCACCTCTTCTGGGAAGGGCCAGTGAGCGTCCAGGCGGTACCCCCGCCACCGTCCACTCTCCAGCCAGCTTTATTTTTTGGGGGTTTTTTTTTTCGGGCCACCTCATCTGGGAAGGGCCAGTGAGCGTCATGGCGATCCCCCAGGCCAGCCGTCCACTCTTCCAGCCAGCTTTTTTTTTTTCGGGCACCTTCCTCGGGGAAGGGCCAGTGAGCGTCCGGCGGATCCCCCAGCCGCAGTCCACTCTCAGCCAGCCTTTTTTTTTTCGGGCACCTTCTTGGGCTGGGGAAGGGACAGTGAGCGTCCGGCGTTCCCCACCCCGGCCGCTGTCACTCTCCTAGCCAGCCTTTTTTTTTTTCCGGGCACCTCTCTGGGAAGGACCAGTGAGCGGTCTTGGCAGGACCCCGGCCGCCGTCCACCACTCTCCAGCCAGCTTTATTTTTTTTTTTTCGGGCACCTCCTCTTGGGAAGGGTCCAGTGAGCGATGGGCGGCGGTTCCCCCGGCCGCCGTCCACTCTCCAGCCAGCATTTATTTTTTTCAGGGCACCTTCCTCCTGGGAAGGGCCAGTGAGCGTTCGGCGGTCCCCCCGGCCCGCCCCGTCCTACTCTCCAGCCAGCTTTATTTTTTGTTTTTTTCAGGGCACCTCCTCTGGGAAGGGCCAGTGAGCGTTCGGCGGTCCCCCGGCCGCTGTCCACTCTCCAGCTAGCTTTATTTTTTCGGGTACCTCGTCTGGGAAGGGCCAGTGAGCGTTCGGCGGTCCCCCGGCCGCCGTTCCACTGTCCAGCCACCTTTTTTTTTTTCGGGAACTCCCTTTTGGGAGGGGCAGGTGAGCCGCGGGGTCCCCCGGCCACCTGTCACTCTCCCGCCAGCTTTTTTATTTTTTTCGGGCAATCCTCTTGGAGGGCCAGTGAGCGTTTCGGCGGTCCGCCGCCGTCCACTCTCCAGCCAGCTTTTTTTTTTTCGGGCACCTCCTTGGGAAGGGCCAGGGAGCGTTTCTGGCAGTCCCCCCGGCGCCGTCCACTCTCCAGCCAGCTTTATTTTTTTCGGCACTTTTTTTTTTTTTCCTCTGGGAAGGGCCAGTGAGCGTTCGGCGGTCCCCGGCCGCCATTCCCAACTCCAACCCACTTTTTTTTTTTTTCGAGCACTCCTCCGGGGAAGGGCCAGTGACGGTCCGCCGGTTTTTTTTTTCCCCCGGCCGCTGTCCACTCTCCCGCCAGCCTTTCTTTTTTCCCCCCCCTCCCGGGCCCCCCCCGCCCCCCCCCACCCCCCCCGGGATTAGCCCAGTGAGCGTTCGGCGGTCCCCCGGCCGCCGTCCACTCTCCAGCCAGCTTTATTTTTTTCGGGCACCTCCTCTGGGAAGGGCCAGTGAGCGTTCGGCGGTCCCCCGGCCGCCGTCCACTCTCCAGCCAGCTTTTTTTTTTTCGGGCACCTCCTCTTGTGAAGGGCAGTGAGCGTCGCGGGTCCCCCGGCCGCCGTCATCTCTCCAGCCAGCTTTTTTTTTTTTCTTTTTTTGGGCGCTCCTTTCTGGGAAGGGCCAGTGAGTCTGGTGGTCCCCCGGCCGCGTTCCACTCCCCTCCAGCCAGCTTTTTTTTTTTCGGGCGCCCTCTTCTGGGAAGGGGCCAAGGGAGCGTTTCGGCGGTTTTTTTTTTTCCCCCGGCCGTGTCCACTCCTTCCAGGCCCAGCTTTTTTTTTTTCGGGGCCTATTCTGGGAAGGGCCAGGGAGTGTCGGCGGTCCCCGCCCGCGTCCACTCTCCAGCCAGCTTTTTTTTTTTCGAGCGCCTCTTCTGGGAAGGGCCGGAGGCGTTTCCAGAGGTTCCCCCGGCCGCCGGCCACTCCTCCCCCAGCCAGTTTTTTGTTTCGGGTGCCTCCCTCTGGGAAGGGCCAGGGGAGGCGTCTGGCGGTTCCCCCGCCGTCGGGTGCTCCTATGGGAAGGGCCAGTGAGCTGTCTGGCGGTCCCCCGGCGACGTCCACTCTCCAGCCAGCTTTTTTTTTTTCGGGCTCCTCCTCTGGGAAGGGCCGGGCCAGTGAGGCGTCTGGCGGTACCCGGCCACTCCACTCCCAGCCAGTTTTTTTTTCGAGGGCACCTCTCTGGGAAGGGGGGCCAGTGAGGCGTATGGCGGTCCCCGGCCGCGTCCACTCTCCAGCCAGCTTTTTTTTTTCGGGCCCCTCCTCTGGGAAGGGCCAGTGAGCGTCTGGCGGTCCCCCGGCCGCCGTCCACTCTCCAGCCAGCTTTTTTTTTTTCGGGCACCTCCTCTGGGAAGGGCCAGTGAGCGTCTGGCGGTCCCCCGGCCGCCCGTCCACTCTCCAGCCAGCTTTTTTTTTTTTCGGGCGCCCCCCTTGGGAAGGGCCAGTGAGCGTCTGGCGGTCCCCCGGCCGCCGTCCACTCTCCAGCCAGCTTTTTTTTTTTTCGGGCGCTCCTCTGGAAGGGCCAGTGAGCGTCTGCGGTACCCCCTGGCCGCCGTCCATCTCCAGCCAAGCTTTTTTTGTTTTTTTTTCGGGCGGCCTCCTCTGGGAAGGGCCAGTGAGCGTTCGGCGGTCCCCCGGCCGCCGTCCACTCTCCAGCCAGCTTTTTTTTTTTTTCGGGGGCGCTCTTTTAGGAAGGGCCAGTGAGCGTTCCGGCGGTCCTCCCCGGCCGCGTTCACTCTCCAGCCAGCTTTTTGTTTTTTTTTTTCGGGCGCCTCCTCTGGGAAGGGCCAGTGAGCGTCCAGGCGGTTCTCCCACCGCCGTCCACTCTCCAGCCAGCTTTTTTTTTTTCGGGCCGCGCCTCCTTGGGAAGGGCCAGTGAGCGTCATGGCGGTCCTCCCCCGCCCGCCAGTCCCACTCTCCAGCCAGCTTTTTTTTTTTCGGGCGCCTCCTCTGGGAAGGGCCAGTGAGCGTTCGGCGGTCCCCCGGCCGCCGTCCACTCTCCAGCCAGCTTTTTTTTTTTTTCGGGCGCCTCCCCTTTGGGAAGGGCCAGTGAGAGTCTGGCGGTCCTCCCCCGGACGCCGTCACTCTCCAGCAGCTTTTTTTTCGGGCGTCTCTTTCTAGGGATGGGCCAGAGCGTCCGGCGGTCCCCCGCCCGCGTTTCCACTCTCCAGCCAGCTTTTTTTTTTTTCGGGCGCCTCCTCTGGGAAGGGCCAGTGAGCGTCCGGCGGTCCCCCGCCCGCCGTCCACTCTCCAGCCAGCTTTTTTTTTTCGGGCGCCTCCTCTGGAAGGGCCAGTGAGCGTCCGGCGGTCCCCCACCCGCCGTCCACTCTCCCAGCTAGCTTTTTTTTTTCGGGCGCCTCATCTGGGAAGGCCCCCCAGTGAGCGTTCGGCGGTCCCCCGGCGCCGTCCACTCTCCATCCAGCTTTTTTTTTTTTCGTGCGCCCCTCCTCTGGCCAGGGCACAGTGAAGCTTCCGGCGGTCCCCCGCCCGCCGTCCACTCTCCAGCCAGCTTTTTTTTTTTTTCGTGCGCCTCCTCTGGGAAGGGCCAGTGAGCTTCCGGCGGTCCCCCGCCCGCCGTCCACCTCTCCAGCCAGCTTTTTTTTTTTTCGGGCGCCTCCTCTGGGAAGGGCCAGTGAGCGTTCGCCGGCGGTCCCCACCGCCGTCCACTCTCCCCAGCCAGCTTTTTTTTTTTTCGGGAGCGCCTCTCTGGAAGGGCCAGTGAGCGTTCGGCGGTCCCCGGCCGCCGTCCACTCTCCAGCCAGCTTTTTTTTTTTTTTTTCGGGTGCCTTCTTCTGGGAAGGGCCAGTGAGCGTATAGGCGGTCCCCCGGCCGCCGTTCCACTCTCCAGCCAGCTTTTTTTTTTTTCGGGCGGGCGCCTTTCTAGGAAGTGCCAGTGAGCGTCCGGCGGTCCCCCGGCCGCCGTCCACTCTCCAGCCAGCTTTTTTTTTGGGTTTTTTTTTTTCGGGCGCCTCCTCTGGGAAGGGACCAGTGAGCGTTCCGGCCCTCCCCCCCCCCCCGGCCGCCGTCCACTCCAGCCAGCTTTTTTTGCTTTTTTTTTTCGGGGCCTCTCTGTGAAGGGCCAGTGAGCGTTTTTCGGCGGTCCCCCAGCCGCCGTCCACTCTCCAGCCAGCTTTTTTTTCGGGCGCCTCCTGGGCAAGGGCCAGTGAGCGTACGGCGGTCCCCCGGCCGCCGACCACTCTCCAGCCAGCTCTTTTTCGAGCGCCTCCTCTGGGAAGGGCCAGTGAGCGTCCGGCGGTCCCCCGGCCGCCCTCCACTCTCCAGCCAGCTTTTTTTCCAGGCACCTCCTCTGGGAATTGCCAGTGAGCGTCCCCATTGGGAAGGGCCAGTGAGATTCTGATGGTCCCCCGGCTGCTGTCCGTTTTCCAGCTAGGTTTGGGTACCTCCTTTGGAAAGGGCTAGTGAGTGTCCTGTGGTCACCTGGCTGCCGTGCGTTCTCCAGCCAGCTTCTGGGGCCTATTCTGAACAGGGTCAGTTTGCTCTCCATTCTACCTCGTCTGCATTACTTCGATTTCCTCTTCTTATTTTTCATATTCCAATTCCAAGTTTTATTCTATATCTTTTTCCATATTCATATCGTACTCTTTCATCAATTCTTTGAGGTTGTTCATTACCTCTTTCATATCTGTTTTCCTTTTCTGATTCTCCTTCATCGACTCGATGACCTTATTTTCCAGAGCTTCAATTGTCGCTACAAATTCCAATTCTTCCTTTTTGAATGTTTCAATCTCCTTGTCTTTCTCCCCAAATTCATATCCTGCAGTAAATTAATTCTACTTTGAGGTCTGTTATTTCTTTTTCCATCTTAGCTTTCCTCTTCTCATTGTCCTCCATTAACTCGATGACCTCATTTTCCAGACCTTCTATTGCCTTTCCAATTTCAATTATTTCTTTTTTCAAATTTTCATTCTCCTCGTCCTTTACCATGTTCAGTGATTGGAGGTTCATCGACTCTTCTTTGAGGTCCTTTATTTCCTTTTCCATCTTAGTTTTCCTCTTCTCATTATCCTCCATCAACTCGATGACCTCATTTTCCAGACCTTCAATTGCCTTTCCAATTTTAATTACCTCTCCTTTCCATTTTTCAATCTCCTCGTCCTTTTCTAAATTCATATCCAGCTGGTTAGTGACCTCTTCTTTCAGGTACATTATTTCCTTTTCCAATTCAGTTTCCAGGCTCCTCTTTTCTCCTATCAAGTTCACAACCTCATTTTCCAGACTTTCAATCGTTTGTTCACAATCAATGACTTCTGTTTTAAATTGTTCTAGCTGCTCTTCCTTTTCCTTATTCAGAGATATTAGGTCGGTTATTTCTTTTTCCATTTCAATTTTCAGGCTGTCCTTTTCTTTCATCAAGGAGACGATCTCATTTTCCAGAACTTCAACTGTCTCTCTACTTTCAATTACCTCCTCTTTCAATTTGTCAATCTCCTCGTCCTTTTCTAAATTCATATCCTGCAGGATAGTCATCTCTTCTTTCTGGTACATTATTTCCTTTTCCATTTCAGTTTTCAGGCTCTCCTTTTCTTTCAACAAGGAGACGACCTCATTTTCCAGACCGTCAATCGTTTGTCTAGAATCAATGACTTCTTTTTTAAATAGTTCCAGCTGCTCTTCCTTTTCCATATTCACAGATAAAAGGTTCGTTTCAATTTCCTTTTTCAGTTTCAATCTTCAAGCTTTCCTTTTCTTTCATCAATGAGACGATCTCATTTTCCAGGCCTTCAATTGTTTGTCCGCATTCAATGACTTCTTTTTTAAATAGTTCAAGCTGCTCTTCCTTTTCCATATTCACAGATAATAGGTCGTTCATTTCTTTTTCAGTTTCAATCTTCAAGCTTTCCTTTTCTTTCATCAATGAGACGACCTCACTTTCCAGACCTTCGATCGTTTGTCCAAATTCGTATATGTCTTTTTCAAACTTTTCAGTCTCCTCCTTACTGAGATCCTGCTGTTTACTGAGCTCTTGACGAAGGTCATTTACTTTGTATTCCATTTCATTTTTAATTTTCTTGTTTTCTTCGAGTAAATTCTGCACAATATTCTTCAAGTCTTCTATTTTATCTTCCTTTTCTGTCACCTCTTTATTAAGCCTTTCAATCTCTAAGTCCTTTTCTATAATTATATCTTGAGAGTGACTCAGCCTCTGCTCGAGGTCATGAACTTCCTTTTCAAATTCCTTTCCCAAATTTGCCATCTTTTCTTCCAGCTCAGTCTTTTCTTTCTTCAGATCGGCCATATTTATCTCCATTTCAGAGTTTTGTCGGCTGAGATTCCTGACCTCTTGCTGCAAACCATTCTTCATCGCTTCACACTGCATGTTGCTTTCTTGGAGATTTTCCATCACTTTATCCTTGTCAACATTTTCGGTCTCCAATTTCCTGTTGTCTTCTGCCAAAGCCTGGACCTCCTCTTCAAGACGACCAATTATATGTTGAAACTCTTCGGCCTCTCGAGATCGCTCCAGTTGTTCCATTCTCAACTGACTATTTTCATAATCCAGTCTGTCCATTCTTCCTTCGAAATCCTCGATAACTCTTCGCCTCAAACTGTCGATGTTTTCAGTCATTTGGTCAAACAAATTTTCCTTCTCGAGCAACGTCGCTCGCAGGCGAGAATTTTCGCTTCGAACCAGTTCCATTTCCACTTCGAGAGTTTCCAAGTTCGTTTCGTAGACATCCTTCAAAGTCGATACGGCGTTGTTAATGTCCTCAGGGATATCAAAGGTGTTTGAGTTGACTTCACTGACGTCGGGTGACGTCAGTTCAGGCGTTCCATTCCACAAAGATAAGATCTTCCGTCCGATATTATAAAGAGTAAACACTGTTCCGAGGAACAGAGCCAATTTTAAAATAATATTACTATGACGAAACGCGTAGCTACAATTATCATTGAAGATATTACTACGGGGAATCCCGTAGCCACGAGTATCATCAATAATATCACTACTACGTTCGCCACAGCCACAAATATTAGCAATTTGCCTAAGCAAAGACATTTTAGATGAATTCACAAGGTTACAAATACTATAAGCACTCATGATGAGATATTATACCTTACAGACGCGCGAGGCGACAGCGTAGTTTCAAAATCTGCCACTTGCTTCAATGTGGGTCTTCGCGGAACTATTCTGGGTTTTCCCGGAAGAGGTGGAGCTTCCAAGGAATCCGTGAGTCCTCGGGACGAAGAACATTTGCGGAGTTCAGTTTGTCTTCAGAGTGTGGGTGTCCTTAAAGGCGTCTTTACGGTGGAGATGCGTATGATCTGACCCTTACAAACACACACACACACACACACACACACACACACATATATATTATATATATATATATATATATATATAGAGAGAGAGAGAGAGGGAGAGAGAGAGAGAGAGACGAGAGAGAGAGAGAGAGAGCATGACTGAATCAGTTTTTTTTATTATTTTTTATTTTTATTTTTTACAAAAATACATTTGAGTCCCAGCTCAGCTTCCAGCCACTAACAAGGGCATAAAGCCTGGAAAACTGAAAATATGACCTTGAATTCCCCCTGGTAGGGCTGTGTTGCCATGGTAATAGGCGTTGGAAGTGTGTCTTTCCAAGATTCCGAGTCACACATTTCGAGACAAATTTTTATTTCCAACTTCTTGAACTTTTAATCTTTCCTGACTCTCACGAAGTCGTCTGATCAAGGACATCTAATAAAACGTGCCACTTACGATATGCCCAGTGTTGGGCATGCCCAGTCTTTAACAATTATTCTTACAAAAGATATGCCAAGGTTCTCATGAAACTGAGAGGCATAATTCACAATTCACACAAAAAACTTCTTTCAATGTAGAATAAACAGATTATTTTAGATATTGTTATCCCTATGAAGTAATCAGGTTATTTTATTGTAATGAGTTCGTCAGGTTTATTATGAAGTTTTTCAAAAATGGCAAGTTAATTGATGAAATATAAAAAGAAAGCAAATAAATATAAATTTGTATACAAATATACTGATAATATCAGTATTGACAGCAAAATCCTGTATTAAATCAAACGTCACCATCAGCACTGTTTAGATATCTCCCAATATGAATATTGGCCTATTATTAAGAAGTATCGCTGAGCCTGAGAAGCGAGTAATAGGAAAAATAGAAAATAATAATAATAATAATAATAATAATAATAATAATAATAATAATAATAATAATAATAATAATAATAATAATAATACGGCCAAAGCGTGTCAGAGTTGGGTTTCAGAGCAAATAAAAATTAGAATAAAAAATAAAAATAAAATAAAATATCACACGACGTCTTGTTTTTAGGGCTAACTTCTGAAAAGAATGTTGGCCAGACAAAAAAAAATGAAAGGGCTATCATGAATACGAAAGACAGTGAAGGAACCGAGAATAAATTAGAAATTCCCACATGACCTTGAAATCGCCATTTTCTTTCATTGTTCATGTTAACAGCACTTAGGCACCCGAGATATATATATATATATATATATATATATATATATATATATAATATATATATATATATATATATATATTATATATATATATAAAACGTATATATTCACACCTGTATGTTTATACAAGAACAAGCATTCGTACACAAGGAGAAATAAACAAACACACACACACACACACACACATATATATATATATATATATATATATATATATATATATATATATATATATATATATATATATGTATATAATGAATGTAAATCAAGATATATGATGTATATTATGGATTCCAAGAAACGTATTACAAAAAAAAATAATCAGAAAAAGGATATGACAAAAGGAGAAAGAAAGTATAAATAGAATTTAGAATACGAAATGAATAGCAGTAGTGGGAAGAGCCCTTACTCGAGAGTACCCGAAGGGGAAAAGATGTTCTTCAGGAGAAGAAGAAGAAGAAAAAAAACTCTGCAAAGTAGAAAAAGCTGTTTTTCCGCTTTACACGGCGTCCAAAGTAGGGTTTTTTTTTTTTCAATGGAATATTGACATTTGTTTGTTTCTTTTGTGATAACTTAGATCTAATGGCGAATAATTGTTTAGTTAAACACTTCCGGGAGACGCAGGTCTCAAGTAAATCTGTACTTATTAGACCCAGGGCAAGTGGTTGCATTAAAAAAATAAATATATTATTCAACCATCAGCCATATATATACTCCCATATGCCAATGCAGAACAGATACTTTAGTTCTTCCTTCATCCATATTAATATTCATTGCTCCATCCTCCTAGTTTCTTTTTTATCCTTTTTTTACACTTGAAGACACTTATGCTAAACTTTCCACTCTTACTAGTACTTTTCAACCTCTTTCAATAGCCTCTGTGGTTAGCGTTCATTATTCCCAAACAGCACAGTAGTACTATCTGCAAACACCAGCCATTACACACCACATTCATAAACCGCTTCCTTATAACAAAATTTTACAACCTCAGAAAATGTCCTTTTGCAGACATCCTGTAATACTCCACCTGTGAAGACAGTAAACAAACTCGGAAACATTATCACCTCGCCTCAGACCCAAGTTGATACCAAACTAGTCACTCTTCTGTCTGCATATTCTAACGCACTTTGCCTACATCATAAAAGCTGTAACTCATTCTTAGCAGTTCATATCTCTCTCTCTCTCTCTCTCTCTCTCTCTCTCTCTCTCTCTCTCTCTCTCTGTGTATTTACATATACATATTTATATATATATATATATATATATATATATATATATATATATATATATATATATATATATAGGTAGTGAAACTTCCTTTCATTTAAAGACATGATATCACAGAGAAACACGTTGATCATTACTTTTAATTTTTAAAATGTAGGTCATCCCCGAATCTAACATGTATACCTGAAACTCAGGTGGACGAAACAGAACGAAATAAAACTTCGCAGCCGACTTCTCAGATCTAAACAAGAATGGCATCAGTGGTTCCTCGATCACCCCTCCCCCTAATACAACGAGTAGAATTCAATTCGTCGCTTTTTGTACTTCAAGGTCCTTTGTCACAGCTGCGCTTACGGATACAGATTGGTGTGCGGATGAATCCCACGGCCATAACGATCGTCAGTCTAAGAATAGCGCAATTGTGTCTTTCTCTCTACAATTTCTCTCGGTTGCCTTTGTTCGGACAATAATGGACGTGGGACTTGTAGGCGGCTCTTCTGTCTTATCTTTCTCCTAAGGCAGGGGCGGTGAGTGGGCGTCAGCACTCCGTCACATACGGTTTTGGCTCCCGTAGTGGGAATGAGTACCATCAGTGAACCTGACGCGGTGCACTGTAGGCATTATTTTAAGGTTCTTTGCAGAGTCCCTTCGGCCCCTAGCGACAACCCCTTTCATTCCCTTTGCTGTACCTCCGGCGTGATCGGTATGGTCTTGGTCTGCCACCTCTGTGGCCGCGGGTTCGATTCTCGGGCATTCCACTGAGGGCTTTGAGATGCGTATTTCTGGTGATAGAAGTTCACTCTCGACATGGTTCGGAATTCACGTAAAGCCGTTGGTCCCGTTGCTGAATAACCACTGGTTCCATGCAACGTAAAAACACCATACAAACAATATTCTCTTTCTTCCTTCTTACTTCCCGCCTTCTCTTAGCAGTTGCTTCTTTGTGCAGCTGCGAGGTTTTCCTCATGTTACACCTTTCAAACCATTTTACTCTGTTTCCCTTTCGGCGCTGAATAACCTCATAGGTCCCAGCGCTAGTTCCTCTTTGGATGAGTGGTTTTCACGCTCGGCTACCAATCCGGTGGTCCGAAGTTCGATTCTCGGCTCGGCTAACGCGGAATCAGAGGAATTTATTTCTGGCGATAGAAATTCATTTCTCGACATGATGTGGTTCGGATCCCACTGAGCTGTTAATCAGCTCAGTGGTCTGGTTAAACTAAGATATACTTAAAGGTCCCAGCGCTTGGCCTTTGGCCCAAATTCCACATGAGTCCCCCTGAAACGAATTTTCGAAGATGTTGCATTTGGTGGAATCGTTCTTCCAGAGTAAGTTAAAGTCACTGATTTAGTTTATTATTAGAATAATGAAGCCGACGAGAGTGGTCTGCGATTTCATAATCGTCATCAAATCGATGACTGAAGTCATAGTACAACTTTTATCTTAAAATATTTGGATTTTAAGTTTTGTATCTAAAATGTTATTTCAACTGACTGAGCTTCAAATCATGCAAGAAACACGAATACAAAATGTGTTAACCTTGTTGTAGTGCAGCATATTTTACATCCATAAATGACGTCCACGAATTATCAGTATCACCCTCAATTACGTCATTATGGAAGATAATCTTTATAACAGTTATTAACTGCTATCATGCGCCATCAAAGAGCCTTAATTGCTCAGAAGAGACTCGTTTCACTAATCTGTTGTATCGATGGTAAACAAACGTGAATGACTGACGTTCTGATAAGTGCTCACGCCATCTGTTGCCCAGAATATCGACGTTTGGTTTTCATTTTCACTATTCTAGTATTTTGTTAGTTTCTCTCTTCTTAGGGCTGGGTAGTGCCTTCAGTGCACCTCATGGGTGCACTGTAGTCAATACGAAAGGTTCTTCTAGTTCCTTGTTGTACGAGTGGTTTACGTGCTCGCATGCCGATTCTGTAGTCCCGAGTTCGATTCCCCGCCCTGCCAACGTGGAATGAGAGGAATTTGTTTCTGGTGATTAGAAAATAATTTTTCTATATAATTTACTTCGGATCCCATAATAAGCTCTAAGTTCCGTTGCTAGGTAACCAGTTGGTTCCTAGCCACGTAAAGATATCTAATCCTTCGGGCCAGCCCTAGGAGAGAGCTGTTAATCAGCTCATTGGTCTGTTAAACTGCAATATACTTTTTTTACTGAAGGATCTTTGCAGCGTCCCTTCTGCCCCTAGCTGCATCCCCTTTCATTCCTTTTTATTGTACCTCTATTCATATTATGTTTCTTCCATTCTTGCTTTTCACCCTAAACTAACAATTATTTGATAGTTCAACTGCTTTGAGGTTTCCCTCCTGTTACACCTTTCAATCAAGCCTACCTACTCTCAATTTCCTTTCCAGCGCTGAATGACCTCATAGGTCCCAGTGTTTAGCCTTTGGCCTAAACTCAATATTCCATTCCATTCCATTAGTTTTTTTGTGAAGGATTTAAAAAAAAGCCAATGTAGCAGATAGAGCTGTTAGTTATGAAATAGTAAACAGTATACTCGCATAATATAGACAACCTATGAAGGAAGAAATGAAGGGAAAATGAAGTCGTTATAGAATCTTATTTAGTAAAATGTGGAAGATATAACGATCAGGTTTTTACAGTTCAATGTCTGAAAAAATTAGAAAACTTTCAAAACTATTTTGCTCTTCGTGCTATGTTAACTGACGTTACAAAATTGAAAGGAATCCGAATTAATCTTGAAAGTCATATTCATGCTTATTAGAATTTTCCTTTCTGATACATGTAGACACATATGTATATATATATATATATATATATATATATATATATATATATATATATATATATATATATATATATATATATATATATATATATGTGTGTGTGTGTGTGTGTGTGTGTGTGTGTGTTAGTGTGTTTATGACGCAAAGCGCGGAGTCAGGTAATTCATTTAGTCTTTGTTAACGCCTACGGCTGACGTATTATTCAGGATATGCTAAAAACTAGCGTGACAGAAAAAAAATTTATTTACCATTTTTAAGCTGAAGACACCCATACGGAACACGGTCACTCAAGAGGACCGTGCATCGACGCTTCTTGGTAAGAGGAAGGTTATACGATTGCGGAATTGCAGAGGAAATCAAATAAGGAAGTGGCCTAGTTATAGATGCAGGAAATTACGTTTGTCTGATGAAGCTTCAGAACCAATATGTGTAAACTCTCTCTCTCTCTCTCTCTCTCTCTCTCTCTCTCTCTCTCTCTCTCTCTCTCTCTCTCTCTCTCTCCAACCAGTGCATATATCTAATGAAACAATATCACAGACTGCTGTGCTGTGGGCTACGTAACAGCATCCATGTGATCACAGCGGATAAGCCAGCTTTAGTGTTTTAATTCCAGGCCTAATTTTTTTCTATAAATACCCGATGTATTTATGCTTTACAGGGGATGTTGCCAGATGTACGTTTGTTGCATCTATTTTAACGCGCGTCCCACAGCTTAGAAGGCTAGTCGATAACAACTATCTTTAGGATATGAATATTCTCAAGTTAATAATTTCGATACGAAGGCATTTACAGTTAAGTTAATAGTGTCGTACTATTATTGTTCTTGCAGTAATATTAATTACTGTAATTACATTATTAACGGATACGATTACACTGATATTCGACTTTCTCCTTCAAAAATATACCTGGATGATGTTAAGTACATTATGATATCGCTTTATTAATTAGGGAAATTGCAGGATGGGGTCATTAACCGTGAAAAGTAATAAGACCTTTTCAGTGCAGCATAAGCTTAATGTACGCTTAATCCTTTACAAAGGATATATATATATATATATATATATATATATATATATATATATATATATAAGTGTGTGTGTTTGCGTATAAATTACATATAATATATATATATAATATATATATATATATATATATATATATATATATATATATATGTGTGTGTTGTGTGTGTTTGTTTTGTGTGTGAATGTATATGTAACCGTTATAGAAGTGGGCATGCCTCATTGAAACTAAAGAAACTTGACAAGTTTTCAAAATTAAAATAACAATTACTTGAAAAAAATAAACCATCAGATGTTTAATCAAGTTTTGATGAAGAGCGAATTGAAGCCTCCATGATGTACAGTTGCAAAACTCCGAACGGAATCATCTCTCGATGTTTTAAAAAAATAAAAATAAAAATTCCCGCTGAAATGTCTTCGGTGCAATCGAGTTTTCCGTACAGCCGCTAAAGCGTATAAACAGGGCCACCGAAAGTAGATCTATCGTTCGGTGGCCTCGGTATAACTCTGTATGAGCCGCTGTCCATGACTCTTTAACCACGGCCCGGTGGTGACCTATCCTATATCGTTGCCAGAAGCACGATGATGGCTCATTCTAACCTTAAATAAAATCAAGACTACAGATGCTAGAGGGATACAATGCGGTCTGTTTGATGATTGGAGGGTGGATAATTAACATACCAATTTGCAGCCCTCTAGCCTCAGTAGTTTTTAAGATCAGAGGGCGGACGGACAGAAGAGGCTGGCACAATTGTGCAATGGTTTGCTTTTATAGAAAACTAAAACTTGCTGTTTCTCTCTCTCTCTCTCTCTCTCTCTCTCTCTCTCTCTCTCTCTCTCGTGTAAGAAAATCCGTCGCTGATGATAATCTTTAGCATATTATTTATATAAGATATATATGTATGCATAATATATAGTATATAGATATATATATATATATATATATACATAATATATATATACATATATATACATATATATATATATAGTATATATATATATATATATAATAGATATGATAGTTTTACTCTCGACGAGGTTCGGAAGTCAAGTAAAGCCGTTGCTGAATAACCACTGGTTCCATGCAACGTAAAAACACCATACAAACAAACATATATATATATATATATATATATATATATATATTATATATATATATATATATATATATATATATAAGCGAATTCCACAGGAAAAATGATAGTCAGAAATGCAAGCGCTTTCGTCTTTACTCAGACATTGTCAAGGAGTTAATGAGGTACAATTGGAGAGAAAGGTCTCAGGTACAACACAAGATCAAGAATACCAGATGGTTAATTGTCAAAAGGGTAAAAATTAAAAGAGATAATCCAGGATTATCGGATATCACACGGTCACAAACATAAACAGATTGACCCTAACCGAAATTACAAAGTTTCTTTACAGTCCAAAACATGTAAAAACTGAATATATTAATTTTGTTGCTTATATTTATCAACTTTTTTCATTATGAAAGAATCAAGTTTAAATAAACCAAGACTTAAATTTAGAGCATTTCTATTATTTGACTTGATGAAACAAGATTCAATGATATTCCTTTTAACTCTTGTTTCATCAAGTCAAATAATAGAAATGTTCTAAATTTAAGTCTTGGTTTATTTAAACTTGATGCTTTCATAATGAAAAAAGTTGTAGATAAATATAAGCAACAAAATTAATATATATATAATATCTATATATTATATATATATATATATACGCACATGATAATGGTCACTTTAACACGTGATTCTTTGAAACACATCGCCACAGGTGGAAAAATAGATGACTGACTATAGGTCCTGGAACGGTTTTTACTTTATTTCCAAGCCATTGACGGAGGATTTCCCTTGGAAATACAGTCGAAACGTGTCATATATATATAATATATATATATTAGATACATATATAATATATATATTATATATATAGATATATTATATATATATATATATCTTGTTTGTGAGTGCGTAAGATGAATTTATTTTATTTTGAAGCTGAAACGAAAGTAGAATTAATATAGTTGCCCGATATCACACTTTAGTTGTTGCAGACATTTAGTGAGAGAGAGAGAGAATGAATACCTGTCACCATATTAGCATCAAAGTTGAATCACTTAAAGCTACGGAATAATTCAATCATTTCTCCTCTTGGAACCGAAAGCGACAAAAGGATGAACCAACCCGTCCCCTGGTGCCATATGACGGGCAGTGTTTACATATTGCCAAGAGTCATTTATCCGCCGAAGCCAAATAACCCTTCTGTCCCTGCGCCTGGTTATTCCCCTCTTTACTCATTCCCCTCTTCACGCATTCCCCTCGTCGCTCATTCCCCTCTTTGTCAACTTTGGTCGAAGATGGATTATTCGGCGGTGGATAAAGTATCGGAGTTCAGTCTCACTTTCCCCTTTTCTGCTTTAGTACCCTCTCTCTCTCTCTCTCTCTCTCTCTCTCTCTCTCTCTCTCTCTCTCTTCGTTTTCCCCTTTCTTCCCCTCGTAACCCTCGAACCTTTCAGACATTAGTTCTCATAACCTTTCGCCCCCGCGTGGTCCTCTTCCTCTTCGGTTGGTGAAGTCGTATTTCGGAGCCAGCAGATCAAAGAATTTCTTTCTCCAAGGCCAGACTTTTCTGTACCTGAGAACTATTCTCTATATAGTCTATACTTGTTGATAAAAGGCCATCAAACGTATTTCTCTTTCATCCTATTTTTTTTATGTAGATAAATCCATTTTTGTTTTTATTAGTTTTCTGTAAAGGAAAATTACTGTGCCGGCTTTGTCTGTCCGTCCGCACTTTTTCTGTCCGCCTTCAGACCTTACAAACTACTGAGGCTATAGGGCTACAAATTGGTATTTTGATCATCCACCCTCCATTCATCAAACATACCAATTTACAGCCCTGTAATCTCAGTAGTACTTATTTGATTTAAGGTTAAAGTTAGCCGTAATCGTGCATCTGGCAACGATATAGGACAAGCCACAACCGGGCCGTGATAAAAATTTCATGGCGCGCGGTTCATACAGCATTATACAGAGACCACTAAAAGATAAATCTATTTTCGTTGGCCTTGATTTTACTCTATACAGGAAACTCAATTATTTTTTATTTTATTTTTATTCTTTTTATTATTATTTTTTTTTTACAATCGCTATTTTGAGATATGAGGTCCTTGCCTCCACCTTGTTATTCACTGGATGTTTCTTGGGCTTGTAAATAAAAAGATGATTGTGTGTTGTTCTGTCTTCAATCCCGTGTAAGAATTTCTTCACATATGCTCTTCATACTTCCTCCATTGCATCAACTATCTCTGTACATGACTTAGAATTAAGTGTATTATCCTCCTTTTGTTTTTGCATCTCTCACCTTCCCCTTTTCATTCTCCGTTCTCTTTCACCCCTTTTCCATTCCTCATGTCCTTCAGACATCTTAAGCAATATTTAAAATAAAATCATTCTTTCATCATGTTTGTTTATTTCAGCTCACACAAAGTAATATTTCAAAGTAATAAATCGATTATGTTCTTTATTCATGAAAAGCTTCAACCTAAAAGGTTATCATTTATAACAATAATAATAATAATAATAATAATAATAATAATAATAATAATAATAATAATAATAATAATAAAACTAGAGGCTGAAGTAGCTCCAGGACTAATGCAAAAGTGCGTGCTCCTGGAAACAGCGCACATAGTAAGTAAAGTGATGGACTCCTAAGGAGGCAGGATGCAATCCGGTACCCCACACTATAAATACACCCAGTCGAATTAGAGGACTGTGATCAATAATAATATATTTATACACACACACACACACATATATATATATATATATATATATATATATATATATATATATACATATATAGATATATTTTATCAGAGGTATATATATAATATATATATATATATATATATATATATTATATATATATATATATATATATATATATATATATATATATATATATATGATGTTATGCCCTTATTTCTCTTTTCACTTTTTTGAAGTTGATCAAAGGTGCTCCTCTCTCGTCCCTTTCCCCTGATCTGCAGATGAAATATCCTTCCAATATTTTTTTTTTTTTCAGGGATGCACTCCTTCAGTTTTGTGTGTTTGTGGAGGGGGCTCTGGGGGGCGTGTTGTGGGGAAGGGCCTGTTTGCCCATTCCATTTCCATCGCATTTTCCGGACGGGCGAACTCAAGAGTCCGCTTTATCATCGGCCAACCTCAGGTATGAGGTTCCTCTTCACCTTCCAGATGTTTATTGCAAGTTTCCCATTCTGCCGCTAGAGGGGAGTTTGGAAATTGGGAATTTATTTCGCCCGCCTCCTTTTCAAAGCCCGTTATTCTAGCTACGCGAGAGGAAGAGAGATGCGAATTTGTTTCGTTGACCTTTTGTCCAACATTTGTCTTAATATGTTTTGCTTTTCTTTTGTCTCGTTATCTTACCTTACCTCCTCGACAGATAGACTATGCGTGTGTTGTGTGTGTTTGTGATACACATACACACACACACACACACACATGCACATATATATATATATATATATATATATACTATATATATATAATATATATTATATATCTATATATATATATATATATATATATATAGAGAGAGAGAGAGAGAGAGAGAGAGAGAGAGAGAGAGAGAGACCTTACAGAACTTACATCTTGTTCGGGTTGCCCCAGGTCCCCTCAGTGTGAGGCACCTCTAATGTCTACCAGAGAGTTGCTAGTACATCTTCCGGTATATTTTGCATCTTCCAATCTTGGATGGTCTGGGATGCAGCTTAGATATTTGTCGAGCTTATTCTTAAACACATCTACGCTCACTCCTTATATATTCCTCAGATGAGCTGGCAACGCACTGAATAGACGCTGCATTATCGATGCTGGTGCGTAGTGGATTAATGTCCTGTGTGCTTTCCTTATTTTTCCTGGTATAGTTTTGGGCACTATTAATCTACCTCTGCTTGCTCTTTCTGACATTTTTAGCTCCATGATGTTTTCGGCTATTCCTTCTATCTGTTTCCAAGCCTGAATTATCATGTAGCGTTCTCTTCTCCTTTCTAGACTATATAATTTTAAGGATTGTAGTCTTTCCCAGTAGTCAAGATCCTTAACTTCTTCTATTCTAGCTGTAAAGGACCTTTGTACACACTCTATTTGTGCAATATCCTTTTGATAGTGTGGGTACCATATCATATTGCAATATCCAAGTGGACTACAAACATATGTTTTATAAAGCATAATCATGTGTTCAGCTTTTCTTGTTTTGAAGTGATGTAACAACATTCCCATTTTTGCTTTACATTTTGCCAATAGAATTGCTATTTGATCATTGCATAACATGTTCCTATTCATCATCACGCCAAGGTCTTTAAATGCTTCCTTATTTGTGATTGTCTCATTATTAGGTCCCCTATATGCATATAGCTTTCCTTCTCTGTCTCCATAATTTATTGATTCAAATTTATCAGAGTTAAATACCATCCTATTTTCCTCTGCCCAATCATATACTTTGTTAAGGTCTCTGTAGCGCGTTCCTATCTTCATCACAAATAATTTCTCTACATATTCTTGTGTCATCAGCGAAATTACTCACTACCGAGTCCTTAACATTACTGTCTATGTCTGCAATCATAATAAAAAACAGTAATGCAGCTAACACCGTACCTTGTGGCACACCGGATATTACCTTAGCTTCATCTGATTTCTCATCGTTTGCAATAACTATCTGTTTTCTGTTGTGAAAAAATTCTTTTAACCATCTTCCTACTTTATCCACTATACTATGTTTTCTAATTTTCTTCGCTAATATATTATGATCTACCTTGTCAAAAGCTTTTGCAAAGTCTAGATAAACCACATCTGTGTCATTTCCACTTTTCACATTTTTGTATATGTTCTCACGGTGGAATAACAGTTGGGTTTGTGTACTTTTTCCAGTTACGAAACCATGTTGTCCTATATTAACCCAATTATTTTTTATTAAATGTTTCATAATATTTTTCTTCATTACCCTTTCATACTCTTTCATAATATGTGATGTTAGACTCACAGGCCTATAATTACTTGCCTCTAGTCTTGATCCACTTTTGAAAGTAGGGGTAATATAAGCTAATTTGTGCTCATCATAAATCTTGCCTGTATCTACACTTTGTCTTAATAATATTGCAAGTGGCTTTGCGATAGAATGAACTACTTTCTTTAACAAAATAGCAGGGACACCATCAGGCCCTGCTGCAGCTCCATTTTTAATTTCATTAATAGCCTGCACAATATCAGCTTCATTAATATCTATTTCTGCTAAATATTCACTATTTTCATCCCTTACTTCTATATCATTATCTTCATTATCAATTCTAGGGGTAAATTCTCTCTTATATCGTTCTGCCAATATGTTGCATATTTCCTTTTTTTCATTCGTTAAGCTCCCTTCAGTTCTTAGAGGGCCTATTTCTATTCTTCTTTTATTCATTTTTTTTGCATAGGAGTACAATAGTTTGGGGTTTTGCTTGATATTTACCAGGGTTTTTTCTTCCAAGTCCCGTTTTTCATTTTCTTTTGATTGTATAATCTTTTGTTTTGCAGTTTCTATCTTACTTTTTAGTCTGATCACTTTCCATGCATTTTTTTCTTTTGCAAGACCTTTTTTCCATTTTCTGATTTTCTGGAACAAGATCCTTCTGTCTCTTGGTATGCATGAATGATGTTTACTTTTCTTCTTCGGTATAATTATTTATCCACTATTTTCTCTAATATTTTATATAATATCTCCGTATTTACCTTTATATCATCACTTACGAAAATGTTATCCTAATCTTTGTTTAATTCTTCATTTATTTCTGACCATTTTATATTTTTACTGTAGAAGTTGTATTTTCCATATCCTTCCCACTTTTTCATTTCTTGCTTATCTCTGTTTTCACTTGCTTTGGAATGGACTGTTAATTCTATGACATTATGGTCTAAAATACTTGCGTTATAAACCATTATTTCTTTAACATAATTCACCTCGTTCACAAATACTAGGTCTAAAGTTTTTACCTTTATTGTTGGCAGGTGATTTATTTATTGAATGTTGTATTCTAGTAGCATATCTAATAGCTTTTCGAATTGCCTCTTATCTTCTGCACTACTATTACTCTCTTTTTTATATATATAAATACAACCACAATCTCCTATTCGCTCTTTCCAGTCTACGAAAGGAAAGTTAAAGCTCCTGATAGGAGAATAGTCCAGTCCTTGTGATTTCTACATATTTTATCCAATTTTTCTATTATTGCGTCAAACTCTTTAGTATTAGGGGGTCTATTTATTACTATGTTCATTAATTTCTCAGATTCAAATTCTACCGCTATTAGTTCACATTCTGAGTTACTATATTTCTCATATATTTTTCCTTGTTTTTTGTCTTTCCCATATATCACGGTTTCCCCTTGATTCCTATTTTTTCTATCTGATCTATAAGTTTGGAACCCTTTTATTTGATCGTCATTCCCAGTGTCTTGGGAATACCAGGTTTCACTTATATTCAAGTACTCTATTTTTCTTTTTGAGCTACTCGTAACTAAACCCTGCGCATTCATCACTATGATGGTTTGCGTGTTTTCTCCTTCATTTAATATGGGTAATAATAAGGATTTTCCCACATCTCTTTCCTGTTCTGGTATGTTGTTCTTTTCTTCATTTCCAGAAATTCTGACATTAAAAAATCCAACTTTTCCATAATATTTGATCTTCCTTCATCATAATTACTCATTTTGTGTCTGAATCTGCAATTTTCTCCGTATCTGCAATATCCTCTTGCATTGCACATACAGTATTTATCTCTTGAGCTGTATCTTGGAGCTGATGCTTGGAAATTCTTTGCTGACACTCCATATCGTGGTGATGGCTTGCTTCTGGATTTTATTATTTGATTGATTATTTAATTGATTTTGATTCATGGCTACAGGGTGCATAAATTTAAATTTTTTGTTGAACTTACATCCTTTTCCTTCTTTTAGGTTTTTGCATATTTATGGATGTAATCTCTGCAATCATCCTCATAGCTGTCTAGGTATGCACATTTACCATAGATTTCATAGTTGTGACATACCTTGGGATGTTTGTAGTAACTTCTTTCTCCGAATCTGCAATTCCCTCTTTTCAAAAGGGTGCAGACTTTGTTTTTCTTGTCTATTTTTTCCTCTTTCCCATCAGTGTGCAGATCTGGGTAGAGCCTCTTCAGGATTTTATTTTGTGTTGTCATGTCGTAATTATTTCTTCGTATGTATGCTGCTTGATTGCCTCATATGTAGTATCAATGAGTATCTCTGCATCCATACTTTTATCTTGTTCTTTGTTTTCCTTATTTTTTCTGTCATTTCAGTTTTGTTTTCTTCTCTTCCGTTTTCCTCTTCTTCTTCTTCCTCTTCCTCTTCTTCTTCATCCTCAACTATTTGTACTGTCGGCCAAAAAACTCGTGGCAGAGTTTCATAATTTTTCGTTCACTTGCCTGACGCACGATTCATACCTTATTTATCGATTTTTCTTTTCAAAGATGGAAGAAATCATATGTAATGACGTTAAAAACAGTCACTGATATCTTTAGAACATTATGTTATGTTATTTTGTAAAACTATTTTCCATATAGCAAAATTGACGTGAACGAAACGAAGTGATAAAACACGTCATATCACAGCCATAGATATACATTACCAAATAGATAGGAGACACCTATCACTAGTAGTATCGCATAAACATATCCCTTAAATTATCATTTCAATATTAAGTTGAAGGTAGTTGAACTATTCCATTTGTTATATTTTACAGAAAACATTGGAATCTCACAAAATGCTATCAAATTTAAAAACAAAAAGAAAAAATAACGATATCCTAACACTGTGAACCAGGCGACCTCACTCTATTGCTATTGATGTTATGTGCACGGGAATCTGATGTCAATGTGTCATTTATCGGTCTAAGAAACATCCCTCGATGAGCGAGAGACAATTATTGCACTGCATTCGATGCAAGTTCCTGTTGGAGAGATATCAAGAAAGTTTAATAAACCGGAGAGAATCATACATAGATGAATCAAATTGTTTAAAGAACGGCAAAATTTAGAACATGGGCCTAGAGGTGGAACACCTCAAAGCACCACAAGAGAGCAAGTCAATACAGTAGTGTAAACGTTGCTGAGCAACATTCATTTGTGAATTTTGAATTCTAGTGCATCGTCACGACATTGCTGAACCAGGAATCATGACTAGCTCTACGCTTATGACTGGTGTCTGATGAATACTTTAGATGGAGAGGAAGAGATTTTTAAATCTACACTTGAAATCTTTGATAGGTATCTAATGAATAAGTCTAATGAATAAGGAAACGTATCTTTGATGGATGAGAGATTCAGTTAGGCTTACTCTTTTGTTTGTTTTTTATCGATGGCCAGTGAATACCACGGATAGGGAGGGAAACAGTTTCAATGATGCATGCATTTTTTTCTTCAAAACCTAAAGAATACATTTTATTGGGAGATACTTTATTAACATCGGCCTAATCCCTCCATCACTCCTATACGCCACCTCCGCTCTCTTCTACATCTTAGGCGACTCGAGCCGACTTCTCACCACGAACTCCATCGCTTGAAAGCATCAGTAATGATAACGGTTATTTTAAAATTCCCCGCACCGACAACGGACGCCTTAAAATGCATGTTTATAAAATATTTTCTGTTCAAAGAAACTTTATCTTTCATTCCCCAAAATATGCGATTACACTCGTGTTACACCCTGTAGCCGTCAAAGAGCAACTCTTGATTAAAGCAGTCTTGAAAAAAAAAAAAAAATAAAAACATGAAATAGACTTAAACGAGAACGTCACCTTTCATATTTCTTATCCTTTCAGCTACTTATAATATGCTTATGGTAGTAGGTCGAGGTATACATGTGAAACTAATTTGAATTAATTTCTAGTTAGTAGAAATGAATAGCTACAGAATGATCAACCTAAGAAAGCTTTAATGAAAGTAAGCCTTTCTTAATGTATTCGTCAGTTTTGACTTCCACAGCTTTCCAACGTGTCCAAATGAAACAGGATGATATGCAAGGAATTCGATAAAAAATAAGACTGAATTATATTCGTTTTATATAGTTAGGTCTGAGTTAATTATGTTAAGCAATTATGAAAATGATAAGAAGAAAGGCGAACATGGCTAATAAAACAAGAATAACGGGAATAATCAAATAAAGCAGATTAATATATATATATATATATATATATATATATATATATATATATATATATATATATTCGATTTAAATATTCATTTATATTACGTATCCGAGAGAGTACTATACTCCTGAAAATAGACCTAGGCTAATCATGTGTGAAAATCAGAACTCAAATTAAGGCCCACTAAATATGTCATGCAAATTATTTTATTGATCAAAGGACAAAATTAGTTTAATTAAACATCGTTTTTAAAGAATGTTAACGCCTTGATGTATTGTTTATCGGCTGTAGGAGACGAAATGACAACACCCCAGTGCAGCACGATACGTTGAATCAAGACTCGAGCGGCAGCAAAGTCAACTTCAAAATGCTTCGGTATGCTGTCACGAAGCTCGAGTTGAGAATAAAATTAGAAATCGTGGACCCATCGGTATATATTTTCCTTACTTTGCAAAATAATTATCTTTAATACGTTGAATAAGTCTACTCTATTCTAATGTAATTTATTTCAAATATAGCACCTTTGAAAGGAAATGTTATTTATTGTTAAGTAAATAATCTGGCACCTGCATATGGCAATATTTCTATAACGAACAATGAATTAAGAAACTACGCCAATTCTTCGTTGGCCGTCTGTACATTAAGTCTTGATTTAATAACATTGTCTATCCATGATAGACATGTTGAGCAAAATATTCTGGTATCCTTACTCATATCTTGCATTACTTCAGCACATTGAGGATGCGTTGGAATGTTGCATGCAGAACATTTTCTGATCAGGTTTTGTGGATTAACTATGCTATACCACACCTTACACAGTTTGCATGCTTTTGGCATTCTTTTTCCTATTGCATCAATTAGGATATTCACAATGTTCACCTTATTCATTTTCTTTGTTGGAATATGTTGATTGATGTAAATTTCTTTATGAGTCTCTTGACCACTTGGATTTTATTAGGAACTTCTTCAATTATTTTCAAGATGTTTTCTGTTAATTTGTTCCAGTTTGAAGGATCATATCCTTCTAATATGTCTATGAATGCTTTTGTATCTTTTTGATTAGGGCTGTTGTTGATCTCATAGATGAGAAATGCCAGCTCCCTTCCTGCTACCTCATCGTATTGCGAATCTGCTAGACATGCTAAATTTCGCCATTTCTCACCACAGTTGGAACTTACTGCCATCTTGATCTGATTTACAGTATTTCACTTGATAAAGTAACTTATTAGACGCTTTATACTACTATTTTCACACTAATCTTATTACCGACAGTTCATGAACACTTCTAGATATTTTTCGATTTCCAGACGTATGTTAAATGCATGATATCTGTTGATTAATCAGACTGTGCGCGGGAACGTCTCACCAAGCAAAATGGCACTGAGAGAGAGAGAGAGAGAGAGAGAGAGAGAGAGAGAGAGAGAGAGAAACGCCTCTTTAGAGGGAGTGAAAGAGAGAATTTTGCGATGAGGGTGAAGTTCCTGATTGGTTTCTAATCCTTCTTTGAGAATTTGGATCGGTTTCTTTCTCGAGGTTTCGAGAGAGAATGACCTCCTTTTGGTGGGGGGGCGGGAAGTTGCGGAACACGGCTAATCTGCGCCAGGTCTGGTGAGAAGCATCCTCCTGGGGGGGGGGGGGGGGAGTAACACAGGCATATTCTGTGCCAGGTCTGGTGTGAGAAGCAATACGAATTGTATGCAAATTTCTATCATTCAAAAAAATATGCCAGAAAAAAGTAGATATAGAAAAACGAAATTGAAGTAGAGATAAAATGAGATGTCGCGAGAGGACACTTCTTGTATATCTTTTAGACTGTTGTTGTTATTGTAGATTAAGTTGGCCTTATGCCAGCACGGGCTCTTGCTCATAGAGCAGGCTGTAGAGAGTTCTTTTAGACATATTTCATTAATATTTCACTCATTGTAATTTATCTCTGTCTATCCTATATGCTTTTGCAGCATTGCTGCATAGCCTTGTAGGTTCTGTTGCTTGACCTCAGGCCTTTGGAAATAGAGCTGACTTCATCTAAGGCAGGTGTTCCTAAAGTAGGGCCTCAATACCCCCAGGGGGTGTCAAAACCGGTTCTTGGGGCGTATCGAAAAAGGCATTCTGAATAATAATATATCAAGTAGGTTTCCTCCTTTCAAATGGAGGTGTGGGCGCTATAGTTAAGCCAATCACAGGGCTGGAAACTCTAGTCTCTCTAGAGAGTCCACATAGGCAGGATGTATGTTCCACCTCTCCTGAAAGACGTATACCTCAGGAGAGATGGAACATACTTCTTGCCAATGTGAACTCTCTCGAGAGACTAAGAGTTTCCAGCCCTGTGACTGGCTTATCAACAGACAGTCAGGAGTGTCATAAGGGACTGGCCTAGACATCAAATGCACGGGTGATGTGAATCTACTACAGCAATGAGTCGCAGTGAGACCCGAAAAACAAACAACTAGTTAGCAAGTAAGGCTAGATAAATAAATGGTAGATAAATTAATTAGTTGATAGATGAATAAATAAATAGATAAACCATTAAAGATCTCTTACTGACCCTCCCCTGACCCTCATCAAGGAAGCATAAACGCAAGAGATCACTCTTTGTGTACATTATGCAGATTATTCAGCGAGGGTAAACAGAAAGTCACTTCATAAAGGATTCACTCACTAGTGACTTCATAAGGGAAAGGGTGAGCGAGGCGCTGGAATTCCAGATTCCAGATGGGATGCGATACCTTGGCCAGGGTGAATGAATGAAAGCGGGTGAGAGAGACAAGAAGAGAGGAAAAGGGAGGGAGAGAGAAAAAAAGATATTCTTACGCCTTTGGGACTTTGCAAATGCAAAGAAATCATGAAATGTAACTAGGTTCTGGATTGGATATCCTCAAGAAATATCTATTTATTTTGGTATACGGAAAAATAAAAAATTGAAGAAACTTTCGCACTTTTATTTGAAATCATCGTTTCTTATCTCTCTCTCTCTCTCTCTCTCTCTCTCTCTCTCTCTCTCTTTCTCTTCTCCTCTACATATGTATAAATAAAAAAATATATATATATATATATATATATATATATAGTATATATATATATATATATATATATATATATATATGTAATGATGTAGTATGTATGTATGTATGTGTGTGTATCGTAAAATCCACGTAAGAATGCGAGTGAAAAACGGGACTTGGAACAATTACTTTCGTAGTATATTCTACATTTTCAAATGAAAATGTAGATTATACTACGAAGGTAATTGTTCCATCCACGGATCGTGGTTCCATCCAAGTCCCGTTTTTCACTCGCCTACTTACGTGGATTTTATGATATATATATATATATGTGTGTGTGTGTGTGTGTGTGTATGTATATATATATATATATATATATATATATATATATATATATATATATATATATATATATATATCAGAATTAATATATTTTCATAAATGTTAACTGAAGGGGAATTTTAGTTGATAATAATTTCGTCGGCTCCCAGGCGCGAACCTAAGAACCCAGAAATCAGGACATACAGTGAAGCGCCTGTAATTCCCCTTCAGTTAACATATATGAAAATATATTAATTCTGAGGTAGAGCGAATTAGATATTAAAGGACATCTGTACTTAATGCGTAGATATGAATCACGGTGATGTGATCAGACATATATATGTATATATATATATATATATATATATATATATATATATATATATATATATATATTAAATAGCATTTTTACGAAACAATACTTTCCTCAAACATATCCCAGGAGTCTTTCCTCGCGGAATGAGTAGATGGAAAAAGAAAATAAGAGAATCATCACAGACAAAAGGTTCAATTCCTTTGCTGTCTCATTCCTCTGCTCCTTCTTCGTCTGCTTCTGGTTCTCGTTAGAGACAAAGGCGAAATATGAAACGTGTCTCTCTCTCTCTCTCTCTCCCTCTCTCTCTCCGGGCTGAGTGATATCCAATTGATAAACGCTGACGCAGCAGAAGCAGGAGATGGATCGCCCTCATCAAAGGATTCCCAGATTTCACTCCAGGCTTAGACTTTTCTACCTTCTTGGTTTTTTTTTTAGGGGGGGCGTGGGAGGGTGGTGTTGGGGGCGGGGTGCTTTATACGTTTTTTTAGTTTTCTGTAAAAGAACGCTCTTGAGCCGTCCGCCCTCAGATCTTCAAAACCACTGAGGCTAGAGGGCTACAAATTGGTATGTTGATCATCCACCCTCCAGTCATCAAACATTCCAAATTGCAGATCTCTGGCCTCAGTATTTTTTTTCCTTTTTAGGTTAAAGTTAACCATAATCGTACTTCTGGCAGCACTAAAAGTACAGTGACTGAGTTCATGGGCCGCGGCTGAGATTTTTATAGGTCGTGACTGAGGAAACCACTGGACAGATTTAGATTTTCTTAAGTCACCAGACCCAGAAAAACGAATATACCGATTTATATCAGCCTTTGGTTAATGGAGTCAAAAATAACACGTGCACGAGTGCATATTATAAAAATAATCTGTTAATCTTATTGTTTCAAGAAGTTGCGTATGCTAGTGTCATTTTCTTATCATCATATTTTAGTTTTCTGAAAAGAAAACTGTTGTGCCGATTTTGACAGTCCATCCGCACTTTTTTTCCTGTCCGCCCTCAGATCTTGAAAACTACTGAGGCTAGAGGGCTGCAAATTGGTATGTCGATTATCCACCCTCCAATCATCAAACATGCCAAATTGCAGCCATCTACCCATAGTAGTTTTTATTTAACTTAAAGTTAAATTTAGACATAATCGTGCATCTGGCAACGATTCAGGCCTGGCCACCACCGGGCCATGGTTAAAGTTTCATGGGCCACGGCTCATACAGTATTAAACCGAGACCACCGAAAGATAGATCTATTTTCGGTGGCCTTGATTATACGATGTACAGAAAACTCGATTGAGCCGAAGAAACTCTTGAGCATTTTTTACTTGTTTGTATTGACACTTCTGGGTATTACTGTTTAACCCGGCTATGTAAGCACAGGACAAAAAGTAATATAACAGAAGACGAAGAGGAAGAAGATCATTACAGTGAAAGGAGCAATTACGCACCTTCGAGGATAATGACTCCGCGTTCAAGGGCTTCAGATAAGGACCGCTGTAATTAGATGATTGGTAATTGACTCTTTATTGCACCGCAGTGGTATGGTATTCATTCACTTCTTAAGAATGTGATCGCTCGGGCTACAAACACCGATGTAATTATCATTAATACTTTAATTATTCATCTTTTAGCTTAGCTGAGATTGTACTCGAAGTGCTGGTGATCGTTGGTCACAAAGTATAATTCAGTGCATATATAGCTAAAGGCATAATTAGGTGTATATACTGCTAAAAGTTTAATTAAGTTCATATACTGCTAAAGTATAATTAGGTGTCTTCTTCTTCTTCTCCCCCCTCCCCCACCCTGTTATCCCCACATTAAAGGGTCGGTTGCCTGATGCGCTATTCTCCTAACCCACGTCCTCCTATCAAAGGCATCATCCTCCACCAAGACTCTTCTCTCCATATCTTCCTTCACTTTATCTCACCATCTAGTTCTCTGTCTCCCTCTTGATCCTCTTCCTCTAACATGCTCCTCCAAAGCTAAAAGTATAATTAGGTGTAGATATAGCTAAAAGTATAATTAGGTGTAGATATAACTAAAAGTATAATTAGGTCATATGCAGCTAAAAGTATAATTAGGTCATATGCAGCTAAAAGTATTATTAGGTGCATATACAGCTAAAAGTATAATTAAGTGTATATGCAGCTGAAAGTATAATTAGGTGCATATGTAGCTAAAAGTATAATTAGGTGTATATAAAGCTGAAAGTATAATTAGGTGCATATGTAGCTAAAAGTATAATTAGGTGTATATAAAGCTGAAAGTATAATTAGGTGCATATGCAGCTAAAAGTGTAATTAGGTGTATATAAAGCTAAAAGTAAAATTAAGTGTATATCTAGCTAAAAGTATAATTAGGCGTACATAAAGCTGAAAGTATAATTAGGTGTATACACAGCTATAAGCGTAATTAGGTGTATATACATCTATAAGTATAATTAAGTGTATATGCAGCTAAAACTATAATTAGGTGTATATACCGCTAAAAGTATAATTAGGTGTACTATATACAGCTAAAGGTATAATTAAGTGCATAAATAGCTAAAAGTCTTAATTAGGTGTATATACAGCTAAAAGTATAATTAGGTGTATACACAGCTATAAGTATGAATAGGTGTATATACGGCTAAAATTATAATTAGGTGTATGTACAGCTAAAACTATAATTAGGTGTATATGCAGCTAAAAGTATAATTAGGTGCATATACAGCTAAAAGTATAAATAGGTGTATATGAAGCTAAAAGTCTAATTAGGTGTATATACAGCTCAATGTATGATTAGAGCCTTATACAGCTCAAAGTATAGGTAGGTGCATATAGCACACACAAAAATAATTAAGTGCATGTAGAGCTGATAGTATAAATAAGTTCTTATATAGCCATACTATAAGTAGGTTCATGTACAGCTAAAAGCGTGATTAGATCCACATGTGGCTAAAAGTCTAAGCAGGCATATGTATACACAGCTGCTTACATGAGTAATATGCGTTATGATGCAAGTCGCATCCCTTACTTACAAAAGTCATAATAGAATGTAACTCGGAAGCAGGAGACGGAATTGGTGTCTGGCGGGGCAGCAGGAACCGCCCCACTTTCACATTCGCTTCGTTGAGTCTCGTATTTCCAATACATTGATATCCGTTCCTCAAATCGAGGGGAGAGAGAGGAAAGGAGGAGGAGGAGGAAGAGGAGGAAAAGGGCACTGGAAGAAAGAGAGAGAGAGAGAAAGAGTTTCGTCACCATTTTGTCCCCCTCCTATTTCGAAAGCACGAAATTAAGGAGCGTTTGAACAATTCGTCCATTTTTTTGACGAAGTTTGGAATAAGCAGGGCACTAGGAGAAGAAAGAGAGAGAGAGAGAGAGAGAAGTTTCTTCACCATTTGGTCCACCCTCCTATTTCGTGAGCACGAAATTAACAGGCGTTTGAACAATTCGTCCCTTTTTTTTTTTTACGTAGAGTCGAATAAGCATTTTTTTTTTCTTGCGGACGAGTGGGATACGTACTCGCCCTACCGTTTCGGTAGTCGCGAGTTCGATTCCCCGCTCTGCCAACATGGAATCATATGAATTTATGTCTGGTGATTAGAAATTCACTTCTCGATATAATGTGGTTCGGATCCCACAATAAGCGGTAGGTCGCGTTGCTAAGTAACCCCCAGCCATTTAAAAAAATATCTAATCCTTAGGGCCTACAGCCCTAGGAGAGCTGTTGATCAGCTCAGTGGTGACTTTGTTACTGACTTCTTGTTTTAGGAGTCAATCAAGTGTCTCTCTCTCTCTCTCTCTCTCTCTCTCTCTCTCTCTCTCTCTCTCCATTTAGGAGAATCACAGACTTAATACTTTACTGAAACAGGAAGTCAATGATAAAATCACCGTCGATACAGTGACCTCCAGAAATTAAAAAAAAAAAAAAAAAAAAAAAAAAAAAAAAAAAAAAAAAAATTAAATGCTTAGTCGACACTTTGTCAAAAAATGGACTTGTTCGACTGACTGAACTGGAGTACAGAATACTTAATATTTGATACTCATTTGACATTAACTAGTTTCCATTTTTCTCTTTTTGTTATTTCGTCCTTTTACCTTTCGGTTTGAGTGATGTCTTTCCTCAAAAGATTATGAAAAAAATATGTAACATCATAATGACTCACCGTATGATTTTACATAAAGCAACATTAGTATGCCTGCATTTATTGTAAGTCATACAAGTCACGTAAGTATCCATATTCATAGGATGCATTTACACCAAGCAGATCAGATCCATTAAATTCATGAAGAATCAGTACGATTCATGATTCGTTTTGATCGAGTCAATTCAGATCATGCCGATTCGCTTGGTGTAACGGTGACATTGAAATGAGTGTCGCGAATCAAGACAAATCGTGTTGATTCTTCATGAATTGAATCGACTCGATTCGCACAGTGTAAACGCAGCCTTTGTATAAGTATTAAGAAGCTATATCTTAAATCAACAGAAATAAAGGAAGTTTCTAAACCTTCCTGTGGCTTTTACCAGAGTAGGGCGATCTGTATTGCTGTAGTTTAATATTAGATTTGCCCTTTATCGTTTAGATCAGGATGGTATATTCACTGAATTTTTTAGCCATCCGTCTGTGTGTGTGTGTATTATGTATGGAAGTGTGTGTGTGTGTGTATATATATATATATATATATATATATATATATATATATATATATATATATATATATATATATATAGACTTCCATACTTAATACATACACACGCACACAGACGAATGGCTAAAAAATTCAGTGAATATACCATCCTGATCTAAACGACAAAGGGCAAATCTAATATTAAACTACAGCAATGCAGATCGCCCTACTCTGGTAAATGCCACGGGAAGGTTTAGAAACTTCCTTTATTTCTGTTGAATGAAGGTATAGCTTCTTAATACTTATACAAAGGCTGCGTATATATGCACACTAGTGGGCGAGATATCAAGTCTGCAATCACTGATTCCAAAATCTTTGCGCAGGTTCTCCAAAATTCATTATCCTCTGTAAAGTTGATCCTGTACTCTTGAATAAGAATTCTAACGACTGAAGTTTGGTATTTTTCTTCATTGTTCTGGAGGTGGATAATTCCAGTGCGTCTGTCTCTATTATTCTGCTTCATTTTCGTACTTACGCTTTGAATATGGATGTGAAAGCACGTAATACGTAAAACTCTTAGTTCAAAATGCGAAAGTTGGGGAAACGCGTGAGACACAGACACGTTACCGTCCCCTTAAGCACCCTGAATCTAAACACGTCTTGCCCTTAAGAGCACCAAGCCTCCAAACTCCAAACTTTGCACTTGTTTGACCTTAGTTTATGCCTAAGCCAAACTGAGATTGCGCGCGTTCATTAGCTTAAGCAGCTCCAATCGCGTCGTCAGTACTGGATACTTGGCGCGAAGTTTTAGCGGCAAAGTGTGGAAAGACACCTCAATACGCTCACGTCTGACACCGTCTTATAGCATAGATTGGTGTTAAAGATGAAGTTTGTTAGAGAGAGAGAGAGAGAGAGAGAGAGAGAGAGAGAAGCAGCGATGAGCCAGCTCACGCAAGATGTCTATTTACTAACGGAAAGAAAACGAGTATGTGAAAACTGCTATTGAGCAGTGTAAGTGAAGGAAAATTAAGACAGCTATTCAACTTCGACTACTGCAAAGACTAGCGTAGTTTTTTTTTTCCTTTTTGTCCTCAAAGCCTCAGTTTTAACGAACATATTCAAAATATCAACACAGCGGTGGAAGGGAAAACGGTAGTTATTGCAGGTCGAGAAACTCTCTGAAGATTATTATATACATCTGACCAAAATTATCTAGGGAAAACGATACCTAAGTTTGTACACATACGCACGTAAGAACATATAACAAACAGCGAATGCGTGGTCAGATGCAATGTGAATACATTCTATTTTCTCATGTCTTGTTTCCCGTTTGCAATGTATTTACAAAAAGGAGACTTGGGTAAACATCGCTTATTTCATTCCAGGTGCTTCGTCCGAGAGAATTCCTCCTCCTCTTCCTCAAACCCGCAGAAACCTTACCACCGCTTTCCATAAGGGGGAATGAACTCATTAACCTGGAAACCCCCTGAGGTGTACCTAATAAACTAAGAAAGGCTGGGAAAAAAAAACACTGAATTTGCGAAAGAATATGAGAGCCTCGCGAGAATGCAAAAATACAGCCTCATTACCTCGTTGCCTTACGGCTGTGTTCCAGGATGTATATTCCAGTTTGCCTTTGTGTGAGGACTAAAGCGTATGATTGGCGATTCGACGAAATGGCTGGAAAAAGAGGAATGTGGGAATTCGGGGAAAATCCAGAGGCTTGAGTGTTGATTGGGGCCGTTTGAGCTCAGAAGTTCTTTATGAAGGCTAAATGCCATTATATATAGTATGACGAGTCGTAATAGCCTGTCACATATTGTTGATATGAATGAACGCCTGATGTACTACATCCTTTTGTAAAAAAAAAAAAAAAAAAAAAAATAAAAAAAAAAAAAAAAAAAAAAAAAAGTTTGAAAAATAAAGCATTTCACGAGAAGCCGTGACATATTGTTAATATGAATAAACTTGACCTACATCCGTTTGTAAAATACCTAAAATAAATAAATGAATAAATAAAAGGCGTTGCTTTCTATAAAAGACAATAGAGACCTCTATAAAAAGACACGAACGTTTGGAAAATAAAGAAGTTCACGAGAAGCCGTCACATATTGTTTATATGACTAAACGTGACATACATCCTCTTGCAAAATACCTAAAATAAATAAATAAATAAATAAAAGGCATTGCTTTCTATAAAAGACAATAGAGACCTCTAGAAAAGACAAGAACGTTTGAAAAATATAGAATTTCACGAGAAGCCGTCACATATTGTTGATGTGAATAAACGTGATATACATCCTTTTGTGAAATACCTAAAAAAATAAAAAAAACAAAAAGCGTTGCTTTCCATAAAAGACACTAGATACCCCTAGAGAAGACAAGAACGTTTGAAAAATAGAGTTTACGAGAAGCCGTAAAGGACATTATAGAGAGCAAGAGGGCTTTCTCTCATTCTCTCCCTATCTACTGAAACTCGTCGTCTGTCATTTCCTACCCTTTTTTTTTTCTTTCTTTCTTAAAGAATACCCATACCCAGTCAGATCCGAAGACTGATTGATTGATTGTGATATAGCTAGCGTGGCAACTACCTTTATACCTGGAGCTGATCAGACCGCAAGAAATCATGGACAATACCATGGAAGGAAAGGGACCTGACTCTCAACGGGTGGAAAGCTTTAGACTTGCCAGGATATACGGAAGCAGTAAGAGAATTCCAGTGCCTGGAGGTTCTGGGAAAGACGCAGCCAACGA
>NC_061087.1:94201935-94249435 GCF_015104395.2 Macrobrachium nipponense | reverse complement strand
GATTAGATTCTGAAAGAGATGAGATTATGTTCTACAAATAAGATTTAGTAATAGGCATTAGTAGCTGTAAGATTAAATTCTGTAGACAGAATTTTGATAGAAATTGACGGTTTGTGTATTGGTCTTGAAGATCTGATTGGAATTTGTACACAAGATGATACTCATATTGGGTTTTGGTGCTGATTGAATTAGATTTTGACTGTAATCTGGTTCAAATTTGAGTCCAAGATGGACTGGGTTAGATTTTCATGATGACTGCATTAGCTTTTGCTGGGGATCTGGAGACAGAGTATTTTTGAAAGAACTTGTTAAGTAATAATCAATTTTTGCATAATGGACTTAATTTGATGCGTTTGTACCTAAGCGAAAGAAATTTGATATGACCATCGAAACTATAGAGAATATTAACGCTGTCCAATACATATGAGTGGTTTCAAGGAGCAATAACAAATCTTGATTTTTTTTTTTTTTAAGGATATTCCAATTAAGTATCATTCGTCATCAATATGCGGTTGCTGTTGTATCATCATTGAAGATGTAAAAAAAAAATCCATGTCACGTGAAAAACTATTTCACCTCATTCATTGTCTCGTCACACAACAGTTTAAAGTTCATGAATGTATGTATGTATGTATTTATTTATGTATGTATTAATGCACAAAAAATTGTTTAAATGATAAAGTTAATATACATATAGATATGTTTATATAATTTATATAAACATAATATAATATACATGTGTATACAATATAATATATGTGAGTGTGAATGTGTGTTGGGGGTGGGGGGGAATGCATGTGTGAGTGTGTGATGAAATGTCACAGGATGTACCTATTGATCAAAGGGACAAGAGAGAGAGAGAGAGAGAGAGAGAGAGAGAGAGAGCAACTCAAGAGTGCAGGTTCTCTCAGAACCTATTATCCGAAGTGTAGTTCTCGACAGAAATAAAACAAAGGAGATCCATTTCGGCGTGAGTAACAATATCGATTCGACAGGACTCTGATGTGAGAGAGAGAGAGAGAGAGAGAGAGAGAGAGAGAGAGAGAGAGAGTGAAACACGCATTTCCCTTCCCACCCATCTAATCATCTTGCCTAATGCAATCGCGTCTTTGGTTTATAACTAACCCCTCTCCCCCTCCCCTCCCCTTCTCCCCCATACCACCTCACCTGATGTCTATACCTCGTAACGAAGTCGTCTCCCCCATTATCCTACCTTTCTTTACTCTCCTCCCCTCCTTTATTTCCCCTTACTTCTCTTCCCTCGCGTCGTCGGCAGAGAGGAAGAGGAAGGCGCATTAAGCCCATATGGAATGAGGCCTCCATCTCTCTTATTCTGTGAGAGAGAGAGAGAGAGAGGACGAACCACTGCCTGCCATCTTGGTGCTCATCTGGAAATGAAGCGGCCTTATTTTACCCTTGAGCGTCGCCGTGTGGTAAAAAAAGCGGTAAGATCGAAAGAGTAAAAGGAAGACATTGATTAAACAAGAGGATGGAATCGATGGAGTGAAAAACGGAAATGAATTTAAGAAGTGGTATCACTATATTTCTTGCATTCGTATTCTGTTTTCTTTCCCGTTATGGAGGAAGCTGTTTGCCATACAAATATATTCAGCTTTTAGAATAGGTCTCATTTTGTAGTAACTGAATATATTTAGCAGACAGTGACATTTAAGAGTCACTGAGCCTGCCTGCTCTATTATTCTATGTTCCTTGATAGGCCTAACTCCCTTAAACAAGACTATATTAGTGCCATTCGCCGCCCATACCCGTGTATCACACGCGAAGGTTATTTCTTATTCTCAGTGTATTATATACTGGAGTGTGAGAGAGCTTTCGTCGAGATGGAATTTTAGAAGACTCCTCAAGGTACTGGATGTCTTAAAGGTAAAAGAGGAAAATGTTGACTGAACTCAATTTTCCATAGAATGATGTCTGTCGTATTAAAGATTTAGGCAAATTGCGTATCACAGGTGAAGGTTATTTCTTATTCTTAATGTTTTATATACTGGAGTGTAAGAGAGCTTTCGTCGAGATGGAATTTTAGAAGGCTTAAGGTACTGGATGTCTTAAAAGTAAAAGAGCAAAATGTTGGCTGAACTCAATTTTCCATAGAATGATGTCTGTCGTACAAAAGATTTGGGAAAATTGCGTATCTGAGGATTAACGCGTACTATTCCTAAGAGGATTCATTTGCTTTTTTGTTTTTCAAAATGGCGTCTCAAGAACTGCGGCGATCAGCGAAGACCACAGAGGAGAAAAGAGGCTCTCTCTCGTCACAGAAGAGTATTGACTAAACAAACTAAAATTCAGAAGAAACTCAAACCTTCCTGACATTTAACTCGAGACTTGAACTACAATAGTGTTAACACGTCACCCTTTAGATAACCACTATAGTTCCTTGCATTAGCTGGTCCGGTGGTATGGTTGTTAGTGTCGTGGCATGCCGCTTAGATGTCGCGGGTTGGCGCCTCACCCAGGGCGATGAATAATCAACGTCTGTGTATCATGATCAGTTACTGCTGCAGTATGGGATCTGCGGTGAGAGGTTGAAACCAACATCCTTTGAAAGCTTGATTTTCAAGTCAGTGTTCCGTGTGAATAGGTTTTATCTAATGTAATTATCAATTATAACAATTAAGTACTTCTATTTTCTTGTTTGTCTGTTTTTCTTTAAGTTATATTTCTTTACATATTTTTACTTTGGAAGCTGTTGGCTTATTCATTATTGCTGTTTATTCTGTATGCATTTAAATTGTATAGTCACCATACTTTGATGCATTCATTTTCCACGTTTAGGTATTCCATTGTTGGGAAGATTTGCATACAAAATCGTGAGCTTCAAAAGCACTGTATCTTAAGACGCTTGAACTTAAGACGCTCTCCATGTACTTTAATGCTTTTTTTATGGAAGTGTAGTCTTAACTTAATATTTAAGTCATGCGAAGTGACTTGTTAAAGTTTTTGCGTTAGGATAATATTTATAATCTCGTTTTCCATTAAAAAAAGGGGAGGCTGTTGCAATTCTCATTCATCATAAGCACACACACACACACACACACACACACACACATATATATATATATATATATATATATATATATATATATATATATATAATATACGTATATATATTGTGACGAAGTGCCAAGTATCTGGTTACTACACTTACCATTCATTAATTGTTACCTCACAACAGCCAGACACCTGAACCCTCATCACAGGTACTAAACGACTGAATACTCTAAAGGCAACAGTGATCCCTTAAACAACTTACCAGTATTGCAGAAAATCAGACTAAGTTCATCAAAACAGGTGTGAGGTAATCTTGTAAGTAATTAAATTAATCAAAGGGCATCACTCCATCAACAACTTTAAAAGTCTAAGTATTTCCCTGATTTCAGAAGTCTAAGTACTTCCCTGGTTCTAACTCATTTCAAGTAAATTGAAGGAAAACAGATCAATTACCACTCTATGTTTCTACCTAAGAAAATCCTATAGATATTCTGGTGTAATAAAAACACTTATAAAATTTTTAAATACAAAAATTTATTATTAAACTCAAAATTTATAAGTGAAATTCACAATATCAGGGAAAATTACTGTTACTTGAAAACAAAGTAAAGTTTAATTAATTCTTGAATCAATTAAGTAAAATTAAATCAAAATTAATTTATCACAAAATTCAAGAAAATTAATTCAATTGAAATTCAAAAGTGTTAGGTAATATTTGAAATTTAAAAATTAATTCACAAGTGCTAAACAACAATGAAACTTAAAAAGAATTCTAAGTAAAGGCAAATTAATTCACAAGTGTTAAATTCAATTAAATGTGCAACGATTAAATAATGAAATTAACTAAGTTAATTAAATTGTGAATGCAAATGAAAACACGGAAAAATGTGGAAAATACCAAAATTGTAAAAAGCACCAATCACACAGAATATAAAATAAAAAGACACACTTCAATAAGAAAATGGATAAATGCACTTCAAATGAAACAAACACAAAACACAAAAATTTGCAATGTGTAAAAATTTTAATTGTTTTCAGCCAATGTAAATATTAGTTTAAATTTTTACCAAACCACTGTAACTATTAGTTATTAGGTTTTACCAAACCATCATAACCATTAGTTATTAGTTGAAATTAATAAAAATATAACACACTTTACCTTCTTGGTATATCAATTTCTTTCTTCAAAAAAATTCACCAAATCACATTTCACAAGAATAGGCGCCGTTACACATGTACAATGTTTGTTCAGATTCCACAAAAAACACTAAATAACACTAAATAAACTCTAAGAAATATCAAATCTGAAATCTACAAGTTACGAGTGACCAATTTACGTTACGTTAATATAATCTCAAGTATGTCGAGAGAGAGAGAGAGAGAGAGGGGGGCGGGGGGGGGTGGGAGAGAGAGATGTAAATGCTTTGAGGATTTAAGCCTGAATGAAATCTTTTGCTCTCGGAAACTGGAGAGTGGAGATGGCACAAAACGTTTTGGGCAATGAGAAAGATGATGCAATGCTTTTAGAAGCTTCTAACATGACGCAGCTTTACAGAAAAAATCGTGAAATCTACACGTGGTTTCGGCAAAGATATACTTGTATGAAACCAATCTGCTCAACAAAGACACGTATTTGACCGAGACAGACTCATAGTCCATGGGCCAAGACCCAAAATTTTACGTATCGGTACCTCCTGGGTGGGCAAATTCTGGTTGCTATTTTTTTTTTTTTTTTTTTGCTGTATATCCCTAGATCACAATTTGACATGATAACCCTTGCACAGTGGCAGCTTATTACTGGTAATCGCCTCTTGAATAGACAGACCCAACATCGGTTTGACTCAGAAAGACACTTTCTCCGAGCATCAGCTGTTATGTCATTATGTCCACCCACGACTTACTAATCTAATCACCAATAAATACATATAACGGTCCTACTTACTAGCCTAAGCACGTATTCTCAGTTATGCATTAATATTCAGGCTGCTTTCGACAAATTTGCAGAGCATTTGGTCAGTAATTTCAGGTTTTTTTTACTATTTATTTCCTACTGCTAAGTTTCCTGTAGTCAACAAATCAACCACGTTGCATTTTATGTTGACGATAAATACTGTGATACGTCATGTAGTTCAATTACTCCTTTATTTTAAAACACAATGCAGATGTTATATGCAGAAACCTACTTAGCGGTAATTAGTGTGAACTGAATAATTGGTTGATAATACAGTGAATCTTGCAGCATCATTTATTATACAGCTGGTACACTAGACTTGGTTCACTCTATTTTAATAACTGGTGTGTTCAACTTAACATACTTGACTCAACCTAAATTGAGCCGATATCATTGTTAGTAAAGTCCAAACTTCCAACTATATTACGACACTTGTGATTCAGTCACTATCGTCATCTAAATCAGAGTCTGTTAGTTCTGCAATTGGCTCTTCCTCACTCGGTTGGTTGGTGCAGGTTTGTAGCTTGAACATATTTGTGCACTTCAAGCCATTGGTGAGACATGTGCAATCTGGTAATTTGCAGGATCTCACACACTTGCAGGAGAGAAACTGTAGCACCGAATCTGGTGCTGGTGAGCCATTCATCCAGTTGATGACCAGCTTTCCATCATCGTCTGTGGTCCACCCATGGTCCTTGGGATTTGGTACAAAAGGTCGAGTCTGCAGAGACCGCCTCCATATGGCAGCCTGATAGTTGGCACGGGCAACATGCATTAAGAGGCAATCCTCACAAGGTGGGAGCTGACTGTATTCGACTTCACCACATCTGGCACAAAAGAGTTGATAGCGAAGTGTGTTCACGTCTGTTTTGCAAGTGCAGGGTGCATACATATGGCATGTGATCTCTTGCAGCTTCTGAAACAGCTTATCGGATACATTCCATGAACTTCCAAGCTCAGTGAATGCCTCCTGGAAGGTCTTTTCAGTCTTCAAAAACTTGAAGGTACCCATCTTTCCACGACCCGCATAAGCACTGACGGTATCACAACCAGTGAAAGCATGCATGCTAACCAGAGCGTCACATACATTGCTTCCCAATGAGTTTCTTAGCTTGGTAATGTCAAGGAACCATGTCCTGGTTTGTGTTCCACATTTCTGATACATGCTGCATGGGATGTGGTTGCTCAAGCCCAAGCACAACACCAACACATCTGTGTCCTCAGCAATAATGATCACAGCCTTGTAACCAGACTCTGCTGCATTGAGAGCATGCAGCAACTTGCAGGTGTCTGCTTCCTCTTGAGAGGATTTGAGCTCTGCAACCTCTTCCCATTGGTCTTTGCCTATCTTGAAACAGTCATCCTCACACATGACATACAAAATCTTGTTTTGGAGTTTCTCCCTGTATTTGGATCTTTTCCATTCGTCTACCAAGAACTAGATCAGATTTATCTTGTTAGCAGAGCTGCAAAGTAGTTTCCGCCATTGCTGGATGTTATGGCCAGGCGCAATATTCCTGAGCTGGATGCCCCTGTCCTCACCTCTGTTTACTCTTTCTGTATCTTTGATGGATGCCTCCTTGTAAACATCAAAAACAACATCCATGCGTCGCCTCTTGGCTCCTTCATGGAGAACTTTGGCCAGGGCTGATTCTGCTAACTGGGCAAATGTCTTGTCATTCCTTTTCATCTTCTGTATCAAGCTCATCCTGTCTATGATGGTTGTTGATGGTTCAGGCATAACTTCTGCAGGAGAAACAATCTTCTCCAGTTCCCTGGCTAGAGTTACTTTATTCATCTTGCGTAGAGATCCATCGCCATTGGCAAGGTCCCATGGCAGGGGACCCAGGGGATGTACCAAGACGTCACTCATGTGAAGCTTTCGACTCTCAGCCACTAGAATCATGTGGACAAACAGGTTCCTGTCAGTCTTCAGAACTGCTTGCTTGGCTTGCCCTTGGTTCCGTGGTTTCTTTTGGATGTCTGAGAACGTTTTCAGTTTATTTTTTGTAATTTTGTCATAGAACTGATTTGTTGGTGGCTTTGACTCAAGTCGTTCTTTTTTAAAAGCTTGGTACACTTCCTCTCCTATCTTGTAAGCATCAAGGAGATTGCTGGCTACATCTGGCGGTGCAACAGTGGCAGTTGACAAGCTGACAAACTCAGTGGTCTCCATGGAAGCAGCACCGTTTCCATTGAAAACTGAAATAGCTGAAAACTGAAATGCTGAAAGCTGTATTCTTTTGCACGATTATGATCAACCACATAATTCTGGTAATGTTATGTAATGCCCAATAACACCAATTTTCACATGATGTTGGCCGATTTTGCACATATCGCAAAGGCGCCGACCCCCAAAAATTGTAACATGAAAAAAAGTACGAAAAGCTGCTTTTGTGCAAAGGTTATAACATATTAAATCACTTATATTAACCCCATAAACAACTTAGTAGAGGTAAACTTTTGCCCTCTCAGATGGTACCAACATCTGGTCGGGCCCATGGACTATCGAGTAAAAGTCCTTATCAGACGTGATGACAGGAATCCCAAAACACAACGAAGACCTCGGGGTCTCTAATCAAACGTGTTGACAGATTAGGAAAGCAAAGCAGAAACTTTGGGGTCTCTTATCGCAAGTTGTTGACATAATAGGGAAACAACTCTAGCTTTGAACGGACAAAGATAATCTCACTCTTTCTTTACATTCTACGTTGTATACTTTTAAATTATGTTATGCGAAATCTGATCACACATTTTAAACATCCTAGCTAAGGAATCTGAAAAAATGTTGCAAAACTCTGTATATAACATCTTATACAGTCAAAGAGGGGATATATGCGTTTTGAAAGTAGCAATATATAATATATATATATATATATATATATATATATATATATATGTGTGTGTGTGTGTGTGTGTGTGTGTGTGTGTGTGTGTGTGTACGAGTGTGGTTTGCAATGTGGTTGCAACCAGACTTTTAAGTTTTACTTTAGTTTCTATGCATCTAACTTAGGGCCACATTTGTAAAGAAAAATAAAAAATAGGTGAATAAATAAATAAAAAATATTGTAAGGTGTAATTTCAATGGAGATTAAGGGAGAATCAAAGATGGATTTAGTAGGATATAATTACACAAATCTGACGGAAAAATACAGAGAAGCTTAATCACCGGCTCCGTGGCACTGTAATTAACTTAATTCACAAAGCAAATAGTGCCAAATGCAAATCAGTATGAGATAAGCTTCTCTAAGGTATCTTGAGATTGAACAGGATCTTACAGGGATGATTTTCACAGTGGATTTAAGAACCTTTCAGATTAGATCCAGGTTAACATAACCTTACGATAAGATAACCACACTGGGTTTGAGAACCTCTTAAAATTAGACTGAGGTTAAACAGAACCGTGTAACAAAGGGACTACATATATATATATATATATATATATATATATGATATATATATATATATATATATATATATATTATATATATATACATATGTGTGTGTGTGCGTGTGTGTGTGCTGTGTGTATTTTTTTTTCCTAATCCATACACATATCAATAATTTCTGTATAAATAACGTGTTCTTGGTATTCAACTCTCGTTTCATTATTCGTTCGAGATTTCATATACCATATCAAAAGTAAAATATTTTATCAGGATATTATTCTTAGGGATGATCTCGTGGCGACGCAGATTGCTAAAATGAAACATCAAAGAAATTGTCAAATGGAGAGAGAGAGAGAGAGAGAGAGAGAGAGAGAGAGAGAGAGAGAGAGAGAGAGAGAGAGAGAGACTTTACAAGTCTTAAAGAAATCTGCAATCTTGCGGAATCTGTCCAAATAGGAAGCCTGAGAGAGAGAGAGAGAGAGAGAGAGAGAGAGAGAGAGAGAGAGAGAGAGAGACCTTACAGACCTTACATCTTGTTCGGGTTGCCCCAGGTCCCTCAGTGTGAAGCACCTCTAATGTCTACCAGAGAGTTGCTAGTACATCTTCCGGTATATTTTGCATCTTCCAATCTTGGATGGTCTGGGATGCAGCTTAGATATTTGTCGAGCTTATTCTTAAACACATCTACGCTCAATCCTGATATATTCCTCAGATGAGCTGGCAACGCATTGAATAGACGCTGCATTATCAATGCTGGTGCGTAGTGGATTAATGTCCTGTGTGCTTTCCTTATTTTTCCTGGTATAGTTTTGGGCACTATTAATCTACCTCTGCTTGCTCTTTCTGATATTTTTAGCTCCATGAAGTTTTCGGCTATTCCTTCTATCTGTTTTCATGCCTGAATTATCATGTTGCGTTCTCTTCTCCTTTTATAGACTATATAATTCTAAGGATTGTAGTCTTTCCCAGTAGTCAAGATCCTTAACTTCTTCTATTCTAGCTGTAAAGGACCTTTGTACACTCTCTGAATTTTGCAATATTCAAGTGGACTACGAACATATGTTTTATAAAGCATAATCATGTGTTCAGCTTTTCTTGTTTTCAAGTGCCGTAACAACATTCCCATTTTTGCTTTACATTTTGCCAATAGAATTGCTATTTGATCATTGCATAACATGTTCCTATTCATCATCACACCAAGGTCTTTAACTGCTTCCTTATTTGCGATTGTCTCATTATTAGGTCCCCTATATGCATATAGCTTTCCTTCTCTGTCTCCATAATTTATTGATTCAAATTTATCAGAGTTAAATACCATCCTATTTACTCTGCCCAATCATATACTTTGTTAAGGTCTCTTTGTAGCGCGTTCCTATCTTCATCACAAGTAATTTCTCTACTTATTCTTGTGTCATCGGCGAAACTACTCACTACCGAGTCCTTAACATTACTGTCTATGTCTGCAATCATAATAACAAACAGTAGTGCAGCTAACACCGTACCTTGTGGCACACCGGATATTACCTTAGCTTCATCCAATTTCTCATCGTTTGCAATAACTACTTGTTTTCTGTTGTGTAAAAATTCTTTTAACCATCTTCCTACTTTATCCACTATATCATGTTTTCTAATTTTCTTCGCTAATATATCATGATCTACCTTGTCAAAAGCTTTTGCAAAGTCTAGATAAACCACATCTGTTTCATTTCCGCTTTTCATATTTTTGTATATGTTCTCACAGTGGACTAACAGTTGGGTTTGTGTACTTTTTCCAGGTACGAAACCATGTTGTCCTATATTAAACAAATTATTTTTTATTAAATGTTTCATAATATTTTTCTTCATTACCCTTTCATACACTTTCATAATATGTGATGTTAGACTCACAGGCCTATAATTACTTGCCTCTAGTCTTGATCCACTTTTGAAAGTAGGGGTAATATATGCTAATTTGTGCTCATCATAAATCTTGCCTGTATCTACACTTTGTCTTAATAATATTGCAAGTGGCTTTGCGATAGAATGAACTATTCTCTTTAACAAAATAGCAGGGACACCATCAGGCCCTGCTGCAGCTCCATTTTTAATTTCATTAATAGCCTGCACAATATCAGTTCATTAATATCTATGTCTGCTAAATATTCACTATTTTCATCCCTTACATCTATATCATTATCTTCCTTATCAATTCTAGGGGTGAATTCTCTCTTATATCGTTCTACCAATATGTTGCATATTTCCCTTTTTTCATTCGTTAATCTCCCTTCAATTCTTAGAGGGCCTATTTCTATTCTTCTTTTATTCATCTTTTTTGCATACAAGTACAATAGTTAGGGGTTTTGCTTGATATTTACCAGGGTTTTTTCTTCCAAGTCCCGTTTTTCATTTTCTTTTGATTGTATAATCTTTTGTTCTGCATTTTCTATCTTACTTTTTAGTTCGATCACTTTCCATGCATTTTTTTCTTTTGCAAGACCTTTTCTCCACTTTCTTATTTTCTGGAACAAGATCCTTCTGTCTCTTGTTCTTTCCAGTCTACGAAAGGAAAGTCAAAGTCTCTGGATAGGAGAATAGTCCAGTCCTTGTGATTTCTACATATATAGAGAGAGACAGAGATTGACAGATAGGTCGAGAGAGAGAGAGAGAGACAGACAGACAGACAGACAGAGATTGACAGAGAGAGAGAGAGAGAGAGAGAGAGAGAGAGAGAGAGAGATTGACGGATAGGTAGAGAGAGAGAGAGAGAGAGATTGACACATAGATAGAGAATTACAAGGAGTTACAAGGATTAGGATGTCTCAAAGACTTGTTAGTCCATCCGAGGAGACATCTTGTGCTCATTTATCTGTAGAAGCAGGTTTTACTGTGCATTCACAGTGTCCTAATGATTTCGTCTAGCTTTCTTTTAAACTCTTCCACACTGTTGCTGTTTACAACTTCTGGTGGCAGTTTATTCCACGTGTCACATATCCTGTATGTAAAGAAGTTCCCACAATGGAATGTGTTGTATCTCTTCAGTTCTAGTTTCCATCCATTATTTCTTGTCTGGTTTTCGTTTAATGTAAATAGGTTACTGTCTACCTTTGTTATGCCTTCCAGTATTTTAAATGTTTCTATTAGTTGTCTTCGCAATCGTCGTGTTTCTAAGCCATACATGTTCAGGCTTTCTAGTCGTCTTCGGTAACCTATTTGCCTGATGGATGGAATTAACTTTGTGGCTCTTGCTTGTGCTCCTTCTAATATATTTATGTCTCTTCTTAGTGTTGGTGACCAAAACTGTCCTGCATATTCAAGATGGGGTCTAAATATTGATGTGTAAAGCTGCAGCGCAGTTTCCTTGTTTCTGTATTTGAACTTCCTCTTTTTGTATCCCACTAGTTTCTGTGCCTTCTTTTCTGCTTTTATGCACTATTTTGTGGATTTTAAGTCCATGGTAATAATGACTCCAAGGTCCTCCTCTTGTTCTACACTATTTAAGTCACTCCCAAGCAGCATGTAGTTGGCATGAGGGTTGTTTATTCCTATTTGTAACACTTATCTACGTTAAAAGGCATTTGCCATTTTTTTTACCACTCTCTTATTTTTATTAGATCATTTCTTAAATTTTCTACTGCATCTGGGTCTGCTGCATTTACACCTAGTTTGGTGTCATCTGCAAATTTAGCTAACCTGCTCGTTAAGCCTACATCAATGTCATTGATGTAAATCAAAAACAAGAGAGGGCCAAGGACAGAACCCTGGGGAAAACTCCGCTTGTTACATCTCCCCATTCTGATTCTTCACCATTTATTACGACTCTGTTTTCTATAAGTTAGCCAGTCTTCGACCGAGTCTGCTGTTTCTCCTACAATTCCTAAAGCTCTAACTTCTGCCATCAGTTTCTTATGTGGGACTTAGTCAAAGGCCTTTTTGAAATCTTAAGTAGAGTATATCTATTGCCCTATTACTGCCATAAAAACCTAGCTCGTTATTTAAAAACTCCAAGAGGTTTGATACAGACAGACAGACAGACAGACAGACAGATAGAGAAAGGAAGTGATATGTAGGTAGAGAGAGAGAGACTGATAGATAGATGAATAGACAGAGACAGACAAAGAATATGTATAAAAGCGTTACAAAAATCTTCAATCTTAACGTATCTGTCCAAAGCGAGAGAGATAGAGAGAGAAAGGGGGAGGACAAACTATTCATAAAAATTATGAATCTAAAATAATACAAAAATGAAAAATAAAGAGATCAAAGCAGACCGCCCTAATTAACGAGGTTCGTGCTAGACAGGAGGTTGAGGAGAAGCAGCACTTGCCCGAGGCCGAGGTCTGCTTTGCAAGGAAACAGCGTCTGTGAAATTGCATGCAAAGCCTTTCAAGGTTAAGTGCTTGAAGTCTTCGTAAAGAATTATATATTTTTTCAGTTTTAAGGCGTAAAATAATCTGTTGGTAAACAATACTCAAATCGCATGCGCTGGGAAACGCGATCAAGTCCTGATAAAGAATTATTCTTTATTTTATTTTCAGTTTTAAGGCGTAAAATAATCTTTTGGCAAACAAAACGCAACGCGCATGCGCTGGGAAACGCCCATCACGTACGTGCAGTTTTAAAATGAAGATATTTTTTTCTTATTTGCTGTTCCAGAAATAAAAAATTAAATTATTTCTTGCAACATAGGAGGGTCGTAATTAGCGGTTGTTGTTTATTGACTGCGGGTATCTAATTAAGGAAGAAGTGGTAAAGGCAACAGGAAGAATAAAAACAGAAGAGAGTGAGAGAGATAGATAGATAGATAGATAGATAGATAGATAGATGGATAGATAGATAGATAGATAGATAGATAGATAGATAGATAGATAGATAGGTAGGTAGGTAGAGAGAGAGAGAAAGAGAGAGAGAGAGAGAGAGACAAAACCGCACAAACTAAAGAACTCAAAAGAGAAAAGTAACGAAAGATTAAAGAAAGATCGTGGATGAAAAATCACAATCCATTAAACTTACAATACCAAAGTTCTGTCAGATTCCCTTCCAGTTTTCTACTTCCCAGAAATTACCTGAAAGTACGAGAGAGGCAATCGTCCATCAGAGAGAGAGAGAGAGTTACGGCCGCCGGTATATTGAAACTCGAGGCACCTTCTTTGAGGACCAGAAATTCATTATTTTTTCCTTTAATTCCCGTTCGGGAATCTATTGTTATTTTGGCGCGCGTCCGAAGAATACAAAGGGCAAGGCCATAAAATAGAGAGAGAGAGAGAGAAAGAGAGAGAGAGAGAGTGAGAGAGAGAGCACCTCGTACGCCCGCGAATAATAGTAAAAACGTGATGTCTGTTGTGTGGGGATTTCGTCTCTCAAAGAAGAAAAGAATGATGCCACATACTAGATTATTTGCTTTAAAGTTTTGGCACCGATGTTCATTAAGTATAGTGAGAGTATAGTGAGAGGAAGATAATGAAAAGAACGCTCCTTAAAACTAACCGTTGGTGAAAGTACAAATTAGTTAGAAAGTAAATGGACATGAACTCAGGGGTCCCTCGCATTGTATTTCAGCAAAGATCGACGGGTCTGGCAACCGAAGTTGCTCATTTATTTTTGACGGTATGCCTTTTTTCTTCACGCCCTCCCTACGTAATATGCATTTGAGCACACTCATACATAATGTTAGAGAGCGCCTCAGTGGCGAGATCTGTATGGTCTTGGCCCGCCACCTTGGTGACCGCGAGTTCGATTCTCGGGCATTCCATTGAGGGGTGAGATATGTATATCTGGTGATAGCAGTTCACTCTCGACGTGGTTCGGAAGTCACATAAAGCCGGTGGTCCCGTTGCTGAATAACCACTGGTTCCATGCGACGTCAAAACACCATACAAACAAACAAACAAACAAAAAACAAATGTTAGAGGAACGGGTTCTGGAAGGTAGTTCATCTAACGACTCCTTAGTTAAAACCTGAGTGTGTGTTTTGTACCATCTTCCAAAATACGACAGTTTCCGGTAATCTGAAATTCATAAACATGGGGGAAATATTTTATTTCAGAGCCGAACTCAGCTTATTAACCAGATTTGCTGAGCAGCAGCAGCAGTAGCAATATGCAGTAAATATCCCATGCTGTGGAACTTCTCAGTTCCAGAGGTCCTTTGTTCCTCACACTGTTGGACTCTGGAACGGTCTGCCTGAGGATGTCGTGTCAAGGATAAAAAGAAAGAAAAAAGTATTCCTGAAATACTTCCTTTCCTAGTTAGTTAGTTATTTTATTGACAACAAATATACAGTTATAAGTACAAATTTGTCCACAAAGAGGCATAATACAAAATAAACAAAGTGGATAGTAGTCTCTGCTGTTCTAGCAAGTACATGGCCTACAAAGAAAAAATACAACACAGTGATGAAAAAAACACAACTAACTTTACGCCAGATACGTAGGGCAAATGTTTTTTCTCCCTCGCTTTTGTCAAGGCCTGGCTACCAAGTCGAAGCTTTTATCAGGACGATAAAGTATGATAAAGTAAAAGTATGAAGGACTGTAAATATGAAGGACGGAAGAGATGAGAAGTGCCGATACAAGCTGTACCTCTGATAATGTCAAGGCGAATGTGTTGTGCACCTTTCTTTTGGGATTTACGGTATTCCTTTACTTTGGGTAAATAGTGTGTATACCTTTTCGTAACCAAATATTGTTCATGTACCAATTTTAGTAATGTATACTTTTGCCTGATCATATATAGCGTTGGCTAGTTTTAAAAAATTCTGTTGCGTACTTTCGTTTAAGTTTTCTCAATTTTAAGAGCTGTGAGTGAGAGAGATTTCTAAGCAGAATTAATTATGCTGAATACATCGGTGTAGGCAGTCATCCGCAAGCCACACACGCTTCAAGAGAATTAAAAGACCCCCCAAAGAGCCCAATGAAAGAGACGAGGAGAATTCCCGGGCAACACTAATTACCCTTTGTTTCTAGCGCCACAATGAAAGTCCCTGAAGTGTCAGTTCAAGAAAAATTCCGAGTGACAAGACTCTCTCTCTCTCTCTCTCTCTCTCTCTCTCTCTCTCTCTCTCTCTCAAAGCTGGGTTGCCAATTCGTCCGTGCCTTCAGGAAAGGAAGGGACAAGACAAGACGACTCAGGTTTTTATTTTATTATTTTAAGGCATTAGAAAATCTCCCCTTGGTTCCTCGGGTGATTAGGGAACCAGAGAGAGATCCTACATTGTCGATTTTTTTTTTTTTTCTTATCCTGATTGAAATCTTGTCAAAAGTCTTCTCGTAGACGTATGTTTCTTTGCACTACAGCGTCAAAAAAAATTTGTTTAGCTTGCTTAAAATCATGTCTATAGAAAACATCATAATCAAGTGTTGCAATTTTGCTTGTATATATTTTTAGAAATGTATTAAGTTATTTCGGAACGTATGCTTTCAAAACTCTCTGGTTGACGTATTTTTCTTTGCCCTATAGTGGCAAATCAAGTTATTGACTAGCATAAATCTTGTCTGTAGAAAGCAGAACCGTTACAATTGACATTTTTGCTTGTGAATTTATGTCAAAATGAATGTTATTTTGAAATGTATGCTTTCAAAAGCCTTCTGGTTGACATATGTATCTTTGCCCTACAGTGTCAAAACAATTTTTTAACTTGCTTAAATTCTTGTCCATGGAAAGCATCACAGCTATAAGTGACATTTTTTAGTGTATTTTTGCAGGAATGTATCAGTTATTCCGACACATATGCTTTCAAAAATCTTCGTATTGACATGTTTCTTTGCCCCACAGTGTCAAAACTATTCTTTAAGTTACCAAAACTCACGTCCATAGAAAGCATCACAACTTCGAGTGACATTTCTGTTTGAATATTTTTGCAGAAATGAATATTATTTCGAAACGCGTGCTTTCAAAAATCTTCGTATTGACAAGTTTCTTTGCCTCTATTTTTTTTTTATGCAATCACAGAACACTTCATTAAGAAAAAAAGCATTGTCTGTCACCTTTCAGTATACTGAGCAACCGAGTTTAAAGATTTGCATGTTATAAAGTTAAGATTAGCATGTTAAAACTTGAGGTTTGCATGTTATAAACTTAGAAATTAGTAATGAGACATGATCGGTGCGTCTTCTCTTACAGCGGGTTCATGAAATAACCTTTGTTGACGAGATTATTATTGTATTGAATTGATTTTATCATTAATTTTTATAAATTTTCATTACTTTTTATTTTATATGCTTTAATATTTTTCTGCTCTATTTATATTTTGTTTATCTTTTTAAGTTTATTCTCTTTCATTTTTATTAATTTTTTTTTATTGTGGTCATTTTTTTTATCTTTGTTTTTATTTTTGGCACCAAAAACAAGATGAATATTCATTTTTTAAAGTGTACAATTAGCATTTTATTTTTCTTAAGTGTATCCAGTATTTGTCCTCTACACGAGTAGTAGACCTCTTGAGTATCATCTAAAAAGAGGCCCTCCGCCAAATTAGACGACAGCATCCCAGAAGCTACTGCGAATATCTATAAAATAATATTCACATTGCATAATCATGGTCTTTTACTGAAATAACTTTCATTAAAATATACGGTAAGTAGGACAAATTAATGAATCCACGAGACTGTTGTCACAAGGAATAATGGAGCATAAAATGTAGGCCAAAGGCTAAGCACTGGGACCTATGAGGTCATTCAGCGTTGAAAGGAAAATATACAAGAAGAGGTTTTTATAGATTAACAGAAGGAAGCTCTCGCAGTTGCACTATGAAACAATTGTTAGAAGAGGGAGGAAAGAAAGATGGAAAAAAGAGAATATGAACAGAGGTATAGTAAGAGGAATGAAAGGGGTTGCAGCCAGGGGCCGAAGGAACGCCGCAAAGAACCTGAAGTAATACCTGCAGTGCACCGCGGGAGTTGCAGTGATGGTATTACCTTCCTACGGGGGCCATTTTCACAGGTACTTGAATTTAGAGGGAAAAGTTCCTCCTGGTGTAAATCTCACAATTCCTGAGAATCTGTATCTGGAACAAAAACCCGACATCGGGATATAGTTTCACACCAAACCAGTAACATGGTCCAGAACTATTGTATTTTTACTTTTCCCTTTACGATGGATAAAATGTATTTAGTAAAATAGTACGCCTTGAACCGTGAAGTATGAGTGGTAGGAGATTTACAGAGCTTAATAAGGTCCTATGATTAAAAGAGATAAGCAATGAAGAATAAGTGACCATGAAACCTACAATATACTTGTAATGGTACTGGGACTTTATAGACACCCTGTATATATGTATATATATATATATATATATATATATATATATATATATATATATATATATATATATATTATAATATAAGCGAATCCACAGGAAAATAATAGCCAGAAATCCAAGCGCTTTCGTCTTTACTCAGACATCGGTTAAGGAGTTGATGAAGTACAATTGGAGATAAAGGTCTCAGGTACAAAACAAGATCAAGAATACCAGATGGTTAATTGTCAAAAGGGTAAAAATTAAAAGAGATAATCCAGGATTATCGGATATCACACGGCCACAAACCTAAACGAAACTACAAAGTATCTTTACAGTCCAAAACATGTAAAAACTGAATATATTAATTTTGTTGCTTATATTTATCTACAACTTTTTTCATAATGAAAGCATCAAGTTTAAATAAACCAAGACTTAAATTTAGAACATTTCTATTATTTGACTTGATGAAACAAGATTTCAATGATATTCCTTTTAACTGTGTCATTACATGGGATTAAGGCTCTTGCTTGACTCCAGTTAATAGGATGGTCTAAATCTCTCATATGTACGAATAATGCATTCGATATTTGCCCAGTTCTCACAGAATATTGATGTTGCTTGAGACGTTGTGAAAGAGATTTGCCGGTCTGTCCTTAATAGACTTTATCACACTTTTTGCAAGGAATTTCATATATGCAGCCTGGAAGATCTTTAGGAGAATTTTTTATTATTAAACTCTTGACATTAATATTACTGAAAAAGACATTTATGTTAAATAGTTTTAAAATTCTAGGAATATCTAAAAACCTTTCATCATAGGGTAATTTTAGAATGTTATGTTTACTAAATTCAAGTTTGTCATTAGTTGAATAAAATGTTTTTCTAGCTCTTTTCCATGCCACATCTATAAAAGTCCTTGGGTATTTAAGTTTCAATGCAATATCATAAATAGTTTTAATTTCAGCGTCAATAAACTGCGGGCTACAGACACGTAAAGCCCTTAAGAACATCCCAGAAAAAAAACAGAGAATTTAACATTTTGATGGTGATTGGAGTAGTAATGAACAAAAGAGGCAATGTTAGTTGATTTTCGAAAGACTGAAAAGGTGAAATTTCTATCATTTCTATGGACAGTTACATCAAGAAAATTCAAATTACAATTTCTTTCTTCCTCTACAGTAAATTTCATAGAAGGGACTAAATTATTGAGATTATTAAGGAATTCCTGGAGATTTTCGTGAACTGGCCAAATACAGAAGATATCATCCACATATCTAAACCAAATAACTTTTTGGGACAAAATTCTTGGTAAGAGTTTTGTCTCAAAAAATTCCATGTAAATATTGCTAAGGACAGGAGATAAGGGATTACCCATAGCCATGCCAAACCTTTGTACAAAAAATTCCCCATTAAAACAAAATTTACTATCTTTGATACATAACCTTATGAGACTAATGAGGTTTGCTACACTTAAGAGAATGTCATGACGTTCTAATTCCTCCTCCAAATATTCAAGTAAGTCATCTACAGGCACTTTTGTAAATAAAGAGACATCAAAACTAACCATATTAAAATCAAAATTCAAATTTAAACTATTCAATTTGTTTATAAAATCAACATTGTTTTTAACATTCGTGTTAGAAATGTTTCCTACCAAAGGAGTAAGAATTTTTACAAGCCATTTAGATAAATTATACGTAACTGAGCCCACTGAACTAATGATTGGTCTGATAGGGTTATTGATTTTATGTGTCTTGACTAAACCATACATATATGGTAGGGAGGTGCATTGTGGTGTAAACTGTTTAATTAAATGGTCAAATCCATTTTGAAGGACTTTGACCTTTATCTCCAATTGTACTTCATTAGCTCCTTAACGATGTCTGAGTAAAGATGAAAGCGCTTGGATTTCTGACTATTATTTTCCTGTAGTATTCACTTATTTATGAAGTCACGTGCATCTACAGTGATTTTTTGAAGCATATATACTATATATATATATATATGTATATATATTACATATATATATATATATATATGATATATATATATCTATATATATATATATATATATATATATATATATATATATATATTATAATAACCCTCCTATCATTATGTAGCAGTTCTAATTACACACCTATTATTGTGTATGATGTTAGCGCCATCTATTGATTGCTGATCGTAGCGGACAGCATGGATGAAATTACCTCATGTTTTTAATGTATGTAATCCTTGGAAATGTTTACTTCTAAGCTCTGTCAAGTTAATACTTTTGAGTTCGTTATCCGGTGGCTTACGATTCACTTGTTTCTAGTAGTTATTAAGTGGTTATTTGTTATTATTTTGTTATTATATATTCAGACATGATTTAAAATAAGTAAAGTCTTTGTTTAATTTTAATTATACCTACATGAAGTGTTGCCCTCATTACCGAGAATTCATGAATAGTCAAGTGGAAAGCTGAAGTTGTGACAAATTGGGGGCCTGACCGGGATCTACTTACGTTTGCGCTGTGCTTACGCTCGATCTTGACGGATTGTGAAATTCATTTTGTTGTTTCTCTGTGATGATGGACAACATGAGTGTAGTGTATTAGTGATATTTTGCTAGTTTATAACAGACCACCACCGGATAGTGTTCTCCAGCACGCTCACACTTTCACTTAGAGAATGTCGTGTTGCAACACGTCATTTTAAGCGTACATCGAGATTTTGGAGGACGTGCAGGCAGGGTAATGGCAGCCTAGAATTCGTCATTCTTTTAACCCTCGACTCTGTTGACTACCATCGCTTAGTGATATCTTCATAGTCGCCCCAACTTCTCGAGGTGCTTCGAGGCATTCAAAACCTCATCATAAGGGAATGAAAGATTCCTTCCTTAGGAACCTCTGTTCCTCTTACTCAGGGTACGACCTTCGCTCTTTAAAGGATTTCGGCTTCATATTGTTACGACCACGTTGTCAAGAACTTCGTTCTACCTCGATGGATACTTAAAGGTTTATTCCTTGTTCAGGTAACTGTTGGTACTTCCAATTATTTACTTCATTAAGAATATTTCATTTAAGATTGTTAGTGGATGTGCATTATTGGTGAACTAAGTTTTCTGATTGGCATAGATTATTAAAGGCTCGTTCTTTTAAGTGAATTTCTGAACATTGTGGGACTTAAGGATTAGAAATTCCTGTGGTTTGTGGGTGCCTTCGCACCATAAATCCATGAATAATCTAACTTTTTGAAGTTTTATAGCTTGTGTATGGTAGTAATAAAATTTCCAGTGATCTTTTCCATTTTATCAGTATTGAGAGATGCCTTTTGATCTTGAGAAATTTGTAGGTGCACCCAGGGAGCACCTGAATACACTACAGGAAGCTAAGAAGGACCAGCTTCGCCAAATAGCTGTAAGGGCAAGAATATCTGTAGGTCATGCTGTGGTGAAAGCTGAACTATTGGGAAAGATCATAGATTTCCTGATAAATAGTGGTAACATAACTGAAGAAGAGGCTCTTCCCTTAAGGCCTTTAACACTTGAACGAGGTGCTGCTCGTACAGTTACTACACCTGAAGACCCAGAGATAGTGAAATTGAAACTCCAACTTGAACTGCAGCAGCGAACAGTAGAAGCTGCAAATGCCGCAGCAGCAGCTGAACAAAAAAGGCTTGAAGCTGCAAATGCCGCAGCAGCAGCTGAACAAAGAAAGGTCGAAGCTGCAAATGCTGCAGCAGCAGCTGAACAAAGGAAGGTAGAAGCTGAGCAAAGAAGACTTGAACTAGAACGAAAAGAAAGAGTTCTGTTGGAAAAGGAACTATCAGCCATAAGAATAGAAGAAAGATTGGCAGAAATACAGCTACCTGATGCTTTTGATCTTAGTAAAGCACTCAAACTCCTGCCTGTCTTCGATGAAAAAGATCCTGATGTATTTTTCATTACTTTTGAAAACACTGCAACGTCTCTCAACTGGCCTAGAGACCAATATGTTCTCTTAATCAGAAACTCCTTCAAAGGAAAAGCTGCATATGTGGCAGCACAACTTGTCCAAGAAAGGGATTATGAAGTCTTTAAAACTGCTATATTGGATGCTTATAGTGTTACAGCAGAAGGGTATAGACAAATCTTCAGACAAACTTTAAAGAACCAAGCTCACACGTATCTCGAGTTTTTCACATTGAAGTTGAAGCAGTTTAATAAATGGATAGATAAGGAACAAATAACTACTTTAGAACAATTAAAGAATTTAATAGGTTTAGAAGAATTCCTGAGGCGTATTCCAGCTAATGTGTCAATGTTTATTAGAGAAAAACAAGAAAAATATGGAAAAAGGGCTGCCCTATTAGCTGATGATTACCACCTCATTCATAAACTTAAACCACACTCGTCCTCTCCTTCATCTGCCCCCCAGGTTTGTACTTTTTGTAAGAAAGTAGGTCATCATATTAAAGACTGTCCTAGTCCCAAATGCAAAGCATCTCATGGTAAGGCTTCTCCTAATGCTTTTACACAAGGACCCAAATCAGGGAATACTGCAAATAAAACGACACTTCACTGTGCTCAACCTTTATCAGGCTTTGCAGCATTTACATATCCTGGTAAAGTAAATGATATCCCAGTGCAAATTATGAGAGATATGGGGTCTTCTCAAACTATCATTAGCTCAAAGTTAAAAGATTTAGCTAAACCAACAGATCAGTATGTAACTGTGTCGGATTTGACTTGTCAAAAGGTTTTACCTATTGTACAGATTTCTCTTGATTGTCCTTATTTTAAAGGTTCAACTAATGTCGCCTTGTTGGATTCTGACCTGCCTTGCAAGAACATAGACATGATACTTGGTAATGACTTGGCTCAAACTAACAGTACTCCTAGTCTTATCATTACTCAGCCTGAAGTAGTGATCGAAAAAGCTTGCAAAGAGTTTTCTCCTGTGGTAGAGCTTCCCTGCCAAGTAGTCACCAGGTCTACAACCTCAACTTCTAGAGACACTGAACACACAGGTAAGGTGGATCAAAGTACCTTAGGTGAAAAAGTCCTTGCTGATCTTGTTGATATTCCCTCAGATGAATTTGTAGAGTATCAAAGGTCTGATGATAGTTTGAAAGAATACTTTGATAAAGTAAAAGATGATGTTGATGAAAGTAAGTTACCATATTTCTATCTTGATAATAACATCCTTATGAGACGTTATAGGCCTTTGAAGATTGCAGGACAAAATTCCTGGCATGATAGTTACCAGCTAGTAGTTTCTTCTAATCTTCGTGCAGCCTTATTGGATCTTGCTCATTCAGCAGTCTCTCATCTAGGCATTTCTAAAACCTATAAGCGTTTGCTGGACGATTACTACTGGCCTGGTATGAAAGCTGATGTAAAGCACCACATAGAATCTTGCCATCCCTGCCAGGTAACTGGTAAACCAAATCAGAAAATACCTCCAGCACCATTAGTTCCTATTACTGTACCTAATTCTCCTTTTGAAAAGGTAATTGTAGATTGTGTTGGTCCACTTCCAAAAACTAAAAAACAAAATGAGTACATTTTAACTGTGTTGTGCCCAACTACTAGATTTCCTTTAGCCATACCTATAAAAAACATATCTGCTAGAACAATTATTGTTAATCTTCTTAAAATATTCACCATTTTTGGTTTTCCAAAAGAGCTTCAGTGTGATCAGGGGACAAACTTCACTAGTGATTTGTTTAAGCAAACTTTAAAGCAGTTAAACATCTCCCATATTTTTGCTTCAGCTTATCACCCTCAGACTAATGGAGCCCTCGAACGCGTACATCAGACCATTAAAAGCCTCCTGCGCAAGTACATTTGTGAAACTGGACGGGACTGGGATGAAGACCTGGATCTGCTTATGTATGTACTTAGGAGTACACCTAATGAGTCGACTGGAATTTCTCCCTTCGAGATGATGTTCGGCCGTAGACCTAGGACAAACCTTAGTATGGTAAAAGAAAACATCCTAAGAGGTACTTACAAAGACCAGCAAGTAAGTATTCCACAATACCTTCAAAGTCTTAAGGTTAAATTTGACCATATTTATGAATTTGCCAATCTGAATTTAACTAAGTCAGATTCGAATGAAAAACCATTACGATAAAAAGGCCAGAATTAGAACTTTCAAAGTAGGAGATGATGTACTTGTATATCGACCAGTTCCAGGAGCTCCATTGAGAGAAAAATTTATGGGTCCGTATAAAATCACTAAAAGGGTCTCTAAAACAACTTATGCAATTGAAACTCCAGACAAAAGGAAACCTAGCCAGTTAGTGTACATTAATCTAATAAAACCATACCAATCTGCAAAGATTTCTCCACAGGTAGTTCACCTGTTAAGTAGAGAGATTGATCACTCCACTCACAACTCAAGGATAACTACTCCCATCGAGACTTCTCCTAGCACGAAAAACCTAGTACCCGAGGCAGTTGATAATGATAGACTTTTAGCTCCTCTTGAACCAGACGAAGAAGAAACTTTGGCTCATAATCATATTTTGTCATGGAAAGATGCTAGTAACTCACAGATTCTTTCTTTACTTTCACAGTATCTTGGTCATCTTCCTGAGGTGGAAAGGGAAGAATTAGAGGCTGTTCTGAAGTCTTATCCTGCAATATGTTCAGACACTCCTGGTTGCTGTACCTTGGTGAAACATGATGTTGTGCTAGAACCAAACACCAATCCCGTTCGTCAACCTTTTTATCGGGTGTCCCATCGTTTATTACCAGCCTTCAAGGCTGAGGTTGAGTATTTACTAAAACTAGATTTGGCTGCACCAAGTAAGTCTCCCTGGGCATCGCCTTGTATTTTAGTCAAAAAGCCTAACAATTCCTATCGTATGTGTACGGATTATAGAAAGGTTAATTCTGTAACAGTCAAGGATGCTTATCCATTACCTAGAATTGCAGATATTATTGACTCGGTGAGTAATTCTAAATACCTTACCCAGATTGATCTCTTGAAGGGTTATTATCAAATTAAATTAACAGATAGGGCAAAAGAGATATCAGCCTTTATAACACCTTTTGGTCTCTTTGAATACAAAGTTTTGCCATTTGGGATGACTAATGCTCCAGCTACATTCCAAAGGATGGTCCATGAAGTTACACATGGTTTGGAGGGTGTATATGTCTATTTGGATGACATCGTAATTGCTAGTAACTCCTGGGACGAACACCTCAAGATCTTAAAAGAACTCTTCAAAAGACTCCTGAAAGCACTTCGTTATTAATTTAGCCAAGAGTTCATTTGGTAAGGCAAAAGTTACATACCTAGGACATGTCATTGGCAGTGGCTCCATATTACCCAAGGATACTAATGTAAAGGCTATAACTTCATTTCCCACTCCTAGTGATAAAAAAGAACTCAAAACTTTCTTAGGTATGGTGTCATATTAATCAAAGTTTTATCCTAATTTTGCCATCATAACTTCTCCTCTACATGCCTTGACATCTAGCAAAGTAAGGTTTCACTGGACACAGGATCACGACAAGGCCTTCCAGCAGCTAAAGTTATTCATGACTTCATCTCCTTTGTTGCAAGCTCCTAATCTTGCTAAACCTTTTTTTTATACAGGTAGATGCTTGTAATACTGGATTTGGTGGTGTCCTACTGCAAGAAATCAATGGGACCAGTACTTTTCCTCCTTTGTTGGAACACCTGCTGACAGTATCTTATTACTCGGGAGCATTCAAAGGCACTCAACTAAGATGGCCTACCATCGAAAAAGAATTATTTAGTCTTGTAGCAACAGTCCTTCATTTTCGTCCATATCTGGAAGGTGCTGCACGCGTCGTCATTTACACCGACCACAAACCCCTTACCTTCCTCGAAAGGGCCAAGCTTAACAACAAGAAACTTCTTCGATGGTCATACATCTTGTCTTCATACAACATTGAGATCCACAGCATTCGAGGATCAAACAACACCATCGCCGACGCATTATCACGTCTTAGACAGAAAACCACTTGAATTCACTAAGTTTTTCAATAAAATTGTCATAGTAATTTCATTCCTAACAGGGGGGAACTATAATAACCCTCCTATCATTATGTAGCAGTTCTAATTACACACCTATTGTTGTGTATGATGTTAGCACCATCTATTGATTGCTGATCGTAGCGGACAGCATGGATGAAATTACCTCATGTTTTTAATGTATGTAATCCTTGGAAATGTTTACTTCCAAGCTCTGTCAAGTTAATACTTTTGAGTTCGTTATCCGGTGGCTTACGATTCACTTGTTTCTAGTAGTTATTAAGTGGTTATTTGTTATTATTTTGTTATTATATATTCAGACGTGATTTAAAATAAGTAAAGTCTTTGTTTAATTTTAATTATACCTACATGAAGTGTTGCCCTCATTACCGAGAATTCATGAATAGTCAAGTGGAAAGCTGAAGTTGTGACAATATATATATATATAATATATATATATATATATAGATATATCAGATGAATAAATATTATAATATACATATACATACATACCATACATACATACATACATACGTACATACAGTGTGTCCATAAAGCCCCAGAACCATTACAAGTATTTATTGGCCAGAATGGCACTGGGACTTTATGGATACCCTGATTATATGTGTTGGAAAAGATCCTATATTATATGACCAGTTCAAAACAAATCGGTTGTGATGTTCTCTTATTTTATCAAAGAAAAGAAAGATGGCTTCTGTCTGCTCCCCTCGGTCATCTTTCATCTAGGTAAGCGATTCCCTAATTTCTTTAAAGAGGTGGATGCCATAATCCTTATTCATACTTCTTTATAACGCGTGATATTCCACAATTTGCCACGTGGGGATCGTCCAGCTGAAGTGTCGATCATAATAATAAGTGCCCCAAAGGAGCCGTCACGAGGATCCTTTTAAAAGGGCTTTGCGTCGGGAACTATACTATATACCCTCTCGCAAACATAATATAATCTGTCTCTTATTATTAATGAGCCGCCGCTTGTCGTCTCTCGGGAACACGAGTACGCTCGGAACTAATTAAAACTTTTAATCTCTCTCTCTCTCTCTCTCTCTCTCTCTCTCTCTCTGCTCTCTCATCCTCTCTCTCTCTCTCTCTCTTGCAGCAGTGTAATCAGATATGAAACAATGGAATGCATTCATTTTTACAGTAATCTCTCTCTCTCTCTCTCTCTCTCTCTCTCTCTCTCTCTCTCTCTCTCTCTTGCAGTGTAATCGGATATTAAACGAAGGTGCCCTGTTAAACAGACATGGAAAAGTCAAAATGACCAAGGACCTTGGAATAGTTAGTATAGGTATTTCCATAGTGCTCAAACGTGAGAGTGAACTAAGAGAAATCCTAAATGGTAGTAAAGAAATCCTACAGAAGGGTGATAATAACAGTGCCATGTCATTATTGGAAAATTTGAGCATGAACATAGATAACACACTGAGGACAAGGTCCAAAAGATCCCTCTTACCCTTCATTGAAACTGCTCTAAATCAGTTGTTTGGGGTTGCTACCGAAGCAAATGTAGAACAAGAAAAGGAAAGAATTGACAGACTGGAAAAGTGGGCAGCCGCAAGGGGTACAGCGATAAATAAAGTGATTGCCTCTCACAATCAAAATGCAGAACAAATAGAAAAATTGAAAGTCTTCGTAAGTCAAGTAAATCAGAATGTCACAAAAGAACTCAATAAGATAGGAAATATACAGTTTTTAAATACCTTTGCACTGGAAAGTGAAGTGATGTTACACGAACATAAAGACATGCTCAATGCTGTCTTACTTGCTTTCAAAGGTATTTTGAGCCCAACACTAATCACTCCAAAAAATTAGAAGACATTATTAAGTTTTATATAATTGAGAAGCATTGCACACCTTTAGTATAAGATATATTTTCATATACTATAATTTCATAAGTGCCAAAGCAATTCATGACAGAATTATTTTAGTTCTACCTTTCAATACGAAAATTTCAAATGTACTAGTTTCTGTATATCCCTTTCCTATGTATATTGAAAATCAGATCATTATTAGAAAGCGCCTTAGTACTCATTTTGCATTGGAAGAGCATGGATTGATGTTAGCCTTTTTAAATAATTCAATGAATGTGTAATTTTGAAGGAAAAAGAGTATATATGTGATTTTGATAACTTATTTAAGACTACCAATGATCATCCCTGTATCCAAGAGTTGATTTTAAAACAAAATCAAGAAAAGGATGTGTATACAGCAACTATAGTGAATGAAGACATTTTTGAATTTTCATTAGATTCTGTTATAGCCACAGCCACTTGTCCTAATGTCACCACCCAACTGAAATGAAATTTAAGAATATCAAGTCTTTTGCAACATCATGTAAGTTAATTATACCAAATCAATTATACTATGAGCCACACCTTTTCACTGAATACCATTTCAACAAACATATGCCATATAAGAATTACACATTTGCAATAGATGAGTTTAAATTGTCTCAGCTAGAATTAAAGGAACTTGAGAACTTGAATTATGTTGATGACTATTTACTTGTATACGAAACAGATAGCACAATTTCTTTCATTTGTAAATCTGCTGGTAATAGTAGTCACTATTGTGTTGTTTGTCATCATAGTGAGGCATTTGATTATCAAAAAGATACAAGGGATACTGACAGAAATGAAAAGAAATGATCCATAATTGACATTTGATATCCACATCACTTACATCATTTTTTTTTTAGATATTGTATTCTGAGTTTTCATTTATTATGCTTATGATTTAATGCATTTTTAATTTTTGATATGTTTAACATTTGCTATGATTTTTTTTTTTGCAATTTTATTACAGTTCTAGAGTTGGAGAACAGTTTTTATGTGTATTTTGTTGTACTCGTCAATAATTTTTTGAGTATATCCATTTCTTTCATTCATATATATATATATATATATATATATATATATATATATATATATATATATTAAACATTGAAGACAGTGTTTGGCAGGTGACCGAGTGATGTAAAGATAGCTATTAGAAATAATAGTAGATAATAGTAGATAGGGTAGCGGAAAAACAGAGAGAGAGAGAGAGAGAGAGAGAGAGAGAGAGAGAGAGAATAATCAAAGTACAGTGAAAATAATGAGAAAGAGAAAGAGAAGGAGAGAAAATAATCAGAGTATGTACAGTGAAAATAACGATAAAGAGAGAGAGAGGAGAGAAAATAACTCAGAGTATGTCAGTGGAAAATAACGATAAAGAGAGAGAGAGAGAGAGAGAGAGAGAGAGAAAATTGAGTTTGGTGTGTGAGCCAAAATTTGATCAACAAAACCTTAGTCATAGGAAGTTGAACCATAACACCATCGCAATTCAAATCTTAAGACCGTCATAAAATCTTTGACCTGTGACCTCGCACCAAACTTACTCAGCTTCATTCGATAATGGAGCTCTGCCTCCGGGAGGAGGTATCAACATGTTAAATTATTGACCCCGCCGGGAAAAGGAGGAATTAACATGTTAATCCCACTTAAAAGGAGATGGGGACAAGATAAGGAAACACCACTCCACAAATCAAGAATCCAGTTAGGCGGAGAACCAAAATCTACACTGCCTAAGGAGGTGGTGCCGAATTCGAACCGAGGGTGGCTGAATTTCGGACCGATAGAAGAAGCGAGAGGGGACCGGCAGCTGTCGTTTAGTACAGAAGCAGAAATATTGCCAGGGTCCAACAATAGATTTATAAATTTGTAGTTGTACTTGTACTCTTTACCACAGTAAAAAAAGAAACTCTGCCATTCGTCTCATTCAAACTTCGCCTGAGAGACTTAACCTAGTAAGATTACTAATCCAGAACTAACATTAAGAAGAAGCATAAAGTTAAACATAGAACCAGACTGCAGAACGAATTATCAAGAAGAAGAAGCAGGTAAGCTATCATATAACTCGAACACTCTACCTAATAAAAACGCACCATATATATATATATATTATATATATATATATATATATATATATATATCTATATATATATATATATATATATATACATATATATAATAATATATATATATATAATATATATATATACATATATATATATATATATATATATATCATATACATCCTCCAGTTTAATCAGATATTAAACTATGTAATGCATTCATTTTTACAATAATATCTCTCTCTCTCTCTCTCTCTCTCTCTCTCTCTCTCTCTCTCTCTCTCTCTCTCTCTCTCTCTCCAGGCATCATTAAATTGATGTAATTCTTTCTTCCCATTAGTAAACCCCCGTGTCCGCAAAAGCTTTATAAAACTACTTTTCATGAAGAATTTATCAGAATAACTTATATTAAGCTTTCGCATTTCATTATGAAATACTGCATGATAGAGTATTTAGATATTTTATTTACTGTAGATTTTCTTAATATGTGGATACTTACGCTTTTAGTAACCCTTAGATATGTTTTGTCCTTTTTTGACATTTTTGCCTTTGTTCCATAAAAAAAGATGCATGCATAGAAAGAAATACCACCAATAATAATAATACTAATGGTACCAATAATGTCAACCGCTCACATAATAAAGGGATCATTAACAATCACTTGTTGTACAATTTCTTTAAATTAATTATTAATTTTGCTCTTATATCATTTCAAGATCGAAGTGGTATTGTACTATCTTCGGCCGGTGAAATAAATTTTGGAATCATTTTTAAAAATCTTTCGGACACCAGCGTAAGCAGCGGAAAGTGGTAAACGCGTTGGTATGGTCTTTTGAAGTAGCTATGGATGTAGGTAGGTAGACGCTATGGGTTTTCCTATTCTTCTTCGTAGGGGGATGTAAATACAGAAATGGGAGTGGACACTGAGAATACGAAAGAGAGAGGAGGCAAGTAGGGAGAGCATAGGTTTATCTGGTGTCAGCTTCTTCCTCACCCTATTCTTAGAAGAAAATGCTGAAATAGTCTTAGCATAAACGTTTATGACCTCATTTTCTGAAATAATATTCTGCCAACGTATGAGAAGTAACTGTTAATGAGAGCAAGTATAATGAATGGCCGAGAGAGAGAGAGAGAGAGAGAGAGAGAGAGAGTCCCTGAATTGTGCTGTCATGAATGTCAGCTTGTCACCCATCATTACCATAACATTAGATAACATCGTTTTTGTTAACGGCAGCATGAGAGAAGATTATCTGATTAAAAGATTGTGTAATAATGCATTAGATATATTGAACTTGAAACGTTTATCCTGAAATATAATTAATTTATAATTTGCTGAACTGGTATACATTCATCGCAAAAGTAAGTAAATCATTATAGCTATATAGCTTTCAAATAGCCCTTAAATCGGAGACCTCTGTTCATAGCTTAATCTACTACAGGCTTTATGTTAGATAAAAGTGCTTTATACCAGCACGAACGCTTGATACTTGAAAGGGTCTGTATACAGGATTTACCTCAGTCATGAGGATGATATTCGTTAGTATACCGTGCCCTCGTTACTCTTATTTTCCTTCTGTTCGGCATTTTGGTTTTTGTTTCACTTCTAAATGCCTATCATTCGTCTATAAACTATTTTTATTAAATAGGGATTTCCATAGACGTAAGTTTCCATGAAATCAGAAGAAAATTTTACATGCTCAGCGGTCAGCGCTAAATTTTCATTTGATTTTCGTCATGACGGTTTACACATTATAAGCTTGTCCCATGCTGCAGCAAGATGTGTTGTCGTACCTTACTATAAGCATTAGATTATCCAGCATGAGTCAACATTGGCAGTAGGCATAAGTTCATCGTGTGGTGAATATAAATTCTGAAGTATTTGAAAAGTAAATCATAGTTAAGCCTATATACGAAGAACACTGGAAGTATTTCATTAGAAGTGCCCGTATGCAAATAATCCTTGGATTGCATATCCTGCAACTGGATACATGTTGGAATTTATTATCAAGGCTCGTTGCTTAACAGTCGGTCAGTTACGGATTTATAGCAAGAGCCCGTGTCATCGCAAGTCGGGTTTAATGTTTGATATCACTACGGGTGAGAGGATGGTTCGAGAGTTTCGTCCCTTTTAGAATTTAGTGCAAAGTTTAGGCAGTACAAAGGCTGGGTTTTTCAATTAGGATTTAGAGCCAAATATATAGTACTGCATGTCAGAAACTGTGGCAAATATTTGATGACTTTATGCATTTTGACAGAAACACTTTCATCCTTAATCTCTTTCGGCGCAGTGTACACAAAAAGTAAAACAGCCATATCTATATATTAAAAAAATATTCCCATTTGTGGTTTAAACATTTGACAACGCAATAATAATTATGTGAGAAGTGTAATTAGGAAAAATAAACCGGTCCCCATAAAGCAGTATGCTCATTTGTTTCGGGGACACTTAGAGACAATTGAGGATCGCGTCAATATTCGGAATGGCTTTCGAACACCTTATATATTCTCGTCGTTTATGAATGGTCTGACAATTGTAAACAAAACAAACGCGTTTGTCTGGTGGCCAGTGAATGACGGGTGACTGGACGTTCTCGGGATAAATAAGCGCCTGGCATGGGAATGCTGTTAACGACGTGCACCATGTTTTGAGAGAGTGAGTATAGGGGTAAGATATATCCGTCTGTGGAGTAGATTTGTGATGAAGACCGGTATCCTGGATAGCGTAGCCCACCTGTGGGTAACTTTTGACGTTCCAGGTGATGGTACCTACTATAGTAGTCTGGAAGAATAGGTTAGACATTCGTAGCTGTCCAAGACTTGAGCTATTGTATTTTATAGTCTGTGGAGAGAAAGGTAAAAAAAAGTCAGTATTTCTGAAGCTTACGTCGAGTTAGGCTATCTTTGCCAAGCTTAGGTTAGGCTATACTTAGTAGTGGGCTACCCTTGGATATTTGATGATCAACCCTGGTAGACTTTCCAGCCGGTAAAGTTCACTATGAAAGCTGTCGTATGAAAGGCGTATGAAGTATCCTTTTGGGTAAAGAATTAGTATGGCAAAATTAAAGTGTTGGTTACTACCTACAGCTGGATGGTTCCCGCCAGTCACTGACCAGGATATTTCATGCATGTTCTTTATGTTAATGTTACAAATATCTTGTTTTTTGTTTATGAATGATATTTACTGTCATTTGTTTATCTTCTTACTTTTATCCCCTAGGAACAGGTACTAAACATGGTGCCATATTGTGCATGGTACTTACCTATACTGAACCAGTGGGGTGCAGGGGAGGTATTCAGTTTTACCTTATATTTTACCATTACTGCTGGTGCGTAGCCCATATATATAACAACTATTGGGCTCCATCTAGAGGTTTTTAGTGGTGGAAAAGAAAAAGAATGAATTGCACCCTTGGGTGTAAATTTTGCCATCAAGAATAGTAACAAAGGCAAAAGTCACAAAATAATGTTTAAAAAGCCTTAATTCATGTGATCAGTAAGTATAAATATCAAAATACACTATGAAGCACGAAGATATGACGAGGGTAGGTAGCATACAGGATATATCCTAACCTAACCTAAGCTAGTAGTTTGTAAACTGTAGTCTAAAAAATACAACATAAGAAAAAATTCATGGTACAAAATCCCGTGCCACACATGGATGGCACATAGGTACCTAAAATTTTCAAAAGCCTTCAAAACAATAACCAAGACAAAATTAAAGTTTTTACACATTTTCCATCTGGTGTATAGAGGGGCGAGTAAATAGGTTAAGAATTTTGTGAAGACTTTAATTTTATCTTGGTTATTGTTTTGAAGGCTTTTGAAAATTTTAGGCATGTGTCATCCATGTGTGGCACAGGACTTCCAAGGGGGTAACATATTTTCTCAGGTAGTTTTTATGTGATTTTGACATTTTACATTTGTTAATGTTGGGAGTGCTTGGTTAGGTTAACATATTACAAACCTCATTGGTTCAACAGTATTGGGGGACCACAGGGATTAACCAGGGATTTTGAGCATTAGAGAATGAAAACAAGTGAAACACATGGTTACACATGGTTGCATCCTAACCTAACCTAGGCCACCATGTCCTGTCTGTTGATAAGAGCTGCTTGCCTCCCCTTAAAATCCCCAATGTTATGTAATTGTATATGAACTGGAAATAATCTTTGTTTCATGGCTTGCTTATTTGTCATTCTCAAGAATTCCGACAGAAGTGTCCTGTTGTTTTTAGAATGATTGGTGTGTAATTATTTAACATTTTCAATGGAAAAGAATATATCAGATTCATGAAAATTATATCAAGAACTATCAGAAAAAAATTTAATTTTAACCTGTACTTCCCAAGTAAACCCCCAAGTATGGCATTTTTACCTGACAGTGATTTTTCTAATCAGTAATTACCTTTGTGAATTAAAACTATCAACAGTTTAAAGAAAAAACTCCCTTAATCTTCATATGCTTATGTAATACCACATGCTGGACAAAGAATGAAAAGTATGTATACTAGTGTATCAATGGTCAAGATACAAAAATGTTTGAAAAACCCCTCCTGGGTGTTTTATAGTGAATGTTGTGTTGCTAGATATCCCCAAGAAGAATCAGTCAAGTTTTTCAGAATAAATGTTGCTCAGAATGTTGTCATGACCAGTGGAAATAGGCAACGGTACAACGAAAGTTTTTCTTAGGGACACTAATAGTAAATTCATGGAGTAATTTTAGATATACAGTATAATTTTTTACTTGTTTTTTCATTTATTAAATGTGTAAAAATTCTTTACTGTTTTGAGAAATGTTCAAAATTTAGTAATGGAAAATCTTTGGAAGCCACTTAGTTTTGGAAAAAAGTTTTCCCTTTTTTAATGTTTTCCATTTCTGTGTTGTGGAAGATTCAGTTCTGTGGTTGAAATAGCTTGCAATGAGATATACTTGATAGTTGAAGTCAGTTTAATCACTTCTTTATTGTTTTGGAGGTAAATAATTAAAAAGAATTTTTTAAAGGGCAACTAGATGCATGGACTTTGAAGCTTTTTTCTTTTACTTGCAGTACTGTATAGTATTTGCTCTATGTTGGTAATGTATGATGTCTATGCTTATGTGTAACCTTAGTTATAAGTCACGCAAGTGGTGCACAGTCCTGAATGTCCTTCTTGCCTCATAGAGTATTTTTATTTTCAATAAGTTTGCTAGCCTGTATTGATAAAATTAAAGAGTTAGTTTATTTATGTGTACTCAAAATGTGGAGGGGAACATTTTCCAACATATATATTTATGCATATCTAAATGCTATTATCATTTGTAGCACTAAACATATATATTTATACATATCTAGATACTATTATCATTGTATCACTAATACAGGATATCTTCATTTTTGTTTCAGGTAAAAGCCTGAATGTGAAGCTTGGTATTCAAAGACATCTTATGTATTTCATATAAAGAATATTGGTTAAGCATCATGACGACCACAGAGCAGAGTGCTGTCAACAAGTCGTGGGAGCTATCTTTGTATGAGCTCCACCGCACTCCTCAAGAAGCCATTACAGACAACACAGAAATTGCAGTTTCACCTCGTTCTTTGCATTCCGAACTTATGTGCCCTATTTGCCTTGATATGTTGAAAAACACAATGACCACTAAAGAATGTCTGCATCGATTTTGCCAGGTCAGCCTTTTTTCCCATTTTTATATATATCTATATATATATATATATATATATATATATAATATATATACGTATATATATATATATTAAATTTCTGATCTTGTGAGAACTGGATGCATGGTAGGTAATGAAGTCTTGACATTTCTCCAGGCTCTCGGTAGCAAACCTTAAACGTCACACCTTAATACTCTTAGTATTGAAATATTGTTGAGTTTTATTAGATGTTTAGTAGATTTAGTGATAAAATAATGTTAATTTTTATCGGAACTTAAGTAGATTTAGTTACTTAACAAATTAATAGACTATCTGTGGCTTCCAACAATAATTTTAGATTTGTCCAGTTTGCTTAGAGCACATGTGATCCCTTAGTTAATTATTGTTCCAATTTTGTGCCGGAGGCAACTAGGAATATACTCTCTCTTGTAACCAGACCCATGACAGTGATTTTTCTAATCCGTAATTACCTTTGTGAATTAAAACTATCACTGGAAGATATTGTTTGGATCTTTTCTTTTAGTTCATTTTAATTCTGAACTCCCTCTTTCCTGTGTCATTCTATAATCCTTTTCTATAATGCTAGCAACAGGTTTTTCTGAATATTATTATTAGTATTCTTTTGAGATGCTATGGTGTATTTTTCAATATTATGTATAGGAACTTGAACTGAGTAGTACCTCAGAGTTCAGTAAAAGCTTCACAATTTCTTAGTTTTACTCCTTTATTTTAAATGCTGATGTACTGCATACTTTTTTATCATCCATTATCCCAGTTTTATGTTTGTTTTGCCTTCTTTTTGTTTTTCCCATATTTTACATATATCCTGTATACTAGCCTGGTGGTAATCAGTGGAAACTTAATTGTGAAGTCTGAATTTTTTTCTTGTGCTATGTCCGTAGAGTAATAATAATATTGAAAATAATAATTTTATTGAAGGTTATCATTAATGTTAGTGAGAATGAAAACATCTGTAGCTACATTGATAATTATTAAGATATTGTGATATTAAATGTAATACTATTTGGTTGTAAGATGATACTGACAGGCTAACTGAGGAAAATGTAGTGTTATTGAATGTTGATATCATTGTCCTCCTTATTTTGTTACATTAGGATCATACTGAAGTTGGAGTCTATTAAATACTGTACTGTATTGTGGTTTCACTAGATACATTACTGTGCCAGTTTTGGCATGCATCACAGTTTTAGTACTGGCAGACAACTACAGTATTTAGTAAACATGTGTTCCTTGCTTTTGTGTGATTGATGTTGGAGTTCGTATGTAGTTTATCGGCTTCAGTTTGTTGTGTTTCCCATACGAGTGTAATCATTCTTAAGACTTATGGTGGATAAATGATGTTTGAAGGTCACTACTTTTATGAATCTGCTTAAGTATTGGATATAGATGTGTTCTAGATTCTGTTTAGTACAGGAAAGAGATTTTCAATATGAAGCTGTAGATTTGATTTAATATCTTCTCTCTTCTTTCAGGAGTGCATTATCACAGCCCTTAGGTCTGGTAACAAAGAATGCCCAACTTGTAGAAAGAAGTTGGTATCAAAGAGATCACTTCGACCTGACCCAAACTTTGACACATTGATATCTAAAATATATCCAAGTCGTGATGAATATGAGCAACATCAAGAAAGAGTTTTTGCAAAGTTGAATAAAAACCACAATCATGCATCACTTATTAACTCTATTGAAGAGGGAATCAAACTCCAGATTGCAAGTCGACAGAAGAACCGGAAGAGCATGCTAGACGATGGAACCACACCAACACCCACACCATCAGCTCCTTCCACACCTACACCAAGTGAGCCCCCAAGTACTCCAACCACCACCAATAGTGGGAACCCACCAGGATCTGCAGCCACAACACCAACTTCAGGTGCCACTAATTCTACCTCATCATCTACAATGGGCCCCAGACTAAAAAAGCAGCGGAGAACATCAGAGAATGAATCTGGTCCTGGATCAAGTAATGATGGTAATCCTGGTGAAGAAGCAGAAGGCCCAAGTGAATCTGGGGAGATTGAATTGGTGTTTAGACCCCACCCCTTGGAAATGAATGAAGACAATGAACTCATAAGAGAATTGAAAGATTCATCAATCAGATATATCAAAACTACAGCCAATGCTACAAGTAAGTCAGGATTAACCACAATATGACTGGGTATCAAGTTTTAATAGCATTATGAACATATATCGTTTTGAATTAGTTATATAATAACACTTATCTAATGTAACTCATGATTGTCTAATTTACTTGAGTTGCCAACCCTTTTGGCTTGCTTGATTTTGCATGAATGAGGATAAATCAAATGTTTTTCAATGCAGACTCTCTCTCTCTCTCTCTCTCTCTCTCTCTCTCTCTCTCTCTCTCTCTCTCTCTCTCTCTCTCTCTCTCTCTCTCTCTCACAAATCTGCGTTAGATTAAACAAGGAGAATTTACATTTGATTGTAATTTTTGACTGTATTGGTTGTTGGTATAATCAAGGAAAATAATATTCTATGGGTAAATCGTAGCATTATAGTGATGTAGGCAACAGGAAGTTTGAAACAATCTGAAGTTAAGATGCAAAAAGGCTCTTCAGATGAGACCTGTCATTTCAGTTTCAAGCTACTGTACTTCAAAAAACAGGAATCCTGAAAACTTTTTCATATGCTTACCAAAGGATAACTAGTGTAGACTCGGAGGGTAATGGACATCAGAAAAGAAATCCCTTGCAGTGTCATTATTTAATGTTCCTTCTATTAGAAACAAATTTTACTAACTTTTGAGCCTTTTTGGAAACAGAGCAGCTTGGGTTACTGGGGATTTTGAGTGGGAACATAATCACAATACATAATGTTCAGCGAGGTATGCTAAGCAAAGAAGTGTTATTTTTATTGCTATGCATTAGACTATAGAAGATAGTGGAAGCCATTAACTGCAAGTTAGATTGTAAACATGAACACCTGGGAAAAATGTTTACCAATTTTGGGCAGAATCTCTATACATAACTCAAATATAGACCTCCTATCAAATAAAATATAATTGTCACTGGGGACTTTATCTGCTTAGTAAACAAAAATGCATAGACCACAGACACAGAAAGTTACCGTTTACAAAGTACCCGTAATGTAATTCAGTTTGAGATAGAGTCATCCACTTCAAAAGTCTAAGATAAAAAATGGACAAGGTTTAAATATCACATACCAGACTTAAGTAGTTGCCCAGTGAGACAGAAAAGATATATAGAATTAGTGAAACAGACAAAAGAGTAAAAGTGGCTTCCATTCAAAATCAAGTTTATGGCAGTTCAAGACTGCTGTATCCAACAAAGAAAAAGAACTATACTGGATCAGATAGCCAAGATGGATTAGTAGGGACATGATTTGGTGGTCTCAGGAAACTCTGTATTTATATATAGTCATAATAATTGCTGTGATGTAGTGTTTGTTCTTCTGTTTGATATATATAACACTAGTAGTAATGAAATTCTTCAATATTCTAGTTTTACCATAAGTAAACAACTATGATATGAGAAGTAGCCTTAGTGTTGTAATTATTAATATTTCTTTTCCTTTCTTTTGCAGTTGACCACCTTTCCAAATACCTTGCCATGCGGCTTACTCTAGCAAACAGGACAGGGGAACTAGAAACTGAACTTCCATCATCACTGAATAATTTCTGTATATACATTGCTCCAACACCAGACCAGTATATTGGTGTAGGTGGGTCTCTGACATTAGAACAAATCAATGAAAAATATTGGAGAGTAAATAAACCTATGGAGATGTTCTACTCATGGAAAAAGGAATAGATATAAGCAAAGGTGCAAGTGAGATTACATTAGTCCATTAAGGTGTAGTTATTAGTTGATGAGACTTACACAGGTGTTTTTAAGAGTGACATATCTACATTGTATTGTAATACAGGACCTTGAAAACTTAGACCATATTTTGACATGATGTCTTCAATGATCATCATACATTTTGACTAATTTTTAAGTTCCATTGCTTCTTGGTTACATATTACCTTTGAATGTTTTGAATACAGAATTGTGAATGTTTTAGTTTGAGTCTGTAAAATGAAACAGTCTTTTAACAGAACAATAGTCAATCATTTAAAAAATTCTATCATTTCACTTAATAGTGCCACTGATGTATTTGGCAAGTAAGATTTCTTTTTTGAAATGCTTTATGTCCTAGTCTTGGAGTACACTAAGAGCATCATAAGTGTAAGATGTGATTATACAGTAATGATTACTAAGCAAGGCACCCTTGTTATGGAGGCAATTAAAGATGCACATTTGATATCTAATTACTGTGAGTTTGTTTTTTCTCCGAATGATCCAGATTATAGTTGAGTTTATTTCAAAGCTGCCCCCAATGAATTTTATTGTTGTATCCTTTATGAAAGTTATTCAGTAAGGGCACATTTTTAAGAGGCAAAACCTGTGTTACTTTATTACAGGTTAAGTCTAACGCCGGTGGATACACAACTGTACTAATCAGCTGGGTGACGGTTCTGAGCCTAATCCTTAGTTGGAGTTGCTGTTTTAAATGAGCTCTTCAGGTTTATTTACTTTGTGTCCTATCTTATTCTAATCATTTGTTTTTCATGTCTTCTTGAATCCATTCTCTTTTTCTTAGCACTGCCATTTCCAGGATCTTTCTTACAACAGTTGATCATCATCTTTCCTCATCAGGTGCTCTAATCATCTTGGTCTTAACTCCTAGGCACTTCACTGACTTTTGCAGAGCCCCTGATGTATTCATTCTTATCTCACTTCATCACTCCCAGCTTAATCAGGACTTACTAGTCATCATCCATCCAAATTGCCAAATACTCAACCTTCATTCAACTTATCTTCATCCCTCTACTCTCTAGCGTATATCTCCACCTGGCTAGCTTTCTCTCCAGCACATAACTCCACCAGTCTAGCTTTTTCTCCAACATATATCTCCACCTATATGGCTTGTTGTTGAGCTCTAGTTCCTGCATAGATTATTCACTGATGGGGCTCCTCCCTAAGATCTTTGGTGATTTCATTTAGTATAAAATTGAACAAGAATGGATTCCGCCCCTATCCCCGGTGCTATGATGCCTTGTCAAAACTAAGTTGACCTAAGGCAACTTACAGGTTATGAGGCTCTTGCTTGTGTAACAAGCTTTACAATGCTAAGAGGTTAAAGTTGGTTAAATATTTTACGAACTTAGTCTTAACCAATTTTTTACCAAGAGAAAGTTCATACCTTAGTAGTAATGATATTCACATTGATGAGCTCAAACTTCAAGTCCTTAGCTTCACAAAACTTAACTAAGGTTCATGTTCCCTTCACCAACGAATCTTTGTATAGCCTAAATGTCCAAAACAATTTCTTCAACTTTTCTACCATATTAGAACTTTAATGTCACAACGGAGATGGAGAGAGCAATGTGCAGGGGTGTGTCAGCTCCCTCGCCCATCTCCGCAAGTGTAACCGACTATCACAGGTGCAGGGACAAGGCAACCCCAAAACAACCAACATGGTCACAAGGACAAATCCCCATAAGTGGTTGTGCCATCAGTGCACATCACATGGTGCACAGTAGGTATTACTTGAGGGTCTTTGCAGTGTCCCTTCGTCCCCTGGCTGCAACCCCTCTCATTCCTTTTACTGTACCTCCATTCATATTCACTTTCTTCCTTCTGTCTTTCCACCCTCTTGTACAATTGTTTCATAGTGCAACTGCAAAGTTTTCTTCCTGTTGCACCTTCAAAACCCTCTTACTGTCAATTGGCCTTCCAGCACTGAATGACCTCATAGGTCACAGTCCTTGGCCTAATTCTATATTCATTCCAACCACCATGACCGAGTAGCAAAGCTTTCATATTACACTTACCTCACCACCAGACTGCGACTTAACCAATGGCCACCAGTTCACACAGCTACAAACACGAAAAAGCTTCTCCCAGGACCAAAAGAAAGGCTATAAGGCTATGCTTCATCTCTATTTATCACTAAACTATTTTTTTTTCTTTTCATTCTTTATGGATATGATTCATCTCTTAATATATCACTAGGCCAATGAGAGTTTTTTTTTTTTTTTTTTTTTTTTTTTTTTTTTTTTTTTTTTTTTTTTTTTTTTTTTTGCTTCATTCATAGATTTTTTGCATAAGTGTATTTTAATAACCTGAGCTGGGAAGAGACTATTGTAACCATAAAAGAGAAGAGCTATTTGTAAAGGATAAATTTCCAACCCCATACATGTTTCTTCCAATTCATGGTAATTCCTACTATCTTTGCCAAAAGTAGTCTAAATAGGAAAACTTGTAAAAAAAAATTTTTTTTGGGGGGGGGACGAAGACGGATAGAAATATGCAAGCATGAAATTAATTTAAAGTTAAAACACTTTGTAAAACAAAAGTATCATTGTTGAAGTTCACCAAGGGAAGGGAAAGAGAGAGATATATTTAGCTAAATTGGGGACGAGAGACATTAATAATGATGAAAGCTAGGCCAAATATGTTGAAACTAAGCAAATTGTTAACCACTAATAGAGGGGAAGAAGAGGACACAGTTAATATATATTTCATTGCAAAAGTCTTCAGGGGTAAAATTAAGTAACAAAAGTTATAATAAGTGTAATGGAAACAATGAAAGAAATACGCCGTATATAGTGAAAAGTGTCGGCTCTTTGCTCCTACTCAAGGGTGTGCCCATGGTTAGGAGCTGTAGAGGTGACGTCGAGGACTTGGAATAAGTGAATATTCGTCATAAAACCGTATATAGGAAATATCTGTCAATAAAAATACTCAAATATAATGTACAAATGGAAATAAAACCCCGCAGAACATCAAAATTTACAACCTCAAGGCTGACAATGCTAGTCATTAGGAAGGGCCGTTCTAAAGCTTACACAATTTCTTTACGGTATCTGGAAAATATCTGCTACTACTATTGAGACTGTTTACACGTGTTAACCTTACGGACGGTTCTGCATACTACGGACAATTTCTTAAATTTTACCCATCTGGAAAGTATTATTCGACGTAAGTAGCGAGATTGGTAGTAGTATCGTTAAAGAGAAATAATCCACCAGTATGTCTTTTAATAAGTAGCTTATAGCCTACCTAATCATAGGCTGCTTAGACTGAAGTCTAGGTTATAGTAGTAGGCTAACCCTCGTTTTCGCTACCTAGCCTAGTAGTAGGCTACCTTGCTAGTACCTAGTCACATATTTGTGGCTAACCTTTCTTATACCTACTATACCTAAAAGCCCATCTTCCTTGCAGGCATCTTAGTCTGCTTGTTGTGTTTTGTGATGGATGTGAGTTTTTGCAAATTGAATGGGAACTTGAGAATAGGAATGAGGCTACTCTTACATGGTAGCTTAGATAAGGTAGGTAGTCTACCTACTTGGCACTTGCGAGTTCCACAAGTAGAGCATTGGCTACTTATACTAGGTAGCTAGGTACCTAGCTACTACCTACTAGGTACTCGTTAGCTACCTAAGCTACGGAGATCCCAAGTGTTTTTGTTTGCGAAATCTCTTTACCTAGTTGTATTTCATGTAGCTAGTGGTAGCTAGGTAGCTATAGCTATGTAGGCTACCTATACTAGGTAATACCTAGCTACACGTAGATAAATTAGGCTAGGTGTTAGAGGTACATAGGCCATACCTAATGTTGGACATGTTTCTACCTGTTGCCAGCAAATTAAAGGTAGCCTAAACCACATCTGAGACATTTCAACAGAGATGCAGCATAGGGTAAATGACTGAGCGGCGTCATATCGGCTACTTAGAGCGCCTACAGTTTAGTTAGCCAAGAGTATCGTCTGCTTGATAATTGACGGACGAATACAAACAAGATGGCGTGACATGATGGCGGCCGAATGGAAGATAATATTTTAGTCAAACGTGACGAAGCTAGCGCGTATGTTTTGGCCCGATTTTCAAAAACTTATAGTAAAAGATTTCACGGGTAAACAACTGCATGGCCTGGATCAACTCAACGACGATCACAGCATGCCACCCTCTGAAAAAGTACTTATAACGCGTCCTGACACAGGAGATGGGTATCAGTCGTGACTTCTTGTTGGTGAGAGACGGAGCTAAAAACCTCTAGGCTACTTTCCTTTCAAAGTAAGTATTTTCTCCAAATTTAGAAATTAAGGCCAAATTTAAGGCATTAAACAGAGGGTAGTGAAAAGGGTGTCCAAAGCAGTGCAAATCTCACCAAAACACTTTTGAAATTTTTACTTACGCTTAGGGTAGAATATCACGACAGGCCAACCCTCATCACGGTGGACGGGTCTTATTCACTCGATATTTAATTGGTGAAACATGAATACAATTGCAACTCTAAGCATACCATTTAAAAGACTGAAGTTTCGTCAACATATTGTGATATATGAAAGCCCCATACGAACTAAAATAAGCATGTGAGCTCTTCGTAAAATATGTTTTCAAGGCAGTTTTGAAATCCAATATGGCGGCTACATTATGCATGGACGGTTCTCATCAGTGACGGCCACCATCTTTCCCCAGCCTTCCCAGCACTCATTTGAACAATGTTAGCGTATGTATGTAACGTTTATTGATCTTACTCAAGATTGCAGTTGTAATCAGCACAATAAAACAACATTTTGTTGCCTATATTAGTGAAAGTATGAAACTTGTTATTCCCGGGGTTATGGTTTGAACTGAATTCATTCTTACCTTGTAATTGGCGGTTTTTATCCTTACTGCCATCACAACTGAAACTCCACAGTGCTTATTTGATTGTTATTATACACATTTTGGTCTCAGTTCACTCCACATTGCACTTTAAACCCGTTGCTGTTCCTGGTTTCTAAGCGCGCGCGCCATAAACACAATTACGAACAGCAGACGACGACAGACAACGAAACTGCAAAGTTTTATTCCCTAAACTGTTTACTTTACTGGTTATTTAGTTTAAATTTACTTTGTTATTTAAAAATTGTTCCGACACGGCTACAAACCTTCGGTCCTTTTACAATAGGAAGGTACTAGCAGCAGCTGGATAGGTCGTAAGCTTTCGAACAAGGGGTTCGGTAGTTAACTGCTTGTCCGACAGGCGCGCGCGCGCGACTGGGAGGTAAACAAACCACTTTTGCTTTCGGCCTGCTGGCGTGTGGACGTGTATCATCGCTCTCTGCCCGCTTCATCGTCGTTTGCTTTCGCATGATTGTGTTTTTCTTTTTCTAATTATCTAGTGAAAACTGAATTGTAAGTACAATCATTTCATTCAATTCTTTGTGAATTAAGGATCTTGGTGTCACCACGCCCTCCGATTACCCGAGTGCCGGGACTGAAGGGCGTAAGTGCGGGAATTCATTTTCCCAGAAATGATCCTCGTATTGGGTATGCTCGGTGCCGAGGGCGGGAGCACTCGCTCCGAGCGTAGATTGGGTTGGAAATGTGTAGATGAAAATCGTAAGTAAGTGCTCTTTTCATTTATATTTTTTTGACCTGTATGCCCGTTGCCGAACGAATGCGCTCGGCACGGAAACTTATTTAGTATGGAAGTGGAATCGCAAGTACAGTATTCTTTTTCATTTTCATATATTATTTTGATTGTAGCAATACTCATTTTGGATCAGTTTCCGAGCTTACCCGGAAATTGATCCTTCCCCCTTTTTATTTTGAATGAGTGAAATCGCAAGTGCAGTTCTTTTTCATTTTCATTTTTTATTGAGATTGCATTGTTTACTGGGATCAATGTTTCTGCTATTCCCGGGAATTGATCCTTCCCCTTTTTATTTGTATGAAGTGAAATCGCAAGCGCAGTAGTCTTTTCATTTTCATATATTTTTTGATTGCATCAATTCATTATGGATCAGGTTTCCAGAACCTTGATCCATAAAGGTAAGGAATTGATCCTTTCACCCTTGCGCTCGGTACCTAGGGCGCAAATGCGCTCGATCCGAGCCCTTATTCATTGTGAAGTGAATCGTATGCAAGATGCATTTTCTTTTTATCCCTTATTATTGATTGCATCAATATTTATTTGGTTCAAGTTCCGCTCAGTCAGGGAATTGATCCTTATGCCCTTGCATTCGGGCCGAGGGCACGATTGCTCTCGGGCTCTTATATTGTTGTTGGGTACATGGGTACTGTGCGGGGGGGGGGGGGAACGAGGGAACCCCCCCCCGCTCAGCTCCCACAATGGCCCTTCCCCTTGGGGGGGGGGAGGTTATCGGCGTTCTTCTCCTCGCCCGATCCGTCGAGCGCGGGGGAGGGCGCTCGGTGCCCGATGTACAATTGTATTAGGGTCTTCCACTCGTTCGGAGAGGCTCACCCCCCCGCGCGAGGGGACTTCCCCCCCACTAATCGCTACTACTGTTATTTCCGCAGGTGCTACTGCCACGAGGGTGAAGACCTTGGTGAGGTATGGGCGTCCTTCCAATTGCAGGGCGTGCTAGTGTCCAGGGGCTGCGGTTCTATGTCTGGGCCTACTGTGGTCACCCATGGAGTGGTGACCACGCAACCAGGTGACGACGTCCCTCCTCACCTGGTGTACTCGCCTCACGTGGTAACAGTCTTGCCTACAGCCGCTGTGAAGTGGGCCGTTCGCCGTACCGAGAGGGGGGGCGTGCCGCCGCGCTCGTGGTTGCCGCGCTGCAGCGACCACACTTCCGCTGCCCCTAGAGCTCGCCCCTGACCTGCCGCCAGTACCAGATGTTGCTGGCTGCTGCTCCACTTCCTGTGTTTTTCCGGTGCTGCCTGCCGTACCTGCCGATTCTGGGCTGACTGTCCATGCAGTTGCTGCGCTGGCTGTCCCTGTCGTTGCTGCGCTGGCTGTCCCTGCCGTTGCTGCGCTGGCTGTCCCCACCGATGCTGTGCTGGCTGTGCCTGCTGTTCCTGAGATGCCCATACCTGTTGATGTCGTCCCTGTTCGTGGTGGTACTACCCCAGACTTTGGTCTGTCTGTACAGGTGCGTCCGCCGGGCCCTGTGGCTTCGGCTACAGCAGCCCCGGCTCCGCCCTGGATAGCAGATCTTACGTCTGTCCTGAGGAAGCTGACGAAGAAGAGGAGGAAGGTGTCGTCGCGTCGTCTTCATCTTCTTCATCGTCGTCGGCTGCCGCCTCTTCCCCTTCGACTTCTAAGGCTTCACAGCCGAGGAAGAAGAAGGTTGCCTCCTCCCTCCCTAAGAAGTCTCCCTCGGGAGCTTCTCGGGACCCGCCCCCCCTCTCACCTAGGTGGACGGGAGGGTTCCTTCCGCTGGTCCTCCTGCTCCTTCGGGAGCGGGGCCCGTCTCTTCTTCCGCAAGGAAGACTACGGGGACCAGAGGGGTACCGGCTAACACCGGTACTTCCTCGCCTGGTGTCAGTGGTTCTGCCACTGCATCAGGGTCCCGTCTCGGCCTCTCGTTCGCGGGAGGTACCGAGTGTACGGTCGCCTACAGCGACCGTGCAGCCACGAACCAGACCTCTGAGTCCGCTCAGCGTCAGGTTCACGGCACGGGGCGGAAGACTGGTGACAGCCGCTTATGCGACTCTCACCAGACCAGCTCTCACTCTCGCGGCGAACAGCTGGCTACCCGGGGACGTGACGGTCCACGACCAACCACGGGCTGAGGCTGAGAAGAGGTCATCCCGTTCGCCGGTGCCAGCCACGGCTGGAACCAGCGACGTGACGTGCCGTGAGGACAAGCACGGTCTCACTGTGACAGTGGAGCCTGCAGGTCGCCTGACCGTCGCTCTCACAGAAGCGACCGGGTACGGCAACCAGCACCAGCTCTTCTGATACTTGAGATCGGGGCCGCTGTGCTCAGTCCAGCCGTTCTCCACAGACGAGGTTCGATCAGGCCTGCAGCTCGATCGCCACCGCGGGTTGACGATCGCCTGCAGCCCTCAAAGCCTGCTGGTGCTGCCAGCGAGCAAGGAGGGAGCGTCAGGTCTGCCTCTCCCGTACCTTCAACCTCCTCGGGTTACACCGGGAGGAGCGAGGTATTGAGGAGTGATCGTGAGGGGTGCGCCCCTCACGATCCCACCACAACGCCCTACGTGCCAGGCACGGTTCTGGGACCGGCCAGGACGTATGCGCAGTGGATTGGGGAAAGAAGACGAGAGGGCTGTCGCTGTTACCCCCTTCTTAGAGGAAGGTTCTCGGAAATGCTCTTGTTCGAAGGGCTTAACGGTCCCACTCTGCAAGATGCTGTGACTTCCGAGATCCAGAGGGACTTTGTCGAGGTTACGGCGCTGATTCGTCAGCACAATGATCTCGGGGAAGGATCACCGCTCCCACCAGCAGAGCCACGTCTCGGCTCGAGTCGTTTTGGGGCCCGAGAGGGACCCAAATCGACGGTGGGTCTGCCGCGATCGGAGCTTGCCGACTGGGTTGAACCAAGTAGTCCTCTCTCGTCTCCGGACAAGAAGGCTCTC
>NC_061087.1:94161585-94201435 GCF_015104395.2 Macrobrachium nipponense | reverse complement strand
ATAATACCAGGTCTAGGCCTATGGTAGGCTGAGAATTAGGTATGCTAGCTACTCCAAAATTAGTTCTTAAGGATGTCCTAGTACTATAGTATTTCGTAATTTTTTCAGTGGGCCTAGAGATTTCTGGGCTACAGATGCTGAACCTGCCCCCCCCCCCCCCCCCCCCCCCCCCCCCATAATTCTATTAATCTAAGACATACCAAGCTATACCTAGGTAGGCTGCTAGACCCAACAGAATATAGTACTACTACCTACCTAGGCTAGATGCTGTAGTTTACTATTCAATATCCCTGCCAGATTTACTCTTACAAGCTTCATTAGGCCTATGGTTGATACCTCTGGCAGATCGCCATTTTTACCTACCTATAAAAAATAAACTTTTTTTCATCTGTCCATCCGCCTGTGGTGTTTTTGTATGGTAACACTGCGTCCCGGGCTTAAGATAGTGACATTCAGCTTACATTCAACGATTATAATAATACTATCCTATTTCGAATATTAACGGTGTAATTCGCATACAGTAAATTAATAAAACACTTTTCAGTTGCAAATATACACCCAGATATCCTTTAGGAGCACTTACAGATTAGCGGGCCCACTCGACCGCCGACCGAAATCGGCGGAAGAACACCAAAACCAATATGGTGGCGATACCAAAACAACAACAAACAAAGTAGGGAGCTACTACATATCCGCGACGATCAATTTATGTGTGCTGTCAGTAAGGCCGTGGCGGAACGGCGCTTCGCGCCTTATCCGCATATTTAAAGATTCTTGGCAGGCACGGCATGTTCTGGCAAGAGGTAATGTTGCGCTGCGCGCGCTAACCACAGGGGTTACAGTAAGGCTACTTACCGTGGCGGATGGATTTGGGTGTCGCGATACCAAAACAACAACAAACAAAGTAGGGAGCTACTACATATCCGCGATCCTTTTATTTACCTAAGACTTACACATAGCGTAACTATCTAAAGCCCGGGACGCAGTGTTACCATACAAAAACACCACAGGCGGATGGACAGATGAAAAAAAACAGAGTATAGTTTTCTTACAAACAAACTAGGCTAGGTATCAGTTTTAGGTAAAATGTTATTTCATTTGGAAGACTCCAGCCACCTCCCACATTAGTTACCTATACTAACCTATAGGTAGGTAGGTAGGTGAAATGATACGACTTTTCTCAGGTAAAAGCCATAAATACAAATATTTTCTTCTCAGTAGGCTACTTAACCTGTGCAAATGCTTAATAACAGAGAAAAATTTATCAAATTAGTACCTAGCCTAGGTATGACAAGGCAAGACAATACTGGCCCTCCAACGCCTTCCTAGCTAATACAGCATACTATAGTTGTAACCAGTAACTTAAGTTACCCCTAGAGGTTACGATAGGTTGCTAGGTATTTTTAGGTTCTTTTAGTGGACTACCATTTCCTAGCCATTTTTGCATGAAAAACCAAAATACCTAGTTTTTCGTGCCAAAATGTGTAGCTGGATTCTTCAGAAATGGCTGGCTGGAGTCTTCCGAAAAGTTACCAGGCTAAATATTGATGATTTTAGCTGGGTTTTCTTGGGATTCGTAGGATATGGAAAAAGTGAGGGAAAATGGTGAACAGGCCTATTGTATACCTACTATTAGCCTACTGCTGCCCACCAGAGAGAAATTTAGTGAAATTTATAGTTGACTGAATGAATCACCCTACACACAGGTTATGGGGATAACATGGATCTTGGCCCAGCTAAAATTGATCAAACTACAATGTTTCCAGGCTAGGTCATATCCAGACAACATAAAATTATGGTCTTTATTGTTATGTGTAGGCTACCATAAGTAGAGTAATAGGTAGTTAGCAATTTGCTGTGTTTTTCACCCCAAATAAGTTTAAAACAACAATGTACCCACCAGATATTTATTTGTATGAAAATGCAAAGAATTGCCTTTTATGTATAGGAGTATTCCTCAGTGCAAGCTGGAATCAGCCATTGAACCATCAAAGTACCTAGTAATTGGTAGTTTGAGGGTTGGGTGTGAGTGAGGGTATAGCCTACATTTTATACTTATTGGCCGTCATGAGCCACTCGTCCTTTGATCTCTGCTCTCTTTTCTCTTCCTTCCATTCTTGATGAATAGTAGCTCTCTCTCTCTCTCTCTCTCTCTCTCTCTCTCTCTCTCTCTCTCTCTCTCTCTCTCTCTCTCTCTCTCTGTGCTAGGGTGGTGAAGGACTCCTGTTATCTACTCTCTCTTTGGAGGATTGCTCCTTCTGCTGTGTCAGCTGCTTTGACTGCTGCAAAGATGGGGAACGTGTCGGGTGGCACTCTTCATAAAAACGGCTGTGGTGAGTCAAGAAATGAGAGGTTTTGACAGATGAGAGTACAATACCTTCCCCTTCCAATGAAGGCTTGAGTTACCTTTTGGATAACTATCTCAAGTATTTGGCATTATGTATGTCCAAACTTAACAAGATATGTAAGGTATATTTCTCTTACTTTACAACAAAAGGTTTTGTATCTAGTAAGGTACTAGTATCAAGAAATATTTAGACTGTATTTGGTTAAAAAAAAAAAAAACTGTTACATGTAGGCTCTGGACAATAGACTATACCATATGTGGCTAAAGTAATGCAAGTCTTGAAAACCATTTAAAGTTTAAAATTTAGTTAACATTCTGCATACTTTATGGTCTGTAAATATGTCTATATTCATCACTCATTTACCTGTGTTCAGAGGGACCGCTGTCCATGGTAAATGCTTTGCATTCTTTTCAAAAACTTATTTTTTTTACAAATTTACATTTAGTGTTTCATGCTTAAATATTGTTATCGTGGCAACTATAACAGTTTTTTCAGATGTTTTTAATTTTTTATACAGCTATTACCTCCTGAGTTTTGAGTTGAATTGAACTACTGTGCAGTGGTCGTTTCATTATCCGTGACAGGTTCAAAGGAATTTCAGTGGTTTGTTACAAAGTGGCATATGATTAGATTGTACAAAATTTGCTTGCATCCATTAAGTGTATGATATACATTAAGCCCTGTGTTTTGTTCATGAAACTTACCTGTCAGATATATATATAGCTGTATTCTCTGAAGTCCGACAGAATTTCTAAAAACTTACGACACACGTAGTGGGAGTAGGGTGGTTAGTACCCATTCCCGCCGCTGGGAGGCGGGTATCAGGAACCATCCCATTTTCTATCAGATTTCTTCTGTCGCCGGTGTTGTAAACAACTGTACAGCACCTCTGCCTCAGGATTTTGGAAAAATTGTTATTGCTTGAGTATCCTCTTGACTTTTTGGTTTTTTGATATGGATCGATAGCTAGGCATACGTTGACTGTGGATTGTTTTGATTTTGGTGGCTTGGTTTTTTCCTTAAATAAGATTTGTTCATGCCACTTACCTGACAGATATATATATAGCTGTATTTTCTGACGTCCGACAAGAAATTTCAAAACTCGCGGCACACGCAGTGGGCGGCCAGGTGGTAGTACCCATTCCCGCCGCTGGGAGGCGGATATCAGGAACCATTCCCATTTTCTATTCATATTTTTTCTGTCGCGGTCGGTAAACATCTGTTTACAGACCTCTGATCAGGATTTTGGAATTTGACTCGTTTCTAAGTATACTGATTGATTTGTGGTATTGAATTGGATTGTGGAATTGGCATGCGCGATAGTGGACCGTTTTTGATTTTGGATTGACTTTTCTCTATAAGATATGTCTGATCAAGTGGTGTGAGTTTCAGAGTGTGTGTGAGTGCTGATTGTAAGGTGAGGCTACCGAAAGCATCGGTAGACCCCCACACAGTATGTATGAGTTGTAGGGGCTTCATTGTTTGATGATCATCGGTGCAAGGAATGTGAGAGTTTGACTGATGATGAATGGAGAGCATATGAGTCCTATCGCCTTAAATTGGAGCGCGATAGGATCAGGAGGTCTTCCTCAAGGAGTTCTTCCAAAGGTAAGACTAACGTTTCTCCTGCACTAACACCTGTAGTGTTTACAACCCCTAAACCTGTGTTGCCTTCGGGCTCTGATTCTGTGTCGGGAGGAGCGGATGCTCTCTCTATGATTTTGGAGTCCCTTCGCACTCTGGAGACCAAAGTGAAAGCCTTGGAAACTGGCTCGGTGCAAGTGTGTGATCGTGCCCCCAGTGTTGTGGAGGGGGCGTCAGATCGGCCCCATAATGCCTCTAGGCCTAGACCTCATCAGACTCCCAAGACCCAGGGAGGACGTATGTCGAAAGCCGCAAGAGGGTTACGGGGGCTTCCCACCGATCTGGCGTCCCTTCGGCAGACCATGTAGCAAAGACCCAGGCTGCCAAGGACCGTGCACGAGCACGCGTCTTGAAGGATTGCTTTTCGTCCTCCGAAGCGTCCTCCCCGCGCAAGGGGTGGAGCGCTCGGAGAGACTCTCGTCCGTTAAAGAGGACGTTTCTTGCGGAGGACGCTTCACGTCCTCTTTCGCCGCTTTCGTCGGAAGACGCGTATGATGTCTTTCCGCCTCAGAAGAGAGGTAGGATCTCCTCCGATGAGGACGCTAGGTTGCGCGCAAGGCGCGTTACACCTGAGAAACAGGTAGCTGTTACTTTTGAGAAGGAAGGAGGCGTTCCCCTCGCCCCTGTTTCTTTCACAGGGACCAGTCCTGCCTTCCTCGTCTCATTCTTTCTAACAACGAAAGAACATTCTTTTGCCCTTCAGGACCAGCTATCCTCGCTTATGGCTCAGAGGACTTGCCAGCAGCAGTCGAGCCTAAGCGGAGGAAGGACCTTAGACTGCCTGTAAAGAGGACTAAGCAGTCTCCATTGTCTTCGCCCCCTGCGTCTCGTTCGCCGATAGCTTCTCCTTCAGCGATTCGCCGATCTCGTTCGTCTTATAGAAGGACGTTACGACAGGACGTTTTTGAAGACGCTTTGTACAAGGACGCTCGGCAGGACGTTCGGCAAGATGCTTGTCGGGACGCTCGAGCTAGGCAGGACGTTCGTCAGGCGCTCGGCAAGGAACGTTTCGTTCGGCCGCTTTGGCAGGGACGCTAGGCAGGACGTTCGTCAGGACGTCGGCAGGACGTTCGTCAGGACGCTTGGCAGGGACGCTAGGCAGGACGTTCGTCGGACGACGCAGGAGGTTGGTCAGGACGCTTGGCAGACGTAGGCAGGACGTTCGTCAGGACGCTCGCCAGGACGCTACACAGGACGATCGGCAGGCCGTTCTCCAGGACGCTAGACAGGACGCTTGGCAGGAAGTTCGCCAGGACGTTCAGGCCTCCTTTCAAGACGCTTTCGGGGATTCTGAACAAGAATTCTTACCCCCAGACACTTTGTTACGCGCTCAGGCCACGTATGCCAGCGAAGAGAGGTAAGACGCTTCTCGGGCAGGTGGGGACTGCCGCGGAAGACGCTCGTCCGCCTCAGGACGCTCTTCCATCAGCGAGCAGTAAGCGTCAGAAAGAAGACAGCAGTGATAAGGCTGCAGCTTGCAAGGAGAGGGGTCCTTTGATCTTGCTAAGAACCGACAATAGGGCGCCTTCGCCTGACAGACGTTCTCCTCTTCCGTTGAGAGAAGAAGGAGAACTGGGTAGTTCGGCTGAGTCGGGTGAAGATTGGAACCTGCTACAGCCCCGTCTACCTCGGATTACAAAGTCCTAGTCAGACTTTTGCGTTCTTCTTTGAGGACAAAATTTCAGCCGCAGCGCCCAAGTCTCCTCCTTCACAGTTTTCTTCATCGAAAACGGGGAAAATCCCGGAGTTCGTAGAGATGAAGACTTCTCTATCGACGAAACGTGCTTTCAAGAAGCTCCAGGACTGGATGATAAGAAGGAGAGACCAAGGCAAGACGACCTTCGCCTTGCCTCCTACTAGACTTAGTGGTAAAGGAGGCATTTGGTATAAGACCAAGGACGAAGTGGGAGTTCGTATCCCTTCGTCGGCTCAAGGGGATTTCTCCAGCCTGGTAGACTTACAGAGGAGGTCAGTTTTACCCTCTGCCAAGGTAACTTGGACCGCGTCGGAGACAGACCATCATCTGAAAGGTCTGCTTAGGACGCTGGAAGTCTTCAACTTCCTTGATTGGTGCTTGGGAGTTCTGGATTTACAAGCGAGAAGCCAGAATCTCTTAGTTGTGGGGAGCTGTCCAGCGTGTTAGCATGTATGGACAAAGCCGTAGGGATGGTTTCGGAAGAGCTAGTATCTCAACGTGGACAGCTTTGTTAAAAAAGAGAGCTTTGCTGTGCAAACTTCACAGCTCGGTCAGTGACGCCAGCTCAGAAAGCGGACTTGTTGTTTTCGCCTCTTTCGAACCATCTCTTCCCCCAGACTTTGGTAAAGGACCTAACGAACAGCCTACAAGAGAAGGCTACTCAGGATCTTTTGGCCCAGTCTACAAGACGGTCGGCCGGACCTTCAACATCTTCGGCTGCAGTTCGTCCGCCGAAGAAAGTAAAGCCCTTTTTTCGTGGGGCTCCCACCCCCCTCGAGAGCAGCTCTCGAGGGAGAGGGTTTTCACGAGGAAGAGCTTCTTTTAAACCAAAGCCTTCCAAGTGAAAAAGCATGTCCTTCAGACACCAGTCGGAGCCAGACTGAAGTATTTTGCGGGAGCGAGTGGATGAGAGAGAGACACGGACTCTTGGTCCCTCAAGATCGTGGAGCAGGGTACAAGATCCCCTTTTTAGATCTTCTCCTCTTTCTACGACTCCCAGAGACCTTTCTCCATCCTACCAAGGAGAAAAGAAGAAAGTCTTGTTCGATCTCCTTAAACAGATGATCGACAAAAAAGAGCGGTGGAACAAGTCGCGGACCTGCGGTCGCCAGGTTTCTACAACAGAATCTTCCTAGTGGCCAAAGCAAGTCGTCAGGGTGGCGTCCAGTTCTAGATGTAAGCAGGCTCAATCTTTTCGTGGAAAAGATAAAATTCACGATGGAGACGCCTCATTCTGTTCTGGGAGCCTTGAGACCGGGCGACTGGATGGTATCCTTGGACTTGCAGGACGCGTACTTCCACATCCCGATCCACCCTCTTTCAAGAAAATATCTAAGATTTGTCTTGAACAACAAAGTTTTGGCAGTTCAGAGCGATGTGCTTCGGACTGACCACGGCTCCGATGGTGTTCACAGTAGTGATGAAGAAAACGTAGCGAGATGGCTACCACTCTTCGGGAATAAGAGTTTCCCTATACCTCGACGACTGGCTGATCGGGCGTCGTCGAGAGAGAAGTGTCTGAAGACTGCAGTTCACTTTAGCCGTAGCGAAGTCCCTGGGACTTCTGGTCAACCTCGAAAAGTCGCATCTGACCCAACACAGTCCATCGTGTATCTGGGGATTCAGATGGATTCAGTGGCTTTTCGAGCGTTCCGTCCCAGGAACGTCAGCAGCTAGGCTTAGAAAAGATCTCAGCCTTTCTAAGAAGGAGACTTGCTCGGCGAGGGAATGGATGAGTCTGCTGGGGACCATTTCCTCGTGGAAAGGTTTGTTCCTTGGGAAGACTGCCCACATCAGGCCTCTACAATTCTTCTTGGCAGACGAGTGGAAGGCAAAAGACGATCTCGATGCAGTATTGAGGATATCGATTTCGATCAAGCAACCACCTAAGATGGTGGTTGGACCCTTCAGAAGCTGCAAGAGGGTGTGTCCTTAAGTCTTTTGAGCCCAGACCTAGTGTTGTTTTCAGACGCTTCCATCACAGGATGGGGAGCAACACTAGGGGGGAAGGAAGTGTCAGGCTCCTGGAGAGGGGAACAGGTAGCCTGGCATATAAATGTAAAAGAACTGGCAGCAGTATTTCTGTCCCTGCAGTTCTTCGAGAAGAGTTTGGAGAACAAGATTGTTCAGATAAACTCGGACAATACCACAGCACTCGCTTATTTAAAAAAACCAGGGAGGTACACACTCCAGGACGTTGTACTCCCTAGCGAGAGAGATTCTGCTGTGGGCGAAAAGGAAAGAGGTCACGATCCTGACGAGATTCATTGCAGGTGTGCAAAAACGTCAGGGCAGACCTTCTCAGTCGTCGGGACCAAGTCCTTCCGACGGAATGGACCTTGCACGAGGACGTTTGTCGAGACCTATGGACGCTGTGGGGACGTCCACTGGTCGACTTGTTCGCAACGTCAAGGAACAAGAGACTTCCTCTTTACTGCTCCCCGGTCCTGGATCCAGAGGCAATCGCGGTGGATGCGTTGCTGTGGAATTGGACGGACCTGGACCTTTATGCCTTCCCACCATTCAAGATTCTGGGGAAGTCATGAGGAAGTTTGCGGCCTCGGAAGGGACAAGGCTAACCCTGATCGCTCGATGTGGCCAGCAAGAGAATGGTTCACAGAGGTCATGTCTTTCCTTGTAGACTTTCCAAGGACATTCGCCCTGGAGGAAGATCTACTCAAACAGCCGCACTTCGAAAGGTTTCACAAACACCTCTCCGCTCTGAGTCTGACTGCGTTCAGACTATCGAAAAGTTGGCCAGAGCGAGAGGTTTTCGAAGGCAGCTGCGAGAGCAATCGCACATGCGAGACGTGCTTCCACAAGAGCTGTTTACCAGTCGAAGTGGGCTTCCTTCAGGGCATGGTGCAAAAAGAAGGAAGGAGTTTCCTCTTCTCGACATCTGTGAACCAGATAGCTGATTTTCTGCTATTTCTCAGAAATGTGCAAGAAATTAGCGGTCCCCTACAATCAAGGGATATAGAAGCATGTTGTCAGCGGTTTTTAGGCACAGAGGCCTAGACCTGTCTGACAACAAGGATATTCATGACCTTTTGAAGGTCTTTCGAGACCTCGAAGGTTCCGCAAATGAGACCACCTTCATGGAATCTGGATGTAGTCCTGAAATTCCTTATGTCAAAACTCTTCGAACCGCTTCAGACAGCGTCTCTTCGGAATCTGACAAGGAAGGCTCTTTTCCTAACTTCTCTTGCGACGGCTAAGAGAGTTAGTGAAATTCAAGCGTTTAGCAAGTTAATGGGCTTCAAAGGGGACAATGCTGTCTGCTCGTTGAAACCCATCTTTCTTGGCGAAGAATGAAAATCCTTCGAACCCTTGGCCGAAGACTTTTGAAATCAAAGGTATGTCAAGTCTGGTGGGCCAAGAAACCAGAGAGAGTCCTTTGCCCGGTAAGGGCTCTCAAGTTTCTACGTGCATAGAACTAAAGAGGTTAGAGGTCCCTCAGGTAACCTCTGGTGCTCTGTGAAGAGGCCAGAGTTACCTTTATCAAAGAATGCAGTGGCTTTCTTTCTAAGGGACACCATTCGGGAGGCTCCATTCATCTATTCCAGAAGACTGATTTGAGCCTCTTCCGAGTAAAAGCGCACGAAGTACGAGCCGTCGTACCTCTCTTGCCTTCCAAAAGAACAAAATGTCAATCAAGGACATCCTCGATTGTACCTTTTGGAGGAGCAACTCCGTCTTCGCCTCACATTACCTAAGGGATGTGAGAACGATCTATGACGATTGCAATGCACTGGGGCCATACGTTTCTGCGGACACAGTATTGGGGTCCGGAAGTAGCTCTTTCCCTATTCCTTAGTTAGGTTAAGTTAGGTGGTTGTGTTTTTAGGTTGTGGTGAGTCTTATGTGAAGATCTCCCATCCATTAGCTAGTTTAAGGGGTTTGTGTATAGTTGGTCAGGTGGTGGTCAGTTGCTTCGTTGCCCTCATTTGTATGGCCTCGATGATCTTGTCACGCTGAGGTCTCGCACCCGTTGGACAGATCATCCAGAGCGCACCAGCACTACAGTCTCCACCTGGCTGGCAACTCTGTAATTAAGCAAAAGCAGCCTACGTGACAGTAATCACATAGTCTACTTTGCAAACAGGTAAGGAACCAAGATGTATATCACTACTTATGTTAGTTTCCCAAAAAATCTATTCTGTCTTTTCCCACCATCCGAAGGTGTGATTCAGCTATATATATATCTGTCAGGTAAGTGGCATGAACAAAATGTTATTGTTATTATAATTAAGTTTGTTCAATACTTACCTGGCAGATATATATAATTAAAGTGCCCGCCCTCCTCCCCTCAGGAGACAGAGGCATTAATAAAAATATGAATAGAAAATGGGAATGGTTCCTGATATCCGCCTCCCAGCGGCGGGAATGGGTACTACCACTGGCCGCCCACTGCGTGTGCCGCGAGTTTTGAAATTTCTGTCGGACGTCAGAAAATACAGCTATATATATATCTGCCAGGTAAGTATGAACAAACTTAATTGTATAATAACAATAACATGTCTGGGTTCTAGTCGGCTAGCGCCAAGGTGTGTATGAAGGATGAATGTAAGGTGATGGCTAACCAAAGGCTTTGGTTGATCCTCACACAGTATGTAAAGGTTGTAGGGGACAAGTGTGTATGTATGATTTGCGCTGCACTGAATGCGAAAGTTTAACTGATTTGTAATGGAAGACGTATGAATCCTACGTTAATAAATTAGAGCGTGACGGATCAGGAGGTCTTCCTCCAGGAGTAAATCGGGTAGCAGACGGGTATTAATGTATCCCCTTCTAACCCTCCTGTAGAGTTTTTGTAACTCCTAGCCCCGTAGTGTTGCCTTCGGGCCCTCAAGTGGTGTCTGCGGAGGGTAATGCCCTTTCGCTTATTTGGATTCGTTGAAGACGCTTGAATCCAAAGTTCTTGCCCTTGAAAACAGGCAAAGTGCTAAGTGCAGTGATAGTGCCCCTAGTGAAGTGGAGGGGGCGTCAGATCGGCCCTATAGCGCCTCTAGGCTGGGACCTCTGCCGGACTCCCAGGACTCAGGGAGAGGGCATGTCGAAGGCCGAAGGAGGGTTACGGGGATCCCCCACCGATCTGACGTCCCTTCAGCAGTTCCTGTAGACGCTTCTCAGGCTGCTAAGGAGCGTGCTCGAGCACGCCTCCTTAAGGATTGTTTTTCGTCCTCCAACGCGTCCTCCCCGCGCAAGGGGTGGGAATCTCGTCCGGATTCGTGGCCTCTGAAGAGGACCTTCCAAGATCAAGACGCTTCACGTCATGCTCTGTCTGATTGGCGGTCTTCTCCGGAAAGCGTAGCTTTTCCGCCCCAGAAGAAGACTAGGACGTCATCTGACGATGACGCCTTCGAGCGCCCCAGTCCTCTAGAGCCAGGGCTTTCCTGTGAGAAGGAAGAAAGGCGGTCCCCTCGCCCCTCGCCTTCTCACAGCCACAGCTCTTCTCCTCGTAAGGAGACTTCTCAGACTGATCATCCTCGCTATGCAACATCAACTGGATGCTTTGCTTAAGCAGAAGGAGACAGTTCCTCGTCGCAGGAAGGACGACAGACTGCCGATCAAAAGGACCAGACAGTCTCCTCCGCCTTCTCCTCGTTCTTCCCCGTCTCCTGGTGTTTCGCCCTCTAGACTTCGTTCTTCTCCCCAGTGTTCGTCTAGAGGTGGCGGTAGACGTCATTTGACTCTTGCTCCCTTGGAGAGAGAGAGGTCTCATCACTCTCCCCTCTCTTCTCGGCGAGAGGACGATCGGCATTCCGATCTCGACGCTTTTGCGGACAACGATGTTGTACCTGTTGGACGGACTTCTGTACGTGTTGATCCTCGTAGTAAGGAAAGAGCGTCTTCCTTTTCTGCTCCTCGTCGACCTGCTCGTGTCGACGCTCAACGTGACGCTCGTCAGGATGCAGGACCTGAATCTTCGCAGGACGTTCGTAGGGACGCTTCGCGGGACGTTCGGAGGGACGCTTCGCTCGACGCTTCGCTCGACGCTTGTTTGGACGCTTCGCTGGACGCTACGATGGATGCTCCGCTTCTAGAGGAGTTCGTAAGATCACTTTGGATGCGAATGTGGAAGTTCGCTCTCACTCGGACGCTTTTCCCGAGTCTCTTGCTGACGCTTCACGACTTCGTGCAACATCACGTTCACCTCAAGCTTTGGTTTCTGACCCTGTGACTATGAAGGATTCTGTTTCGGGTCTGTTCCCCACTTCTCGACATCGTTCGGATATGAGACTCGGAGCGAAAGGACTTTTGCCTCTTCCTTCGGGGTTTCACTCTGGTAAGGAAGAAGGGGAATTAAGCTGTTCTTTTGAAGATGTTGACGGAGAACAACCTTCGACGTCTGCTTCTTCGGACTACCAAGTCTTGGCTCGGCTTCTCCGTGATTCGTTCGAGGATACCCTCCTTCCTTCTGCTCCGCCTTCTCCTCCCTCGCAGTTTTCTTCGTCGAAAGCAAGCAAGACGCCTGGTTTTGTTAAAATGAAGACTTCGCTATCTACCAAGAGGGCTTTCCATAAGGTTAACACCTGGATGGAATCTAGGAAAGCACAAGGAAGGACCACTTTCGCCCTGCCTCCGTCTAGACTTAGCGGTAAGGCAGGGATGTGGTACGAAACTGGTGAAGAGTTGGGACTGAAGGTTCCTACTTCGGCGCAAGGAGATTTTGCCAGTGTTGTGGATGCCTCTAGGAGATCTCTCTTAGCTTCAGCTAAAGTTTTGTGGACGACTTTTCAGAACTGGTTATCTTTGAAGGGCCTTTTCAGGTCCTTAAAAGTCTTCAACTTCTTAGACTGGCCTGTCTGGGAGGGTTAGACAAACCAGTCTCGTAAGCCAGATTCGATTAGCCTCCGGGAGCTGTCCAGTGTATTGTCATGCATGGACAAGGCAGTCCAGGGATGGCTCGGAGGAGTAGCCTCTCATTTTTCAGCAGGAGTTTTGAAGAAAGAGATCGCTTTATTTGCAAATTTTGCAGCTAAATCTGTCTCTCCCTCACAGAGGGCAGAGCTTTTGTATGCGCCTTTTTCGAGCCATCTCTTCCCCCAGGCTATGGTGAAGGATCTGGCAGTAAGCCTTCAAGAAAAAGCCACTCAAGACCTTTTGGCTCAGTCGTCGCGACGTCCTACTGGCCCTTCCACGTCTTCAGGAGGCCAATCTATTAGAAAGCAGAAGCCCTTTCGTGGAGGAACTTCAGCTAGATCTTCACCCGATGGAAGAAGTCTTCCTAGAGGTAGAGCCCCGGCTAAGTCTAGGGGCAAGAAGTGAGAGATCCGTCCTTCAGTCGCCAGTAGGAGCCAGGCTGCAGTTGTTTGTAGAAGCCTGGAGAGAGAGAGAGGCGGACTCCTGGTCTCTTAACATCATAGAGAAGGGGTACAAAATCCCTTTCGTAAAGTCGCCCCCGCTGACTTCCACTCCCAGGGACTTGTCCCCGTCGTATCCTCGAGAAAAGCAGAAGATACTTTTCGACCTGCTCGAGCAGATGCTGGAGAAGCGAGCAGTGGAACAGGTCTTAGACCTGGCAACGCCAGGATTTTAACAGATTGTTTCTAGTTCCGAAACAGTCGGGAGGGTGGCGGCCGGTCTTGGACGTAAGTCGTCTGAACCTCTTTATAGAGAAGCAGAGGTTCAAGATGGAGACACCTCAGTCAGTTCTGGGGGCCTTAAGACCTGGAGATTGGATGGTATCACTCGACCTTCAGGACGCCTACTTTCACGTCCCGATACATCCCCAATCAATGAAGTACCTTCGGTTCGTCCTGAAAGGAAAGGTATTTCAGTTCAGGGCTCTTTGTTTCGGACTGAGTACGGCCCCATTTGTGTTCACCATCTAAATGAAGAATGTGGCGAGGTGGCTCCATCTTTCCAACACCAGGATCTCGCATATCTCGGACGACTGGCTAATACGAGCCTCTTCGCAGACCGGTGCCTGAAGGACCTGCAAACGACTCTGTCTTTAGCTGCGTCCCTGGGACTTCTGGTGAAACTTCGAAAAGTCACATCTGACCCCAACACAGTCCATCGTGTATCTGGGGATTCAGATGGATTCAGTGGCTTTTCGGGCTTTTCCGTCCCAGGAACGTCAGCAACAAGGCATAGAAAAAGTGTCAGCCTTTTTTAGGGAAGGATTCATGCTTGGTGAGGGAATGGATGAGTCTGCTGGGGACCATTTCCTCGCTGGAGAAGTTTGTTTCCCTGGGGAGGCTACACCTCCGACCTCTTCAGTTCTTCCTGTCGGACAGCTGGACAGACAAGGACAACCTCGACATGATTTTGACCGTCTCAGAAGAGGTAAAGAGCCATCTAAGATGGTGGCTCGATCCGTTGAAGCTGTCAGAGGGCATGTCCCCTCAAGCTTCGGAACCCCAACCTAGTGTTGTTCTCCGACGCGTCATCCACGGGGTGGGGAAGCAACATAGGGGGGACAGGGGGGGGGAGGAAGTGTCAGGCACCTGGAGAGAGGGAACAGGTAGCCTGGCATATCAACTTCAAAGAACTGTCAGAGGTTCAGTTAGCGCTCCTGTTCTTTCAAGACAAAAGTCTCCCGTCGCGTAGTCCAAGTCAACTCGGACAACACCACAGCCCTGGCATACTTGAAGAAGCAAGGAGGAAGGCACTGTCGCTCCCTGTTCGCTCTAGCGAAAGAGATTCTTCTTTGGGGGAAGGTGAGAGAAGTCACGATCTTAACAAGGTTCATTGCCGGAGTAGAGAACGTCTGTGCGGATCTCCTCAGTCGACAAGGACAATGCTGCCGACACGTGGGACCCCCCCCATCAGGACGTATGCAAGGAGCTGTGGGGGTCTTTGGGGATGTCCTTTGGTGGACATTTTCGCGACATCAAGAACGGCGAGACTTCCTCTTTACTGCTCCCCGGTTCTCGATCCGGGAGCAGTAGCAGTAGAACGCCCTATTATGGGATTGGACGGGCCTAGAATCTCTACGCATTTCCCCCCTTTCCCCCCCTTCAGATTATGGGAGAAGTGATGAGAAAAGTTCGCAGCTTCGGAAGGGACGAGGTTGACGTTAATTTCCCCCTTTTGGCCCGCAGCGGACTGGTTCACAGAGTGATGTCCTTCCTGGTAGATTTCCGAGATCTCTTCCTTTAAGGAGAGATCTACTGAAACAGCCCCACTTCGAGAGGTACCACAAAAACCTCTCCGCTCTGAGTCTGACTGCGTTCAGACTATCCAGAAGCTGGCAGAGGGAGAGGTTTTTCGAAAACCTGTGGCTAAAGCTATCGCCACCGCGAGGAGACCATCATCAATCGCGTGTACCAATCGAAGTGGGCAGCTTTTAGGAGCTGGTGTAAGAAGAAAGGAGTTTCCTCTACCACGACCTCTGTAAGCCAGACGCCGACTTCCTACTTTATCTCAGACGAGATTTGAAGCTTGCAGTGTCGACCATTAAGGCTACAGAAGTGTTTTATCTGTGGTTTTTTGCCATAGAGGTCTAGACCTAGCTAATAACAAAGATCTCCATGATCTATTGAGGATCTTTAGAGACCACCTAAGTTGCCTTCTTGGAACTTAGACGTGGTCTGAAGTTTTAATGTCAAGTCGCTTTGAACCTCTTCACACTGCGTCTTTGCGAGACTTGACGAAGAAGACTGTATTCCTAACTGCTCTGGCGACGGCGAAGAGAGTTAGCGAGATACAAGCTATTAGTAAGCACGTCGGCTTCAAAGGGCATAATGCGGTCTGCTCTTTGGGAATGACGTTTCTGGCTAAGAAAGAAAACCCCTCCAACCCTTGGCCTAAGGCGTTTGAGTCAAGGGTTTATGGCAGAGATCATTGGTCAAGAGCCAGAAAAGGTCCTGTATCGTGTCAGGGCTCTAAGAGAATACCTTTGGTGAACAAGGAATTGTAGAGGTTCTGCGGAGAACTTATGGTGTTGTTCGGTCAAGAGACCCAGATATGCCCATGTCCAAGAATGCACTGGCATCTTTTTAAGGAACACCATAAAGAGGCTCACTCATCTTGCAAGGATAGTGACTTTGGAATGTTGAGAGTTAACGCTCACGAAGTGAGGGCTATTTCGACCTCGATTGCCTTCCAGAAAAAAAATATGCCCTCAAAGACATTTTGAATGCCACTTTTTGAGGCGTAACCCCACGGTGTTCACCTCGCATACCTACGGGGAGGTGAAAACGACATACGAAAACTGTTACTCTCTTGGGCCATACGTCCCCGCAGACACTATTTTGGGGCAGGAGGTAGCACTCATCCTTTCCCATAGAAAAGGGTAGGTGAGTTTTTAGTCTTCGTTTGGTTTATGGTTGTAGGGTCGGCCGCCGAATGCGGACTTCCCTTCTATTAGCCTTTTTATGTGGAAGTATTTTGTTAGGCTAACTTAGGTGGTGGTTTTGCCTCGTTGCCCTCAGAAGTATGGTCATGGTCTAGTCACATTGTGGTCACGTCCCCGTTGACAGATCATCTAGAGCGCACCAACTACACAGGTCTCTACCTTGTGGTAACTAGTGAAGCAGATGCAGGCTTGGGTGACAGTCAATCACGAAGTCAGCTATGCTAACAGGTAAGGAACCAAGATGTCAATCATCTACATGTATATGTTTCCTAAAATCCTTTTCTGTCTCTCCCACCTCCAAAGGTGGGATTCAGCTATATATACAGTGGACCCCCTGCATTCGCGTTCTCCAGATTCGCGGACTCACACATTCGCGGATTTCTCTCGGGAACATTTCCCTGCATTATTCGCGGAAAAAATTCGCGCATCGTGGTATTTTTCTATGATAAATATCCACAAAATTCCATCTGGTTATTTTTGATGAATTTCATCATAAAATGCACTTTTTGTGATAAAACTATTATTACCATGTAGGAAAATTTTTAGTGGTTTTTCTTGAGTTTTAACTAAACAAAATAGGCTGTTTTGTTCATGAAACTTACCTGTCAGATATATATATAGCTGTATTTTTCCGAATCCGACAGAAATTTAAACACTTACGACACAGCAGTGGGAGTCAGGTGGTTAGTACCCATTCCCGCCGCTGGGAGGCGGGTATCAGAATCATTCCCATTTTCTATTCATAATTTTTCTGTCGCCGGTGCTGAAAAACACCTGTTTTCAGTACCTCCGTCTTAGGATTTTGGAAACTTCATTGCCGCTAAGTATCCTAATTGTCTTTTGATTTATTCACTTGGATTTGTGGCTAGGCATACGCTATCTTAAATTGATTTGAATTTGATTCATTTTTGCATAAAATATCTGAATCTAGTTTTAGGCTAGTTTCAGACGGGTTGTCTGCAAAGATAGGGTGTGGGCTACCGTAAGCTTCGGTAGATTCGCACTTGGTATGTACGAGGGGTATGGGTCTTGCTTCTTTGTTGAGATTTGTCATGTAAGGAGTGTGAGACTTTGTTCTTTTCCGTAAGGAACGACGTATGATTCGTATGTACGCAATTAATCAGTAAACATGTCTAATTCCGTAAGGAAGACGTATGATTCGTATGTACGCAATTAATCAGTAACAAAAGTCAGGGTAGTGAACCTGCTAACCTTCCTGTAGAACTTTATTTTGCATAACCCTGTAGTATGGCCTACGGGCTATGTATATGTCTACGAGAGGTGCTCGCTCTCCTTCATTGCTGTGAAGTGCTACTTCTGTAATTGTTACTCCTAACCCTGCAGTGTTGCCTTCGGGCCCTAAGCAGTGTCTGTAGAGAAATTGCCCTTTCTCTGATACTCCTTCGATTCGTAACTTAGAATCGAAAGTGCTTGCTTTAGAGAGTAAAAGTGAAGTGCAGAAGTGCAGTGATACCCACCCCTTGTGTAGTGGAGGGTGCGTCAGATCGGCCTCGTTTCGCCTCTAGGCCGGGACCTCTGCTTGACTCCCAGAAACCAGTGAGAGAGCATGTCGAAAGCCGAAGGAGGGTTACGAGGAACCCCCACCGATCTGGCGTGCCTTCGGCAGTTTTCTGATGAAAAAATCCCCAGACTGCCTAAGTGCGTGCACGTGCACGAAATCCTGAAGGATTGCTTCTCGTCCTCCGAAGCGGTCCTCCCCGCGCAGGGGTTGGAGCTTTCGGATGGACTGGCGCCCTCTAAATAGAAGCTTTATAGAAGAGGACGCTTCACGTCCTCTCTCTGTCTCTCTCGTGTATGCGTTTCACGTGAGAAGTAAGAAGGCGAACGTCGCCTGAACTCGTGTCCGTCTTTCCACCGAGAAATACGTAAAAGAAGTCATAGTAGCAGTAAGCTTTTGAGAGCGGACGCCCAGCCAGGGGCGCGCGCGGGTGCACGCCAAGCGCGCGCCAGTGGAGCGACGTGCGCGCCATGGACGCGAGCGCGCTCCATGGACGCCGAGCGCGCTCCAGAACCGAGCGCTGACGGACGCCGAGCGTGGGCACCAGCGCACGCCAGGTGTGGTCGCCTGGCTGAACGTTTCTGTGAACTCTTCAAGCTCTTGTTCAGATTTGGGCTTAAAGAATTTTTACCTCTACCTTCGATGATACCTTCTACCTCTCTGCAAAGAATGTGAAGTAGGCAGTGCTTCCGAGTAAGCTTAAAGTGAAACAGGACAACTTCTTCGAAACCCAGCAAGACATCGGGTTTCGTGAATTCAAGAGGTCTCTGTCAATTAATATTGCTTTTTCGCATAGGTGGATGGAGTTAAGGAAAGCTCAAGGGAAGTTCTCGTTTTGCTCTACCGCAAGCTTTGCCATTCTGCCAAGAAATTTAAGTGCCACTACCGCAGTCAAGACTTTGCGATAAGGCAGTTACGGGTTATAAAGCTCGATGTCCTGCACGTCAGGACTCTCGGCAACGTTCAGTAGGATTCTTGCAAAGGCACTCATCAAAAGTACGCTCTTCAGGAAAGCGCAAGACAGGACTGCCTTGCCATACTGCAATAAATTTAAGCTTTAGCAGGCATTAGTTGTGATACGGGAGAGGAAGCTGGTTGGAGAGTTTCTTCCTCTTCCCAGGATAATTTTGCCAGCTTTTTAGCCCATCTGAAAGGGCTTTTCAGATGATAGTTTTTGTTAGTTCCTAGTCGGGACTACGCTGCCGAATTGAACATCGTCGTAATACCTGACGTAAGCCCAGTCTCTTAACAGGATTCTTGCCCCTTCCTCGTTTGAGACGGGAAATCGGAAAATAAAATGCTCGACTTCCTGGATTACGTTTTGTCAATTTTCAGTGACTTTCCCCCATTGACAATATACTATCGTTTTGTCAAGTAAGTGGGGGGTATCCCCTCATTGACAAAATATCTCTTTGTCCCGTAAATGGGTTAGTTCTCATTGACAAACATCTCATTAACTTGATATTGCGTAAGCGAATAAGCTCTTATTGACAAGATTCGGAAGAGCTCTCATTCGTCATTCGCAGACTCGTACAAGAAATAGACTTGTAGACTACGTCAATGAACGCTTATGTCCAATAACATAAGAAGCTTGAGCTGACTGCTTCGATTCTCCTAAGTTTTGTTCATGAAACTTGCCTGTCAGATATGTATGTAGCTGTATTTCCGAATTCAGCTATATATTATGTCTGCCGGTAAGTATGAACAAAATGTATTGTGATATAATTTCATTTATTTTGCCTTGCGTTATTTTATTTCTGGTTGGTTCAAGTCATATACGCTTGCTGTAGTTACCTCTTCGGATGGCAACCGAGAGGTCTATGGTCCATTTTAAGGACATTTAATCGTTACTCCCTGCAGCCTTCCAGGAGTTTCGATTTATCTTTTACCGTTGTATGGTAGTGTTCTGACGACACAAACGCATCTATATATTTAGCGTTTTCTGTTTCGCTTAAATATACCAGCTTGAGAGTCTCTTTATGCTAAAAATAACGAACCTTTTTTCTTCATAGAATAGGGTAGCTGGCAACCCAGGCATAAAGTTAAGAGACGACGATGACGGACGATCGTAAGCTGCTGCGGTCACTGTCCTCTGACTCCTCTCCTCCAGTCCAAACGAGCCCAGTACCAACTCGTTCGTTGTCATGCGCTGTAGGTTAAGTCTCTCTCTCCTGCGGGTTATTGACTGACTAACCGTATCTCTGTGCTGGCAGTTACGTCTCTCTTCTCTAATGCTGGGATTGGACTGACGAACTGTATCTCTGCTACAATCACGGACTTTAGCCTAAGATTGAGGGGATTTCTTACATGAATAAACATTGCATTCGTTTGGCCTTAATATGTTCTACAGAGATATCTTACTCCTTTCGGTGCTCGTTACCGCACGGTATAGGACTACGAGGTCTACCACAACATTGCACTATTATATGCTCTCTTGCTTAGGCAAAGCACAGCCTTATTAGGGAAGTAAACATACTGTGTGAGGGAAATGGATGAGCTTGCTGGGGACCATTTCCTTCCTAAAGAAGTTTGTTTCCCTGAATAGACTGCAATTCAGAACCTCTACAGTCTTTTTTCCCTACCGGGAAACTGAAATTTTATTAAAGATCTAAGGAATGATTCTGAACATCTCTCGGTGCGTTAAGTATCTCTTGAGGTGATAGAAAGAAGTTGCCGGACACTGGAGAGGGTTTCAGATGTCCTGGATCATAATCTGAAAGAAGTGGAAGCAATTCAGTCGTCCCTCCAGTCCTCGAAACGAGTTTTTGGAACCATGGTCCATATCAACTCTTGATCTTCCACAGCTTTCTCATCTTAGGAAGTATCTTCTACCCCGGTCCCGGTCGGTTGGTTTACGAGAAAGAGCCTATTATAACAACAGGCGTAGAATGGAACGATCCTCTAGAGGTTCGTTACAGGATTGCAAAAGTCCGTTCGAATCGTTTCTCGATCGAAGGCAGCAACTACTGACTTCCGAGTGGAATCTTTCTTTAGAAGTATGTTGAGAGTTGTGGAGACTTTAGGGACGTCTTTCATTCATCTCTTCGCAGGTTGAGACGAAGAGGCTTCTTCTTCTCTGCTCCCTTGTTCTCGATCCGGGAGCGGTAACATTAAAACGCCATCCTATGATATTGAACGGGGATGGATGTGTAGTCTCTTTTCTCCTTTTTTAATCACTTAGGAAATGTAATAAGATGATTTATATCATCACAGGGAGCGACAATGACGCTAATCGCCCCATGTTGGCCTTTCAACGACCCATAGATTCAACAGAGGTTCACGTTTCCTTACCAAGGACCTTTTTCCGAGAGAGTCGGTCTCCTTTAACACGAAAGGTACCTATAACCTCTCCGCTCTGAGTCTGACTACGTTCAGACTATCGAGATGTTGACAGCATAAGATTGCAGTCTTCCCCTTTCCGTTTGAAGAATGGGTGATAAGCTGGCAGTCACAACTATTAAAGAATACGCAAATATGTTGTTGACGGCCTTTGGGCTCAGAGATTTGCTTCTGTCAAAACAACAAAGCCCTTAACGATCTTGAGTTCTGTGAAAATCTCGAACTCGCTCACCATCTACTTTTTGTTCTCACCTGTTTTCTCGGGGTCAGACACTCGTGCGAGATCAGGAGACATATAGTAGCCCTGAGTTTCTTGTTGACGAAGTCGGTTGCGTTTATACACCTCCGATGATCGTTTAACATGAGACCAGGTTGGACTGTCAGGCATTCGTCCTTCGGGACTGAATCGCCTTTTTGCTCCTCGCCTCTTTCTCTGGCACCAGAAGCTCGAGTCAGGAGTGGCTCAGGAGTTGATTCGCTAACGACGTTGGGTTGCGTTGATACACCCCCCAAGGTTTGCTTAGCTTGAATCGCCCAGGCAGTCCAAACACTCATTCTTCAGCGAAGAAAGAATAGTGCCTTATGGTCTTCAGGGTACAGCCTTGCTGTCCTTGATTCGTCTGACTGGTCAACTGGTCGGTCACCTGACGTTAGTACAGACGGACTGGACTGTGCATGTCAGATCGAAGCTTTCAATATGGAACTTAGACATAGTCTGAAGTTCTTGATGTCAAAGCATTCGAACATCTCCTACCTGTTAACTTCTTGCATGTGATCAGGAAGGCATTTTTTCTAACCACCCTAGATACGACAAAGAGGGTTAGTGAGATTTTAAGCCATCGTCACAAGTTTTGACTTTAGAGCACACAAGGCGGTGTGCTCTCTAAGCTTTTCGTTATGGCCTAGAATGGAAACCCGTTTTGTCCTTGGGCCAGGAGCTTGGAAGCAAGGATGGCACAAGTTAGTGGGCAGGAGCCAGAGAGAGTCCTGTGCCCTGTCAGGTCTCTCAAGTTTTATCTACATAAAACTCAAGAAAGTCGAAGTCGTACGGACAATCTGCAGTGTTCCGAAAAGACCAGACTTGCCCATATCGAAGAACACCCTGGCTTTATTGTTAAGGAGGTCTTTCAAAAAAAGCTCCTTCTTTGTGTTTGCACAAAGATTTGAAATCTTTTGATTTGAATGCTCACGAGGTGAGGGCGCGGCCTCGGAAGCATTTCAACAGAGCATGGCACTCAGCAACATCCTGAGTACCATGTTTTAGCGAAGCAACTCTGTGTTCAATTCACACTCCCTGCGAGAGTGAAGATGGCATATGAGATCTGCTGCTCGCTAGGGCCATACGTGTCTGCAGACACAATCTTGGGGGCAAGAAGTACCACTCATCCTATCCTGTAGAAAATGGTTAGGAAGAGCTCTTAATTTAGTAGTTGAGTCGCCGACAACGGTGACTTCTTAACTCTTAAGCCTTAGTTAACACACCTTAACTTTGGCTAGGTGGGTCAGGTGGTGATATATTTTTTATATATATATTTATTTTACTTCTTAACCCTCATGGTATGGGGTCAATATGGTCTAGTCACGTCGTGGTCTCGCCCCTGTGACAGATCATCTGGAGTGCACCAGCTATATAGGTCTCTACCTCGCTTGGCAACTCTAGTAGCACAAGCAGACTTACGCGGCAGTAACCACGAAGTCAGCTATGCTAACAGGTAAGGAATCAAGATATCAATTATCTGCATATATATGTTTCCTAAAATCTTCTATTCTGTCTACTCCCACCACCAAAGGTGGGATTCAGCTATATATATATCTGACAGGTAAGTTTCATGAACAAAATGATATTGTAATGATACAATTAAGTTTGTTCATACTACCTGGCAGATATATATAATCAAGTCCCACCCACCCACCTCCCCTCAGGAGACAGTGGAAATAAAATTATGAATAGAAAATGGGAATGATTCCTGATACCCGCCTCCAGCGGCGGGAATGGGTATCTAACCTGACCTGGACCCACTGCGTGTGTGTAAGTGTTTAAATTTCTGTCGGATTCGGAAAAATACAGCTATATATATATCTGCCAGGTAAGTATGAACAAACTTAATTGTATCATTACAATATCATTTTTAGGCATTTTTATAGGGGTTCCAAACATTCGCGGATTCTAACTATTCACGGGGTGGTCTGGTACGCATCCCCCGCGAATACGGGGGGACCACTGTATATCTGACAGGTAAGTTTCATGAACAAAATGATATTGTTAAGATACAATAAAGTTTGTTCATACTTGCCTGGCAGATATATATATTTAAAGTACCCACCCACCTCCCCTCAGGAGACAGTGGAGATAGAAATCTGATAGAAAATGGGAATGGTTCCTGATACCCGCCTCCCAGCGGCAGGGAATGGGGGTACCTTAACCACCCTACTCCCACTACGTGTGTCGTAAGTTTTTAGAAATTCTGTCGGACTTCAGAGAATACAGCTATATATATATCTGCCAGGTAAGTATGAACAAACTTTATTGTATCTTAACAATATCATATTCATTATGATGGTATGATGTGTAGAAGAGATGAGTGTTTGAGGATGGTGGCATAGTCCTATCCTATTATTGGTCATTGGACATTGCCAGTTGTTGGGTGGGCTGGATATTCAAAGGTTTGTTTAGACAAGTGTGTGCTGTACCTCTGCTTAATTGATAATTTTGTTTATTTTCAGAATATTTTGGTTATTCTTTCAAAATTCACAACCACTTTAGATAAAAATGGCAGCCTATGGGTAAGTTGTGATGTATTTTGTTTGATACTGGAATTTTATATAAGTATTTTTCTGGTTTCATAAACATAGAAATCCTGTGTTTTTATGCTCTAATTTGTCTTAGGCCAAGAAACTGGAAAATTCAAATTGTGCTTCACTACTGTGCATCAATTGTCTTTTATTATCTTAGAATGATGCTACCATGGAGATAACTCACTGAAAAACATATTCTGGAGAAGTAACTTTATATCCTTCACTTCACTGATTATAGGGGAGTTATTCATTGTTTGATATTTTGTTCATGAAAACTCACCTGACAGATATATATATAGCTGTATTTTCTGAAGTCCGACAGAATTTAAAAATTCGCGGCACACGCAGTGGGCGGCCAGGTGGTAGTACCCATTCCCGCCGTGGGAGGCGGATATCAGGAACTATTCCCATTTTCTATTCATATTTTTTCTGTCGCCGGTTCGGTAAACAACTGTTTACAGACCTCCACCTAGGATTTTGTTTAAAACTTCATTAGCCGCTTAAGTATCCTAATTATTCTTTCGATTATTAACTTGGATTTGTGGCTAGGCATACGCTATCGTAAATTTTTTCATTGCATTTGATGTCTGAAGCTAGTTAGCCTAGTTTCAGACTGTTGTCTGCATGGTAAGGTGAGGCTACCGGAACTTTCGGTAGACACTCGCTTAGTATATATGACGTTTACATGTTTTCTTTGCATAAGTTCAATGTAATTAGTGTAATGTGTGACTGATTACGGAAGAAGGAGGATTCATGTACGCATTTTAGAGCGTGTTAGAATCAGGAGTTTTCCTCCACATTATCTTTATAAAACTATAGAAAGGTAAACAGAAGTTAGAAATAATGGAACTTCTAACCTCCTGTAGATTTTATTTTGCCTAACCCTGTGGTATGGCTTACGGGCCTAGTAGAAGTGTCTGCTAGAGGATTACATCAAGTAATCTTAGGCTAAAGTGCTCGCTCTCCAATCAGTGTTGTGAAGTGTAGTGCCCCTTGTGTTGTGGAGGGGGCGTCAGATCGGCACCCATAATGCCTCTAGGCCTGGACCTCTGTCGGACTCCAGGACTCTGGGAGAGGGCATGTCGAAAGCCGCAAGAGGGTTACGGGGGCTCCCCACCGATCTGGCGTCCCTTTGGCAGAACCTGTTGATGCTTCCCAGGCTGCTAAAAGATCGTGCACGTGCACGAATCTTGAAGGATTGCTTCATCGTTCCTCCGAGGCGTTCCTCCCCCCGCGCAAGGGTTGGAGCTCTCGGAAGGACTCGCGCCCATCTTAAAGAAGCTTTAGAGAAAAGGACGCTTCACGTCCCTCTCGTTAGGAGGGAACGTCAGATCGGCCCCATAACGCTCTAGGCCTAGACCTCTGTCGGACTCCCAGGAAACCAGGGAGAGGGCATGTCAAAAGCCGAAGGAAGGTTACGGGTTTTTCATGCTGATCTGGCTTCCTTTCGGCAGGTCCTGTTGTCGCTTCCCAGGCTGCGAAGATCGAGCACAGTGCACGAATCTTGAAGGATTGCTTCTCGTCCTACGAGGCGTCCTCCCCACACAGGGGTTGGAGCTCTCGGAAGGACTCGCGCCCCCTAAAGAAGCTTTAGAGAAGAGGACGCTTCACGTCCTCTCTCTCTCGTCACGAGAGGATGAAAGAGTCCTGTGCCCTGTCAGGGCTCTCGAGTTATATTTACATAAACGAAGGAAGTAAGAGGGTGTCCTTCGGGTAATGTATGGTGCTCAGGAAGAGACCACATTTACCCTTTTCAAAGAATGCACTGGCTCTTTTCCTAAGGGAAATATTAAGGAGGCTCATTCATCTTGCCAGAAGAGTGATTTGAGCCTCCTGCGAGTGAACGCTCATGAAGTTAGAGCTGTTTCAACCTCGCTAGCATTCAAAAGGATTTGGTAATCAAGCACATTCTATATTCCACCTTTTGGAGGAGTAACTCAGTATTCGTCTCCTCTCCTAATGGCTCCGTATACGTTATGTTTAAACGTTCGCTTTTACTTCGAAAAAGCAAGCTGATAAGTTTGACGTCCGGCAGCTGCTTTGCACAGTCAAACAACTTATGTCTCTGGTTCGGCATAAGAAGGGCAATTTAGACGTGAAGAAGTTTTTGGAGGTGCTCGACGTCCTATAGTGGAGACATTCTCCAGGACGCTCGGCAAGCACCTTGCGAGGGTGTCTTTTGGACGCTCGGCGTTCCTTTGCTGAGTGCGTTTCTGGAGATGGTCTTTTGCATTACTAAGACGCAAGTTGTCGCACAGGCGGCCACTGTCTTTGTAAGAAGGTATGAAGGTCTTTAAGGCCCGTCTTGAAGACGAAAGCCATACGTCTTCCTTTAGTGTTCACACACTTCAGGAGCAGCGTCCTGCGGCTCTCCATGGAGACTCGCATGCGGATCGTCCCTTGAAAATATTGCAACGTCATATGCAAACAAAAACGTCGGTTCGTCGTAACATTGAGATGTCGTTGGAAAGGTCGCTCGCCAGGACGCCTCTTGGCAGGCCTTGCATGCATCAGGGCGCTCAACGAGTTCCTCTCTGAAACGTCGTTCAGAAGACTTGGTGTTCTCTGCTCAGACACGCTCGTAGCTAAGCAGGATGTTTTTTTTGAGGACGCTCAGCAGGAACGCTCGGCAGGACGCTTTTTGAGGACGCTCAGCAGGACGCTTTTGAGGACGCTCAGCAGGACGCTTATGAGGACGCTTTTGAGGACGCTCAGCAGGACGCTTTATGAGGACGCTTTTGTGGACATTCGCCAGGACGCTTCGGTGGAAGCTCGCAGGACGCTTTGCGAGAGTAAAGGCGTCTTATTTGCTGTTCACGACGTTCTTAGGACGCTTGACGCTTTATAAACGCTCGTCAAGACGAGGTTTTTTCAGGACTCTCCACAGGACATTCCTTTACAAAAAAGGATTCGGAGTTAGCGGAGAGACATACCCGAATTTTTTTCTTCGATCCCTCCCGCCTTTCTCTTCATCGATTTCTCTGAGAATCGGGAAGATTATATACTCGGATTCCTGGGTGACTTTCGGTCTTGTTAAAGGGTTTTTTTCCCCTATTAGCAAAGTGCTAATAGTTTTGTCAAGTAAGGACGTTTTCCCCATTGTCAAGATATTAAACGTTTTGTCATTTAAGTGGGGGACCCCTCATAAATGGGGTAGTTCTCATTGACATAGATTTAACGTTTTTTATCGTTTAAGCGGATAAACTCGTTAACAAATTTCGGAAGAGCTCTCATTCATTTTCAGAGGCTCATCCGGGGAGTAAGAAAAAGGACTTGTAGACTAGATCCCAGGAAGTCTTATGTCCAATATCATAAAGAACATTGAACGGTCCTTTTCGATCCTCGGTTCTCTCTTGATGATCTCTATTCGAATATTACTCCCTTTTCTTGGAAAGAGTCTTGGTAAAGAGTCAAGGATTTCTTTTAAAAAGCCTCATTCATTAGAGCGTGGACAGTCGTTTTCCTTTTTTCTTTCTTCTTCCTCGTCGAGGAAAGATGTAGTAGAGAATCGATGTTCAAATTACTACAATACTTTCGTAGTTTATCTTTGCGTCATTTTGCTAACGCATGGGTCAAGTCATATACGCATATCGTATTTACCTCTGCGGATAGAAGCCGAAAGAACTGTTGTTCTAATGTATTTATTTGACACTCCCTTCAACCTTCCAAGAGTTTTCGGAGTCAGTAAGAACAACTCTTCAGGTATTGTTACGACAACACCGACTCAGCTTCTGTTTTTAGTGAATTCTGTTTCGTTTAAATAGGCCTGCTTGAGAGTTTCCTTTTGCTCGATAATATCATACCTATTCCTTCGTAAAGTGGGAGTAGCTGGCAACTCAGGCAGTTAGTATTCTGTTCACCATTGAAGCTTTCCTTCGAGGAAGACTTCTCCTTCACTCTCTTTGATAGAGATCGAAGGTGGTCGATCTCCAATCCATTATTTTGTTTTCTTGAAGGAAAGAATTTAGGATGGAGATCGTTGTTCAGAATCCTATAAATATACTACGTATATTAACCTCGCGACATGATTCTACTAAGCAGTTGAATTGTCCGAGGGGTAGGCGCATATCCTAGTTATTCTACAGATTGCGACTTAGACGAGAAGTATTCTAATTGAACTGTAACTCTGGGTTGCCTGCAACCTCCCAGGAGTTTGTTTCAATTTTTTTTATATACTTATGGTTTTGTCACGACAACACCATTTCAACTTTTATATTTACGAAATTCGTTTCGCCTAAATATAATTGCTCAGCATATCTTTTATGCTCGGTGGTTCTAGCCGAACGCATTCCTTTGTGGAATATGGATTACCTGGCAACTCAGGATGACGAGTCAGCGGGAGCTCAAGCTCAGCTACTGCGTATTGAACTGCCTGATAGCAGCTCAGTATCAGCTGGGCCTCCGAGATGCACGGTTGGTTATGTCTCTCTCTCTCTCCTGCTTTGATTGACTACCGAACCGTATTCTCTTGCCCAACAATCATGGACTTAGGTCTCTGATTAACGGGGTTTCTCGCAACTATGAAGGACCATCTACTGCTGTGACGATAGATTCCATCGCCTTCAATATTGCGAGAATTTTCAACAGAGATATCTCTTAGACTCTTTCATCTTTCTGTTTAACGCACGGTAACAGAAGTCTGTACAAGTCTCCCGCTGCATCACACTGCGATAATGCGAATGATTTTGCAGACATCTGGGTTGTCTTTAAAATATCTCATATTCGTCGGTGTACAATTGTTCATTGTTCAACCCGCGAATTGAACAGATATTGTTCAAAAGAACCATCGCCTACTCTCCGACCTGACAGCTCTACTTCCAAATGTTCAGCCCATGAGAAGCAGTTCTTCAGGCAGCTTTCCCCTGTGTTTTCATTACTGAAGAACGCCCCGCTTTCATTGCAACTACGACTTCTCACCGGACAGCAATGAAATAGCGGTTAGCGTTTTCAGTCATTTGTAGGCACAGGTTCAGAATCTTGAGAATCCTCTCGATTTGTCTGTGAAGACGTAGGTTGCATTCAATATCTACCTTCGTCTTCAACGGTACAGAGCGATAAGATCTTCAAGAGTAATGGCAGCCTCTTTGGCCAAGGCCAAAAAGCAGTGCTGCCTATTTTCAGTGTTCAATCGGAGGAGGCCGTTTCTGGAGATAGTGAAGGGAAATGACTGTTCCTCCACCTCGACCTCTGTGAAGTTCCTTATGGTTCTATCTTTCCGTCTGAAGTATGAGATAAGCTAGAAGTCAAAAAAAAAAAAATAAAAAAAAAAAACTATTTGTAGAATATGCAAATATGTTGTTGACGGCCTCTAGGCTCAGAGATTCGGTTCTGTCTAAACAACAAAGCTTCACGATCTTTGAGGTCTGTGGAGATCTTAAAATTCTCTGGATCAAAGGTCCGGCATGGAACTTAGACGTAGTCTGAGTTTCTGATGCCGAAAGCAATTCGAACCTATCCTTTCTGCGAACTTAATACACGTGACCAGAAAGGCTAATATTCTAACCGCTCTAAGTGTGGGTTTTAGCCATCATCAGAGGTTTTGGCTTTAAAGGACATAATACGGTCTGTCCTCTAAGCATTCCGTTCTTGATAAGAACGAAAACCTGTCTAACCCTTGGAGACCAAGGGTATGGCACAAATTATTGGGCAAGGGCATTAGAGAGTCCTGTGCCCTGTAGGGTCTCTCAAGTTTTATCTTGATAAAACTATAGAAAGTCAAGGTCAACGGCAATCTGCGGTGTTCCGTAAAAAGACCAGACTGGTTTTATGTCCAAAAACACCCTGGCATTATAGCCAAGGAGTTCTTTTAAGAGGTCTCATTCATTGTGTTTGCATAAAGATTTGAGATTTTTTCTTAATATGAATGCTCAAGAGGTGAGGGCGCGGCCTCGGAAGCATTTCAACAGAGCATGACACTCAGTAACATCCTGAGTGCCACGCTTTAGCGAAGCAACTCTGTGTTCGCTTCACACTCCGACAATCTGCGGTGTTCCGTAAAAAGACCAGACTGGTTCATGTCCAAGAACAACCTGGCATTATAGCCAAGGAGTTCTTTTAAGAGGTCTCATTCATTATGTTTGCATAAAGATTTGAGATTTTTTCTTAATATGAATGCTCAAGAGGTGAGGGCGCGGCCTCGGAAGCATTTCAACAGAGCGTGAAACACAGTAACATCCTGAGTGCCACGCTTTAGACGAAGCAAATCTGTGTTCGCTTCACACTCCGACGGGATGTGAAGACGACATTTCAGATCCGAAAGTCGCTAGGACCATACATATCCGTAGATATATTATTGGGGGCAGGAAGCAACACGAATCCTATCCTATAGAAAAGGGATAGGTGTGCTATTTTAACTTTGGAAGGGTTGGTCGCTTGAGGCGCGTTCCTTTTCTTTAGCCTAGAAGTTATGGAACTAACTTTGATAGGTTAGGTCAGGTGGTGGTTTTAGCTTCGTTGCCCTCAGAAGTATGGTCATATGGTCTAGTCACATTGTGGTCCAGCCCCCGTTGATAGATCATTAGAGCGCACCAGCATTACAGGTCTCTACCTCGCTGGCAACTCTAGTAAACAAGCAGAAGCAGACCTTTGGTGACAGTAATCACGAAGTCGGCTATGCTAACAGGTGAGGAACTAAGATGTATATCATCTATTTAATTTAAGTTTCCCAAAAAATCCTATTCTGTCTCTTCCACCATCCGAAGGTGGGATTCAGCTATATATATCTGTAAGGTGAGTTTCATGAACAAAATGTTATTGTTATAATACAATTAAGTTTGTTCATACTTACCTGGCAGTATATATAATTAAAGTGCCCACCCACCTCCCCTCAGGAGACAGTGGCACTGATAAATATGAATAGAAAATGGGAATAGTTCCTGATATCCGCCTCCCACGGCGGGAATGGGTACTACCACCTGGCCGCCACTGCGTGTGCCGCGAATTTTAAATTCTGTCGGACTTCAGAAAATACAGCTATATATATATCTGCCAGGTAAGTATGAACAAACTTAATTGTATTATAACAATAACATATTCATTCCTTCCTGGTTTAAGATTTGTGGACTCACATAAAAAGCATGAATGGAAAGTAATATTTCCTGCCTTGTATTACAAGAAACCTATTCATCCTAGTAGGTATTATGCCATCAGTTTGATGAAACTGCGTATGAGAATCTGACAGAAGATTAAATCATGGAAATGTATTAAGTCATTTAAATGATGAAAAGAAAGTAGATTTAAAAGATGCCAGTTAGATTAGATGTAGTTAAAGATTTTGTTGCATATGCATAGGTGTTGTGCTTCATTCAACAATATAATGTATACTATTGAATGATTAGAAATTAGCTAGATAGGAGTAGGTTTTATCTGTATTCAGTTGTTTTATTTGATATTTTGCTTCTGAAACCATCACTTGTAGTTAATGATAGGCATTGTGGAATAATGAACCTGACAGTGATCAATTGAAGCTAATTATATAAACTTGGGATGTGATGGTATTCATTTCCAAAAAGACCCATTGATATAATATCCCATCTTTGATCGGTCACATTTGTCTAACCCATGGATTCTTGATGAATAACCCATGATCAAATCCATGAAATAAGCACAAAACTTTCAGTCAAAACATATCTTTAGTGATTTTTTACTTTCAGCCAACAACATATGTCAAGTATATATTTGAAACAAATCCTATTGAAGGAATTTACAGAATCCTCCCAACATTTCCATTTATGCAATAAAATTAAGTTTTTCAGGAGTTGCAGCATATTAAAAATAGTTCTGATATGTAGATCATCATAAAACTCCCTCCGGCCAGCCTTATGAGAGTTAAGAATTAGTTTTCGGTTAAATTGTTTATCAGTAGTAATGATAACCTCCCCCCCCCCCCCCTGACTTACATTACTGAGTCACATGAGTTCAAATGTATTTTTTTTTCTTTCACTGATGTAATGCAATAGCAATCCATTTGTTGTGGCCCCTCCACCTGAAGATGATGGTTGTCTGTCCCAGCTTCCTTCTCAGATACCCTCTCAGGTTAGTTGCATTTATTGTATCAGATTTTTTTTTTTTTTTTTTTATGTTACAATGTATATATGGATGTCTGTGTTCCCCAAAGTGTAGTAGTTAGGTCACATTCCAGCAATCAGGTTTCAACGAGTAGTATTAATTGCATCTGGGAATACCTTCAGATCAAAATCCCTGTATACATTGTACCACAATTCTTCTTCTTTTCTTCTGTACAGCAGCAACTCAAAGTGAATTACGTACAGTGAGCATGAACACAATAAAATAATTGAAAAGTTAGTCAGAATGCTAGATTAAAGCAATTTTGAAAAGTTATACTCTGTTCACTGTAGTTTCTTATTGATCAATTACTCTTGTGTTACTGTTTATATGTTTTCTGTTCTATATTTCGCGCTATACCCTTAACACTTCCTTCAAATTCCAGTCAGAGAAGAGTTCTTTAATAGATATTAATTTTTTTTTATAACAGATATATCCAACTTCGCCTTCTACTTCAAGATGGACAACTGGTATGTGGGACTTTGAGAGCCATGAGAGCCACGACCATCCAAATGTTAGTGAATTACGTACAGTCCCCCGAAAGTACACATTACAAAGGCCAGAATTCTTCAAAGAAGATTCTCAACCAAGGCAAGGGACGGTTTGATTATCCAGGAAAACATTGGCTAAATAAACCAAACATTTATGATTTTAGAGATGGTGGTGAGGGAAATCATGGCCCTCTTAGATCTGTATCTGAAATCCGTATCCTTTTACAGTTACAGAAGTTGAATGTTATTATCAGGTAGGGTTTTATTACAATGTTTTTATCGGGTCTGTTTTTATTAGTCTTTTAATCATCCAGTTTGAAGTATTTTATAAACAAGTTTTTCACAATAAAGGGATTTTTGACGGAGGAAAAAATCTATTTCTGGGCAATGACCTTTGTCGCCCAGTGAAATGTCCCTTTGATACTCATTTCTAAGGTATAAATATTGCTATACATACCAGAGAAAAAAGAGAAACTGTAGTGCCAGAGTATTCTGGCTCGCTCACCTTTTAATTAAAGGTGTCGGTATGGTATCTGGGGCGAGTGGAAACCACTACCAGAGGTCCCTTGACATTTAGTCTCTTCCTCCTTCAAAATCCCCCTCCTACAGAGGAGCCGGACTAAGTCCCTGCTACCCGCTACCTACTACGATCAGTGTCTTTGTTTTCATTCCTGAAGATAGCAGCACCCAAGCTTGGCCAATAGGGTGTTGGAATAAACAAAAAGGAGAAGGGGTTGGTGATTTCACTGGGCAACAGAGGGTCATTGCCCATAAATAGATTTTTCCTCCGTCAAAATCCCTTTTCTGGGCTCAGCCTGTGTCGCTCCGTGAAATAGTGCCAGAGAATTGGCCCCTTCAAGCTTGGAAAGGTCCGTGCAGATAGAAATTAATACTAGGTAAATCAAAACACAAATAGGGATAATTGCTATAATATAAAGCTTAATCTTCCAACAAAATGATAAATTTACTAATCAACATTGATTTTTAATGAACCTTAAAGTAACTTATTTACAATAAGACAAAGAACCAGATTTTAATAAATACAGTAACTAACAATTAATTTAACAAGGGAACTAAGCCCAGATACAAAGTTACAAAAATCCAGTATATACACAGTGTCATCCAAGGTAAAGCAAATACAATGACGACCGAGCTAAGCAAGGGTGCTAGTGAGGCAGTAGAAGGGAAAGAGCTACTAGAGAGATATAGGCTAAGCAATTACTTAATTTTTATACAGTGTCAGGGGAAACTGTGTTTCCGGCTGCCACTGCTGGGAATTTAAGGGGCTCTAAAGACTTAAAATAGTGGCGTTTAAATACTGTCGGAGATTTCCAGCCTGTGTATTTCTTGAGATCGTCAAAATTCATATGCTGAAAGTAATTGATTGGATGGTAGCAACTGTCCTAACATCATGCGCCATGGAAACGATTCTGGGTTAGCTTGTTTTATAAAATACAAAATTTGTTGCCGAATTCCTTTTAAGGAAATAGTACCATATTTTTCCCTAATGAACAAGGGGCCTAAGGATATCAGGGTAGTTCTGCTTAAGTATGCTTTTAGGGAATAAATTGGGACATAAAGGATTGGTCCTGTGGAAGTAGAATAATTTTCCATGGGTCCCCACCCCCTTACTTGTTGGTCTTCATTTTTGGCTAGAAATTGACGATCTGGAGAAAGTAATAGTTCTCCTGAGGGAAGAAATTCAATGTGACCTGGTTCTCTAGAAAGAGCCGACAGTTCCGAAATTCTAGCTCCTGAGGCCAAGCTTATTAGGAATAACGTTTTCCTCAAGAGAGCTATATACTCACATGAGTCATTATCAGTTTCAGAGGCCAGTTTAAGGACATCATTTAAAAACTAATGAGGACTGATCTGGGTCTCTCAGATGGCCTAAGCCTAGCATAAGCCTTTTGGATAGATGAAAAATATGAATCTGTTAGATCTATCTTGAAACCAAACTGGAAGATCTTTTTAAGTGCAGATTTGGTAGTAGTAATTGTGCTTGCTGCTAAACCTTTCTCGAACAACGTTCTGAAAAAGGTTATGGCCAGATTCGTGATCATGGTTTGTGCATTTGAGTCCTTTAGGAAAAGGCCAGTTTCTTAACTGCTGAGTCATATTCTAAGAATCTGATGTTTTGAGGATCGATGTTGGCATCCCTTTGTGCCGCAAACTTCATGAAGTCCATAAAGTTAGGGCTTTCTGAATTCCTGAGAAGCGGACACAGTCCGCGTTTGTACTAACTGAGTCAGTTGGGATTGGGAATCTGTTGAGTCCGAAGTCCCAACTCCAGGAGTAGGGGAAACCAATTGCTTTTGGGCCACTTGGGGGCTACTAGTGCGATGTGGCCCTTGAACGTCCTGAGTTTGTTCAGTACTTTCAAGAGAAGATTTACTGGAGGAAACAGATAAATCCTCTTCCACACATTCCAATCTATGGCCATAGCGTCCGTGGCGTAGGCCAGAGGGTCCAGGTTAGGAGCCACATAACAAGGGAGTTTGTGGTTCAACTCCGTCGTGAAGAGGTCCACCTGGAGCCCCGGAACCTTTTGACAGATCCATTTGAATGACTCCTTGTCCAATGTCCACTCCGATTCTAGCGGAACGGAGCGTGATAGGGCATCCGCCACCACGTTCCTTACGCCCGCTAGGTGAGCCTGACAGGTGCCATTTGTTCCTGTCTGCCAAAGTCAAATATCTGGCTAATCATGACATGATTCACGTGACTCGACTTGATCCGCCCCTGTTTATGCAGTGGACTACCACTGCACTGTCTAGTACTAGTTTGATGTGACTTCTTTGGTGGTCGAAGCCTTTTCAGAGTGAGAAACACTGCCATGGCTTCCAGTACATTGATATGTAGCTGGCGGAATGGTAGGGACCAGGTTCCCTGGACCTTTTTGTACTGTGAGTACCCGCCCCAGCCGCTTAGTGAGGCGTCCGTGTGGATCACTAGAGACGGCGGGGGGAGCTGTAGGGGTACTGCTTTTGATAGACTTTTGATGTCAGTCCATGGACGGAGCTCTTCCGTAAGATCGCCGGGATAGGAGCTAATTTGTCCCGAGATCTCCGGTTTGCTTTTGAACGCCAGACGCGGTTTTATGTCCTTCAGTCTGGCTTTCAATAGGACATCTGTGACTGAAGCGAATTGGAGTGAACCCAAGATCCTTTCTTGGTTCCTCTGGGACGTATGAGCGTTCTTGAGAAATTGCCTCGTGGACTTAGCTATTTCTTTCCTTTTCAACGGCGGGATTAATAGAGTATGAGATCCCAGGTCCCACTGTAGACCTAACCACTGGAAGCGAGATTCCGGTGTTAGTCTGGACTTGTTCCTGTTTATTTGAAACGCTATAAACGTTCCAGGAATTGGATGACTTTTGACCGTCGCCTTGTGGCATTCCTAACATTTGTGGCCCATATGAGCCAATCGTCTAGATATGGCTACTAACATTATTCCTTGCGTCCTCAATTCTTAGACGACTGATTCTGCCAACTTTGTGAATATTCTGGGCGCAATGTTGATCCCGAATGGCATTACTCTGAAGGAGTAAGCTTGCTTTCTAGTTTGAAGCCTAGGATGGGGCAGAAGTGTCCTGGCTATTGGGACATGATACTAGGCATCGTAAGATCTATAGAGGTTGTGACGGCCCCACAGGGAAGTAAGGTCCGCACCTGCGAAACAGTCAGCATCCTGAACTTGTCGCAAAGAATGAATGAGCTCAGATGGGACAAGTCTAGGATTATTCTTCGCTTTTCTGAGCCTTTCTTTGGCACGACTGAACAAGCGCCCTTGAAACTTTAAGTTCTTGACCCTTGATACTACTCTCTGAAGGAGTTCTTCCGGTATACTCTATCAATTCCGATGTTGGTCTTTGATTAGAAGTCTGGTGGAGGAGGGCCTTGAAGCCAAATCCACCCTAGACCTTTGGTCACTATACTCTGAGCCCAGCTGCTGAAAACCCCACCGGTGACGGAAGAGGTACAGCCTCCCTCCTACCTTGGGACTCTCACTGGTTTTGCCGATGGGCGTCCACCACGTGCTCCTCGGAAACCTTTGCCCCGGCTAGCGGCCCTTCCGTCTCCTCGAAGACGGGAGGGACCCCTAGCTCGGCTGCCTCTGGCGAACCTATTAAACGGCTGAAAGGACTGAGCCTCGAACGCCACATTATAGGCCGGAGAGACAGCGAAGGAGGTTGAGGTCTGGGGCTGCTGAGATGGCTGCGTTAAGAGCATGAACTGCTGTTGGGTTGTGCCTTAGACGCCGTTTGTTGTGGTACTTGAGGTACTGGAACTGCCTGCATTAGAGCTTGTTGAGGGGCCTGGAAGGGCTGGAACTTCCTGGGCCTCTTCTTCAACTTCGGGTTGGATCCGGTGGATTCAGGTTTCCTTTTAGGGACGAGACCCCACCGGACCTTCAAGCTCTGGTTGACTTTGAAGGCCATCGTACAAGATCTCCGCCACATCGGGGTTGGGGAAGAGGTCTGTGCCCCATATGGATGAGGCGATCAGCTTATTTGGTTCGTGGTGGATGGTAGCTTCCACCAGAACATGTTTCCTGCAGTTCCTCCGGGGCTATGACGAAGTCATAGAAGTCGCACTGCATTGTATGCAGTAGCGACTTAGCCATGACTTTAAATAACAGCTCTTGTTCGTAGACAAGGGCCGTCATCTCCGCCGTAGTCAAGGAGCTGAGGGACCTGCTGAGCCTAGTCTGGGCGTCATACTCGGTCTGTATAAGGCTCTCCGAGAGTCTAGGTACCTTTCGCTGAACAGCGCCGTGGCGCAGTCCGGCTTGAGCTAACCTACGGTTGAAAGTGGGAGCTGCCTCCCTCGAAGTAGTTCTCGGATCCGGGGAGCTAAAGGGAAGTTGGCTCTGTTTCCCGGAGCTGGGGCATGGGCTCGTCCTTCAAGGCCGCCTGGTAAGTGGCCCCTACTACTTTAAGAGTGAGTGGCAGTGGAGTGCCCTCAGCAGTTGTAAAAATGGTGAAGGGTCTTTTGAAGGCGGAGCCTTGTGTTCACACACTCACACTCCTCCAAGCTCCGGAGCCAGGCTTGTTGGGCCTGTTCCCGGGGGAGAATTACAGTCTCTTTCGGGACCTTATCCTCCCTCATCATGGCCGCATCTGTCAAGCGGACATAGCCCATGAATGGAGGTCGGAGACCATCAGGATAGAACTCGAAGTCCTCTAGCCTTCGAGTTCCACAGCCTTCGATAGACAGCATACCCTCCGAAAATGGAGCGTGTGCTGCTACCCTCTAAGGATTGTTAGGCTTAAAGGGAGGGAGGTTAGATGAGTCCGGCATAAGCAAGGGTAGAGCTGCTTGGCCGGGCTGAGAGTGCCCTGACGCTAAGGTGTCCCGGATACCCGACATTACATTTTCCTGGGCCACCACCCTCTCCGATAGGGATTGGATGGACTGGCCCGATGCTTCTACCGTATTTGAGAGCTGGATAAACATTTCCTGGAACTTGGTCTGGACCAAGTTCCCGACAACGTTGCCCACCTGCTGCAAGATACTAGTAGAGAAGGCATTAGGATCAAAGGAGGAAGACTAAGCTTTCTCCTTGCGAGGCTTAGATCTGGACACCTTGACAGAAGGGGTAGCTTTTGCCTTGTCTGCCCCGGGATGGTGAGCCGATGGCTTAGTGACAACGCTGGTAATAGACTTCTTCGGCAGGGATTTTGTCCTAGGTTTGAAGTCTTTGGAGGCTTTGACTTTGGGGACCACTGAGGAAGTCTTTGGTCTGACTGACTGAGACTTCTCAGTGAATCCCTGAAAAGAAGTAGAAGTAGAGGGGATAGAAGTTAAGGAGGGACTCAAGGAAACCCCTTGAGCCCCTACAAGGTCTGCCTCACCAACACCCTTACCATTGCCCATGCCGTCAACAGTCTTGGGCTCCAAATCCAGATCAAGGGCCGCAATGTTCCCTGTGACCTCCTTGGCGATGCCTCCGTCCTCCGGAAGTGCAACCGCGGCCTGGATTTTGGCGATCAGGGGCGCAGCTATCTTAGGATCCACCACTGAACCTTTCTTTGCCCCGGGGCAGATGAGGGCGGACATGTCCTGGGCCAGGATATAGGGTTGCCCCTTGGCAGAGTTCCTCCCGAACCCTCCAACCCAGGTCTTCAGGGTGGCTAGAGCTGCAGTCCGGACTGCTTCCAAGCCCTGTAAATAAAAAGGGGTTAATATTAGTACAGGTATTCTCCTACTTACGATGGGTAGGTTCCGAAAAACCCATCGTAAGTTGAGAAAATCGTATCTCGGATATAGCCTAGCCTACACTAAGTTAATCAGTACCATATAGGCTAGGCTATATACACATATATGGAAGATTAGCCTACACTACACAGTATACCTATACATATAAGGTATAGTAATTATTAATATCAGCTAGTTCGGGTGTTTCAATGCAGATTGACTTATGATAATTAAGTATAAAAAGAAACTTAATAATAAGAACAAGGATCAGACTGTAGCGTAAAGGGTACTCACCAAGATTCGGTTCCGTTGTCGGCATACGTGATCGGTGTCAGGCTGTTCATGGCTACTATAACTAAAGATCGGAAGAGGAGGATGATGATAAAGCAGCAGGATCATCAATTCGCTCTTCCTCAGATAAAATTTCTTCTTCTGTAAGTTCAGGTGTCTCGAGGAAACAACTGTTCCGAGACGTACAGGATCGAGTCTCAAGTGAGGGGGTAGGGCACTGGGGGAAGCGGAATGCACTGGAGTCGTTCTCTTGAAGAAAAAATCCATTGTAGGTTGCACAGTGCGTTTTTTTTTCGTTCTTCATAAATTAATCGGTAACATGCAACAACTGTCTTGATGAATGAGCCCTCTGAACTTTGGCAAACAAACCGTTCCTCGTCCCCATCCATTTCACTTAAAAGTTTCAGTCCTTGATCAAATAAAGCAAACGCCTCTGCCAGTTTTTAGTCGTAAACGTTCGCTTCCGGCTCTTTTATTTCTTCTTCCTCTTCTGCTTTTTTTTCTCTTCTGCAAGTGCAATTAAATCCTCTGCCGTTAGCTCTACATCTTGCACATCTATAAGTTCTTGGATATCTTCCTCGTCAATTTCTAAATCTAAACTTTTCCCAAGTATCAAGATCTTTTTATTGATTTCCACTTCTTCTTCATTCTGATCGAAACCTTTAAACGAGTTCACATACACTTTCAGCAGATTTTTCCAGACCCCATTCATACACTCTTTCTTTACCTCCTTCCACGCCCTTCCAATGTTCATAATGGAGTTAAGAACACTAAATTCTTTCCAGAAAGTTCTGAGATCTTTCTCCTCGTTATCCGTAGCCTGAACAGCCCTGCGCAAACGTGTTCCGAAGATAATACGCCTTGAACGCTCAGCCACAGCACCCTGATCCATGGGGTTGTATGAGAGAAGTTGTGTTTGGTGGCAGAAACACAACTTTTACATTCTCGTTAATATCTCCGATGTGCTGAGGGTGGCCAGGAGCATTGTCGAGAATCAGAAGAATTTTGAAGGGGATGTTATTTTTTCTACAATAATCTTTCACTTCCGGAATGAAGCAATGAACGAACCAGTCCTCGAACAATATTGCAGTCATCCAAGCTTTTTTATTATGACGGTAATGCACAGGAAGTGTCTGCTTGTCGATGTTTTTTA
>NC_061087.1:94149085-94156585 GCF_015104395.2 Macrobrachium nipponense | reverse complement strand
TGATGAATTGCCACACAGTACATTAGAAACGTGACTTGGGCATGTGAAGTAGGACTTATTTCTTACAATAATTGTCCTCTTTCAGCCATGAAGTACTTGAAACCTTTGTAGATTTTAAAGAAGTATGAATAGATACAGTGTGGTGGATGTAGTGTGGATGCTGTACTGTTTCCTTTAGGTAGGAGACAAGGATCTTATTATATTACGTACAAGTTGTTTTGAACAAGTTGTGATGTCATTAATATCTTTTACATATTATTTTTCACATAATATAAAAAACAACTTAACTGAAATTTTGCAGGGTCAAAATTCATTGGGACAATTCACACTGACAAGTTATACAAAGAGCAATGATTTTTAATTTTATTTTCATGGTATAAAGCTGCAGATAGGCTTATTTTCAAGTTTAATTCTTCTTCTTTCCAGCTTTAACCATTTTTTATTTTCAAGTTTAATACGTACATGTACTTTACATTATTGTAAAAATTTCAATATCGAAAGCAACAAAAAGACAAGTGATACATTTGAAGTTTGGCAAAAAACTTTTGGCCGACAACATTTTCAGAATCTCAGTGTTGAATAACTTAGAATATCTCCAGAAAGTCTAAATACTGTATATACATAAATAGCTCAATGAACAACTTTCTGTCATATGTTTTTCATCATTACATAATGTTCTTTGTCTTCTTAACAATTTCCCAGCTCCTCAGTTCCAGTCCATCTTTTCGCAATTTCCTTATTTCAAACATCGTTCAGTCTACTGTGTTTGATGATGTATTTTGTTCAGGTAAGTAAAATGCTCTGCATTTATGCTGTCAGTTGTAATTTATAGAATTTATGTATAAATTACACAAATAATGATATTTATGAAGCTGCTGTTATATAAATCATATTTTTTTTTGGCTCAATGTCATCCCCTGTCTTATGAGAAAGCACTTGTATACAAAATTTCTTTTAAATGAGGAGGAGGTGTGTGTGCCTTCATGTTTTCAGTGGTGATGTCCCTTCATTACTTGCAGTAGTGAATGGTATTTAATTTTCATATGAGAATTTTTCATACTTGCAAATAAATTGAGGCAATGATAATAGACCCCAATTATAAGTTATTTCATGTAGTAAACTTGTAAATGTTGTATGATACACTTTCTGTAGTACAAAAGGTTTTAATTTTTTTCATATATGTATATGTATTGGTCTTGTGGTATTTTAGTATGTTAAATTTCTTATTTTAATGTAGTTTCCAGAATTTTTAAAGCCCATTCTTAGCTTGCATTTTGATGTGTTTTTTTATTGCTTTTGTATTTTGAAATCCTTTTTAAAAAAACTCCTCCACTCTAGATTGTTCCGTTGTCGTCTCAGCACCTACAGGCTCTGGAAAAACTGTAGTTATGGAGTTAGCAATACTTAGATTACTGACAATTGCACAGGAGGAGAATTTGAGAATGGTGATGGTGGCAGAATGCATCCAAAGATTGTTTACAGTAGGTTAATCTATGATCATATACTAGTATACAGTAAATTCTTTGTTATGTTTATTAAAAAGGAAATTTGATGTTGGGAAATGTGAAATTGTGATTGATATGGCTATTATAAGTGAAGCTTAAGCTATTTTTATAAAATAGTACCAATAATATTTACTTTGGAAAATTGGGTTGAAAAAATTGAAATTTTATTGGGCTTCCTACAACATAATATTCTAGTACACGGATACAGTGTTTAACTTTGCAATAATATTACTAGTCCAATTTTATATTCTGGGTTTTTTAGTGGCACCAATGAAAGCACTCGTTTCTGAGCGTTATATGGATTGGAGACAAAGAATGAGTCCTTTGGGTATAACCTGTGCAGAAGTGACAGGAGACACAGAACAAGATGATATAGCTGTAATCAAAGACTCCCAGGTCAGGAATTTTATTCTTCATACACCTATGTATATGCACATTATACTGTCGTCATATTTGTGAATTATCATTACTGTGTGTTTAATTAATGGTTCATAATGATAGTGTCAGAGATTTATGTTTATTTTCATGTATTTTTGCAAAGATTGTGTTGACAACACCAGAGAAGTGGGACTCGCTCACCAGACGTTGGAAAGACCATGCTACTCTCATGGAAGAGATTTCCTTGTTGCTTATTGATGAGGTAATATCCACGTAATAAAGGTGGTGTGATAAGTTTTTTCCATACATTTTTCAAGAGATTACTTATAGGCAAACTCTATACAGTTTCTTACCTCTAAACAGATTAGTTTTTTAGAGGCTCTTTCTTCATATGTTTTGAAGTCCATCTTTACTTTTAACAGTAATTTGTTTGCATATACATAGCATTACACTGAGCTTGCTCAATGGAAGTTTCTTATCTTGTCTGATACAGGCTGGTTTTATGTACTTGGATTCATGAAGTTGTGGTGAAAACATCTAAAGATAATCTAAAAATGAGAAGAGTAAAAGTTTAGGCTCAAGTTAGCAATAATCTGACTAAGCTTGTTTGTGCACAATTAAATGTGTGATTAAATTGAATATGCAGCATAATATGTTTTTCTTGTATTTCCTAAGTAAGGTGTTTTCAAGTTTGCTGTTTATGATTAAATTAAATATGCTGGGCAATATATTTTGTTTGTATTTTATCAGTTAGATGAATATTGTCACGTTTTCTGGTTAAAATCTTACCATTGGGCGATTTAGATTGGATGTTTACATGCACATAGTCTTCTTAGTTTTGATAAATTTAAAACAAAAGTGTGAAGCCCATTTAATTTACTGAAAAGTAATGCCGAGTAAACTGTAAGTAGATAAAAATTAAGAATTAAATATATATTTTAAATTTGATGCATGTCAGATTTATAATTTTTCAGTGACTAAATTTTTTGTGAACTGTTGTACTAGCAGAAATTATAAGTTCTTGTAAACAAATCTGATATGTGTACTTTCCAACTTTGAATATCAATTTTCTGTTTTAGGTACATGTATTAAATTGTGAAGATAGAGGTCCCACCCTAGAAGCTGTTGTCTCTAGAATGAAGACTATTCGAACAACTAGACCTTCGGACAATTATGGCAATGTTAGGTCAGTCAAACAACAGTTACTCCAAGTAACATCTTTAACTGTAGACAGGTTGTAATCTTCTTTTCTTTTAGAAAAAAATATAAACTTCTTTCAAGGGTGTGAGTAAGTTAAGGTGTACAGAAATAAGTAAATGTATTAAAGCATTTTAAAATGTTCTCTGACAAGGTGTCACTTTACGGATTTCCTGCCTTTTCACATGTACCACTTTTTAAATGCAGAAACTGGCGTATTTTTAAAATTATTTTTTATTACAATGTCTTTCAAGTGTTGTCACCCTTGTCCACAATCTTTCTTCAGACTAAAATGAAAATATTATCAGAGTAGTTAGGGGCTTACTTTACTGAACTCTCAAATTATATGTTTCCTTCAAAGCTGGAATGGTTTCATAGTATGAGTGATGCCATTTTATCTTTTGTTTCCAGATTTGTAGCAGTATCAGCAACCATTCCCAATGTATCAGATGTTGCAGCTTGGCTTTCAGACAGTAAAGGAACTGCAGTAGGTCACAAGTTAGTACATACAATGGTATATGTATTTTACATAAATTATTGCTGTATACGTACTGTACGTGCTATGAATCTTGTAAGGCTTTGCAAGGGAAAAGATGCTTGTACGTATACAGAATTAACGTCTCTCCTTGTGTCAAGTAGAGTAATTTGGATTTACAATGGTACCTTGACATATGAAATTAATCCGTTCCGAGGCGGCCTTCGGTAACCTCCTGCCAAGCTTGATCGATTTGATCGATGCATATGACGATATCGAAATGCTCCTTCCAAAATTCATGCAAGGTGAGGTTTGTGGTATCGGTGATGTTGAAACATCTCTTGAAAAGATGTTTCTTATACAGCTTCTTGAAGTTCGATATCACTTGCTGGACCATGGGCTGGAGGAGAGGGGTGGTGTTAGGCGGAAATAAAGAACCTTGATGAAAGAATACTCCGCTAGGATATCTTCCTGGAGGCCAGGAGGGTGAGCAGGGGCATTGTCCAACAACAGCAGACATTTCAGAGGGAGGCGATTCTCTTCCAAGAATTTCTTCACTGTCGGGCCGAAACACAGATTTAACCCACTTGGTGAACAAAAGTCTTGTACCCAGGCTTTCGCATTATCCCTCCAAATCACTGGAAGCATCTCCTTTAGCACTTTGTGGGCCTTGAAGGCTCAAGGAGTCTCCGAATGATAGACAAGTAGGGGCTTCACCGTGCAATCCCCACTGGCGTTTGAACAAAGTGCGAGTGTAAGCCTGTCTTTCATAGGCTTATGCCTGGGTAGCTTCTTCTCTTCCTGCGTGATGTATATCCGACGAGGCATTTTTTTTCCAAAAAAGGCCAGTCTCATCACAGTTGAAGACTTGCTGAGAACTGTAGCCTTCGTTGATAATTATCTCATCAAACGTTTTAATAAAGGCTTCAGCGCTTTCGTGTCCGAGCTGGCTGCCTCCCCATGCTGCACCACCGAATGGATGCCAGTCCGTTTGCTGAATTTTTCAAACCACCCATGAGAAGCCTTGAGATCTGGGGTTGGTATCGATGTCCCTTCTCCTCCATCGTCTTCAGCCTGGCAATCAAATAACCGAAAATAGCGCTGGCCTTGCGGCAGATTGCTGTCTCCGTTATCGTATCGCCAGCGATTTCTTTTTCTTTTATCCAGACAAGAAGCAGCCTCTCCATCGTCGTGCACGTGGCTCATCTTGCTAGACAAAATAGTCACGCCCTTGAAGGTGTAGCTGCTTTGATGGCTTCCTTCTGCTTAGCGATCACACTCAACTGCATGCCAGCTTCCATATTTTTTATTGATCTCCATCTTCGTCTCCATAGAAAGCATCCTCTTCTTTCCGTGAACTTCAGTAACTTTCTTGGGACCCATGACTATGTATAAACTGTACATAATTATGTTATGTAGTATACGTATGTGTGCTAAGCCTTGTATAACGAGGCGCACTGAGGTTATTTAGACCTGCGATAATTTACACTAAGGTCGGTTGGTTTGACTCCCATCCTTATTGGAGTGTCTTGGATTTCGATGATAATTTCTAAGTTCATTCAGTATCTTCTTTCTGATGCGAGGTTCTATTGTTGAAACACAGAGTACAAAATATCTGTATTCTCTAAGTCTACATGGTGAAGATCAGATAAAATTGGACAGGTCCTCCAAGGAAGCTGGCTGATGAGTCTGACATAACAATCTGGTTTACAAATCATAAAGTGAGCAGACAGTAGCTCTAACATACGAACATACACACAGATGACATTGATTACAAGTCATGTAGGCCATCTTGGTTATAGGTCACTGTGGTCGTCTCAAGCAGGAAGATTTGTCAATAGTTTACGAAACAATAGATTTGATAACCACAGATGACAGCAAACCAGACACTGACTGATACAGCACGTCATCTTAGCCTACTTTATCTTACCTGGTCTGATCACACTTCTGCAAGCAAACGGTTGACCTCTTGGGTCACTGGTTTTAATTAATCATAGTTTTAGTTTTTGTACATGAAACTTACCCAGCAGATATATAGTGTACTTAGCTATAGACTCGGTCGTTCCGACAGAATTTCAAAACTTGCGGCACACGCGACAGGTAGGTCAGGTGATCCACCATTCCCGCCGCTGGTTGGCTGGGATCCGGAACCATTCCCGTCTTCTAAACCAGATTTTCTCTGTCGCCGGTGCTGACAACATCTGTTGTTGGTTCCTCCCACTTGGATTTTACTCGTTTGCCGAGGATTTAGATTGGTTTATATTGGTGACGTATTCTTTTTTCTCTGGCTTGGCATACGCTTATTGTGGACTGTTTTTCAATATTGATTAGGATTGTTCTCTCACGATGTCTGACGCTAAGGCTTCTCCTATGTTTAGGGTGTGTAAGACTAGGCTACCGAAATCTTCGGTAGACCCTCATAATGTGTGCTCGAAATGTAGAGGTACTGAATGTTCAGTAATAACACCTGTAATGAATGCGAGAAGCTGAACAGAGCTTGGAATGGAAGGAAACTTATCTTCTTATGTAAGAAAACTTGAGAGAGTTAGGATTAGGAAAGCTTCCGTTAGAACCTCAAGTAGATCTTGTCACTAGAACAAGAAAAATTGAATAACATTGCTGTAACTTAACGTTTCTCCTTAGCTGCAGCTTCTTCTCCCTGTATTGAATCCAAGGATTCTTCCTCTGAAAGGGAAAATGTAAAAGCCTCTATCAAGAAGCTGCAAGCTCAGCTACGAGCTTTGGATCAAGGTAAGAGTGTTGATAGTGATATGTGCAGTGATCCCAGTGCAGTGGAGGGGGCGTCTGACCGGTTCCGCATTGCTCCTAGGCCTAGACCTCTTTCAAACTCCCAGGACCAGGGGAGGAGGAATGTCAAAAGCCGCAGGGAGGATGTGGGACATCCCCAACGATCAGGCGTCCCTTCGGCAGATCCTGATGTAGCATCCCAGGCTGCCTTGGATAGCCGCAGAAAAGGCATTCGAAGGGAGTGTTTTTCAGCCATCAGATTCATCCTCTCCTTGACGTTGATGGAGTTCGGCCACTCAATCGCGCCCTTTGAAAAGAGCCTGGAAGACTCCTAAAGGAGACGCTGCGGACTCTAGCCAGAGCGTTTTCCAGAGAGGATTGGCCTTCAGATCATAAGAAGGCAAGGCAGGACCCCACGAAGAAGTTCCTGATCTCCCTACAGGAGCAGTTATCCTCTTTGGTAGGCTCCTTTACCAAAGACTCGACAAGAAGGAAGGACGTATCTCTTCCTGTCAAGAGCTCCACTAAGCGCCCCTCTTCTGCTAAGAGGGAGCTCTCGGACTCTCCAAGGCGCTTCTCTCCTGATTACAGAGACACTTTTTGACAGGAGTTTTTCGCCTGATGAGCGATCCCCTCGCCCTATAGGTGCTCTTCTCCGCGGACTAGGCGCCCTCTCAGAGCAGAGGTCTGGAGCCTAACAGAAGCTCCTCAATTCAGCGCTCTCCCCGTAGTTCAGGAAGTTCGTAGCAGCTCCCCTAGGAGGTCTCCGGAGATGCCAGGAACCTAGTAGGAGTCACGATCGTTTCAGGCGCAAGGAGCCTGAAGAGAGCCTGGACTTAGCAGGCGCCAAGATTAGTTTTTCAGGCGACCAGGAGCCATTGCGCGGACGCCCAGGAGTCAGTCAGGCACCAGGAGTGCCTGTCAGGCGCCAGGAGTCTGTCAGGCGCCAGGTAGTCAGTCAGGGCGCCAGGAGTCAGGGCGCCAAGGAGTCAGTCAGGCCGCCGGAAGCCTAGTGAGAGGGCCAGAAGAGGTAGGCGCCAAGAGCCTGTTAGGCGCAAGGAGCCTTTCGAATTACAGGATCCTCATAGATCCTCTTCTCTTAGGAATTCTTCACCTCCTTTGACTTCTAACAAGAATTTGTCTCGAGATGAGCGCACTCCTTCTCGGGAAAGGAGTACTCCTTCTGTTAAGAGCCCT
>NC_061087.1:94111099-94148585 GCF_015104395.2 Macrobrachium nipponense | reverse complement strand
AATGATCTCGGGGAAGGATCGCCGCTCCCACCAGCAGAGCCACGTCTCAGCTCGAGTCGTTTTGGGGCCCGAGAGGGAACCCAAATCGACGGTGGGTCTGCCGCGATCGGAGCTTGCCGACTGGGTTGAACCAGGTAGTCTCTCGTCTCCGGACAAGAAGGCTCTCTCAGTTCTGGACGGTCGAACAAGCTACTTCACCTCCTCTACTGCGACAGAGGCGTTGCTACGTGTCTTCGGACACCGTATTTAAATACCCCTTCGGTCCTCCTGAGGTTTCGACCTCGACGAGGGACTGGAATGAGTCGGAGCGGTATCAGCTCTCTCCTGTCAGGTGTCGATTAGCCCCACCCAGACGACGTTCACAGTGGAAGGACGGCGTTCCCCCTCACCTGCTGCCGGAAGTGGTGGGGGTGCCTGGCCAGCCATTGGGCAACTTGGCAGCGCCACGGCGCCGAGACCTGGATTGTAGATGTCCTTCGGGCGGGAGATCCATTAACCTTCGAATCTCGGTCACCCTCACCTCCAACCCGGTCCAACAGCAGGCGTACGTTCCAGGGGCATCGAAGGACGTAGCATTGAGACAGGAGATCAAGACCATGCTGAGCAAGAGAGCTGTAGAAATCGGCACGGATCAGTCACCCGGGCTTTTACAGCCGACTCTTCCTGGTGGAAAAGTCTACGAGAGGTGGCTGGCGCCCGGTGATAGATCTCTCTCCCCTGAACCGGTTGGTTCGCCCAGACCCGGTTCACGATGGAGACGGCACGCGCAGTGCTCGACTCTATCAGGGAGAACGATTACATGCTTTCAGTGGACTTGAAGGATGCGTATCTACAAATACCCATTCATCAGTCCTCCAGAAAGTACCTCCGCTTCATCCTCGACGGGACGGTGTACCAGCTCAGGCCACGTTGCCTCGGTCTCTCAACCGCCCCACAGGTGTTCACGCGAGTGTTCACTCTGGTGTCTGCTTGGGCCCATTCGCACGGGATACGTCTGATGGGGTATCTCGACGATTGGTTAGTCCTGGCGAGCTACCGCTCGCAGTTGCTACAGGACAGGGGAGGATCGACTGCTCGAGTTCTGTCGCGATCTGGGGATCGTTCTGAACTTCGAAAAGTCCGATCTCGAGCACAAGCAGAGGATGAAGTACCTGGGTATGCGGATCGACACGGTAGCAGGGCGAGTCTTCCCCACAGACTCGCGGATCAGCAGATTCAGGGAGGCAGCAACCAGTTCCTGTCTCGGCAGGAACAGGTAGCTCAGCGATGGCAAGTCGTGATCGGGACACCTGTCGTCACTCGGAAGCAGTCCCTAACGGGCGTCTTCACCTGCGGTCTCTTCAGGGGAGACTGAAAGGAGAGTTGTCACAGGCGACGGATCCCCCAAGCTTCCATTGTCACGGACACAGGAGGTGAGAGCAGACCTAGCCGGGTGACTGGACGACAGTAACCCCCTTATGGGGCGCACACCTGGAAGAGTTGCGGACTTCAGGAAGTGTGGTACGAGAACGACAAGCACCTTCACATCAATGTACTGAAAAACTCAAGGCAGCGTTCCTCGCTCTCCAAGAGTTCCAGGACCGCTTGATGGGACACTCAGTGGTGTGATGTACGTCAACACCACGGTGGTGGCTTACGTCAACAAACAGGGGGGGCCTAGTGTCTCTCCCGTTGTATCAGTTGACTCGGCAGGTGCACGAGTGGGCCGAGGCGCACTCAATAGAGCTGTCGGCACGCTACATTCCAGGGAAGGAATGTAGTAGCAGACACGCTCGGGGAGCCGTCGGGAATCAGGTGATAGGGACCGAAATGGTCTCTACACCAGGACGTGGCGGAAAGGCTCTTCGACCTGTGGGGGCGACCAGTCGAGGATCTGTTCGCCATCCGGCACAACAGGAAGCTCCGGTGTTCTTCTCGGCCGTGCCGGATCCATGGGCAGCTGCAGAGGACGCTCTCAACACCCGTGGGACAACCTCTTCGCCTATGCCTTTCCCCGTTCAGCCTGATTCGCAAAGGTGATCAGTCGAGCACCTGGTCATTCCGCCGAATCTCAGGATGATCCTGATGGCTCCCAAATGGCCACAGGCCATTTGGTATCCGGACCTGCTGGCTCTCTCGCAAGAGAACGAGAGAAATTCCCCATTGACAACAACCTTCTCGCCCAGCCACACGTCGAGCGGTACCACCGAGCAGTCCAGTCCCTACGTCTTCACGGCTGGCGTTATCCACCATCTCTTGCGAACGAGAAGCTTTTTTCGTAGCGCAAGCAACAGAGATGGCTGGAAACGTCCGTCAGGTCCTCTGCAGCTGTGTACAGGGGAAGTCGGCCGTCTTCTGTGTTTGGTGTCGTAGACGGGGCCTATCTCCTCTCAGAGCCACTCTTCAGCAGGTAGCGGTTTTTCCTCGTTTTTCTTCGCCGAGGAAGCTCCCCTAAGTTCCCACAGTCAAAGGATACAGAGCCGCCTTGACGCTCGTCCTGAAACTGACGGGATTGGACATCTCGAAACTCGTTCGAGATCTCCTTGCTTAAGAGCAGCCTCCAAAGGTCTTGCCAACCCAGGGAACTCACAAGACCCTCTTCTTGCTGGACCTGGCATCGGCGAAGAGAGTACGGGAACTTCATGCAGATAATGATGTGGATGAGATGCTGCTTTGTCCTGGGGGAGGACGCTACGGCGCTATCTGAAGAGAACTCGACACCTCGGCCTGAGTGTCGACGCCTCTTCGTTAGCAACGGGGTCACCAAGAAAGAAGTATCAAGAACACTCTTTCGTCCTGGCTGCGTGAGGTCTTCAGGAGGGCGTATGAGGCTGATGGTAGTGACGACATCCGTACGTCCCCGTCCGAGAGCTCACGAAGTCAGAAGTATTGGACCCCTCGTTGGCGTTTCGTAAAGAACTTCTCCGTGGCGCAGGTATGGAAGGCAGGGGTCTGGTACAACCAGACCACCGGCACCTTCCTTATACCTCTTGGATATTGCCCATAGGTCCTTGGATCGTTTCCTTAGACCCGTGGTGGCTGCTCAACACGTCGTCTAGCTAACCCAGACCCTAGCAGGCTGAACAGCATCGAGTCCTGGTGTGACTGTATGAATAGATAGTGAATGAGAAAGTGACTGGTTCTCTTTCTATCTTTTTCTACCCCTCTACCTGTGGGTTAGAGGGATACGGTCATTACCCTGCTGGATAAGGACGAGATGCCGAGGTGAGCTAAATGACAGAGCCCCATCCTATCCCTTTCACTAGGGATAGGAGCAGAATATCCACCACTTCCTCTACAAGGGGGGGAAGTGGATGCCTACAAGAGTCAAAACCATGACTTTATCTTTGCTCCTGTACAGGAACAAGTTCTTACATTGCTGGTTACGAAGAGATACGCTTGCCTCTTCTTTCAGTACTCGGTCCAGAGGTCTGACCATTGACCTGCGGTGCACACCCCGATCAATCGGACAGAGGCTTGGATCCCTCCCTCGCTCTTACGACCAGGGAGGCTTCCAAGGTTGGGCGAACACCAGTCTGTTCACAAAAGACTCAGATTCCACCCACCAAGAAGTGAGTCTTCCTATTGTAAAAAAGGACCGAAGGTTTGTATGCCGTGTCGGAACAAATGACAATTTGTCCAAAATTGCATTTTTCCTAACTATACAAACCTGAGGTCCTTTTACACATAGCCCCCACCTCATGCCACCCCTCACTCTGCAGTTTTTTGCTTGGGCCAAAAGCAAGTGATTTGTTTACCTCCCAGTCGCGCGCGCGCGCCTGTCGGACAAGCAGTTAACTACCGAACCCTTGTTCGAAAGCTTACGACCTATCCAGCTGCCGCTAGTACCTTCCTATTGTAAAAGGACCTCAGGTTTGTATAGTTAGGAAAAATGCAATTTTGGACAAATTGTCATTTTAGTGTTTCATGCTTAAATATTGTTATCGTGGCAACTATAACAGTTTTTTCAGATGTTTTTAATTTTTTATACAGCTATTACCTCCTGAGTTTTGAGTTGAATTGAACTACTGTGCAGTGGTCGTTTCATTATCCGTGACAGGTTCAAAGGAATTTCAGTGGTTTGTTACAAAGTGGCATATGATTAGATTGTACAAAACTTGCTTGCATCCATTAAGTGTATGATATACATTAAGCCCTGTGTTTTGTTCATGAAACTTACCTGTCAGATATATATATAGCTGTATTCTCTGAAGTCCGACAGAATTTCTAAAAACTTATGACACACGTAGTGGGAGTAGGGTGGTTAGTACCCATTCCCGCCACTGGGAGGCGGGTATCAGGAACCATTCCCATTTTCTATCAGATTTCTTCTGTCGCCGGTGTTGTAAACAACTGTTTACAGCACCTCTGCCTCAGGATTTTGGAAAAATTGTTATTGCTTGAGTATCCTCTTGACATTTTGGTTTTTTGATATTGGATCGATAGCTAGGCATACGTTGACTGTGGATTGTTTTGATTTTGGCTTGGTTTTTTCCTTAAATAAGATGTCTGGGTCTAGTTCGGCTAGCGCCAGGGTGTGTATGAAGGATGAATGTAAGGTTGAGGCTACCAAAGGCTTTGGTTGATCCTCACACAGTATGTAAAGGTTGTAGGGGACAAGTGTGTATGTATGATTGCGGCTGCACTGAATGGGAAAGTTTAACTGATTTGAATTGGAAGACGTATGAATCCTACGTTAATAAATTAGAGCGTGACAGGATCAGGAGGTCTTCCTCCAGGAGTCAAAATCGGGTAGCAGACAGGGTATTAATGTATCCCCTCTAACCCTCCTGTAGAGTTTGTAACTCCTAACCCCGTAGTGTTGCCTTCGGGCCCTCAAGTGGTGTCTGCGGAGGGTAATGCCCTTTCGCTTATTTTGGATTCGTTGAAGACGCTTGAAATCCAAAGTTCTTGCCCTTGAAAACAGGCAAAGTGCTAAGTGCAGTGATAGTGCCCCTAGTGAAGTGGAGGGGGCGTCAGATCGGCCTATAGCGCCTCTAGGCTGGGACCTCTGCCGGACTCCCAGGACTCAGGGAGAGGGCGATGTTTCGGAAGGCCGAAGGAGGGTTACGGGGATCCCCCACCGATCTGACGTCCCTTCAGCAGTTCCTGTAGACGCTTCTCAGGCTGCTAAGGAGCGTGCTCGGAGCACGCCTCCTTAAGGATTGTTTTTTTTCGTCCTCCAACGCGTCCTCCCCCCGCGCAAGGTGGGAATCTCGTCCGGATTCGTGGCCTCTGAAGAGGACCTTCCAAGATCAAGACGCTTCACGTCATGCTCTGTCTGATTGGCGGTCTTCTCCGGAAAAGCGTAGCTTTTCCCACCGCCCCAGAAGAAGACTAGGAGGTCATCTGACGATGACGCCTTCGAGCGCCCCAGTCGCTCTAGAGCCAGGGCTTTTCCTGTGAGAAGGAAGAAGGCGTCCCCTCGCCCCTCGCCTTCTCACAGCCACAGCTCTTCTCCTCGTAAGGAGACTTCTCAGACTGAGATCATCCTCGCTATGCAACATCAACTGGATGCTTTGCTTAAGCAGAAGGAGACAGTTCCTCGTCGCAGGAAGGACGACAGACTGCCGATCAAAAGGACCAGACAGTCTCCTCCGCCTTCTCCTCGTTCTTCCCCGTCTCCTGGTGTTTCGCCCTCTAGACTTCGTTCTTCTCCCCAGTGTTCGTCTAGAGGTGGCGGTAGACGTCATTTGACTCTTGCTCCCTTGGAGAGAGAGAGGTCTCATCACTCTCCCCTCTCTTCTCGGCGAGAGGACGATCCGGCATTCGATCTCGACGCTTTTGCTTGACAACGATGTTGTACCTGTTGGACGGACTTCTGTACGTGTTGATCCTCGTAGTAAGGAAAGAGCGTCTTCCTTTTCTGCTCCTCGTCGACGTGACGCTCATCAGGATGCAGGACCTGAATCTTCGCAGGACGTTCGTAGGGACGCTTCGCGGGACGTTCGGAGGGACGCTTCGCTTGACGCTTGTTTGGACGCTACGATGGATGCTCCGCTGGACGCTTCTAGAGGAGTTCGTAAGATCGCTTTGGATGCGAACGTGGAAGTTCGCTCTCACTCGGACGCTTTTCCCGAGTCTCTTGCTGACGCTTCACGACTTCGTGCAACATCACGTTCACCTCAAGCTTTGGTTTCTGACCCTGTGACTGTGAAGGATTCTGTTTCGGGTCTGTTCCCCACTTCTTCTCGACATCGTTCGGATATGAGACTCGGAGCGAAAGGACTTTTGCCTCTTCCTTCGCGGGGTTTCACGTCTGGTAAGAAGAAGGGGAATTAAGCTGTTCTTTTGAAGATGTTGACGGAGAACAACCTTCGACGTCTGCTTCTTCGGACTACCAAGTCTTGGCTCGGCTTCTCCGTCGATTTCGTCTTCAGAGGATACCCTCCTTCCTTCTGCTCCGCCTTCTCCTCCCTCGCAGTTTTTTCTTCGTCGAAAGCAAGCAAGACGCTGGTGGTTTTGTTAAAATGAAGACTTCGCTATCTACCAAGAGGGCTTTCCATAAGGTTAACACCTGGATGGAATCTAGGAAAGCACAAGGAAGGACCACTTTCGCCCTGCCTCCGTCTAGACTTAGCGGTAAGGCAGGGATGTGGTACGAAACTGGTGAAGAGTTGGGACTGAAGGTTCCTACTTCGGCGCAAGGAGATTTTGCCAGTGTTGTGGATGCCTCTAGGAGATCTCTCTTAGCTTCAGCTAAAGTTTTGTGGACGACTTCAGAACTGGATCATCTTTTGAAGGGCCTTTTCAGGTCCTTAGAAGTCTTCAACTTCTTAGACTGGTGTCTGGGAGGGTTAGACAACCAGTCTCGTAAGCCAGATTCGATTAGCCTCCGGGAGCTGTCCAGTGTATTGTCATGCATGGACAAGGCAGTCAGGGATGGCTCGGAGGAGTTAGCCTCTCATTTTTCAGCAGGCGTTTTGAAGAAGAGATCGCTTTATTGCAATTTTGCAGCTAAATCTGTCTCTCCCTCACAGAGGGCAGAGCTTTTGTATGCGCCTTTTTCGAGCCATCTCTTCCCCCAGGCTATGGTGAAGGATCTGGCAGTAAGCCTTCAAGAAAAAGCCACTCAAGACCTTTTTGCTCAGTCGTCGCGATGTCCTACTGGCCCTTCCACGTCTTCAGGAGGCCAATCTATTAGAAAGCAGAAGCCCTTTCGTGGAGGAACTTCAGCTAGATCTTCACCCCGAGGAAGAAGTCTTCCTAGAGGTAGAGCCCCGGCTAAGTCTAGGGGCAAGAAGTGAGAGATCCGTCCTTCAGTCGCCAGTAGGAGCCAGGCTGCAGTTGTTTGTAGAAGCCTGGAGAGAGAGAGAGGCGGACACCTGGTCTCTCAACATCATAGAGAAGGGGTACAAAATCCCTTTCGTAAAGTCGCCCCCGCTGACTTCCACTCCCAGGGACTTGTCCCCGTCGTATCCTCGAGAAAAGCAGAAGATACTTTTCGACCTGCTCGAGCAGATGCTGGAGAAGCGAGCAGTGGAACAGGTCTTAGACCTGGCAACGCCAGGATTTTACAACAGATTGTTTCTAGTTCCGAAACAGTCGGGAGGGTGGCGGCCGGTCTTGGACGTAAGTCGTCTGAACCTCTTTATAGAGAAGCAGAGGTTCAAGATGGAGACACCTCAGTCAGTTCTGGGGGCCTTAAGACCTGGAGATTGGATGGTATCACTCGACCTTCAGGACGCCTACTTTCACGTCCCGATACATCCCCAATCAATGAAGTACCTTCGGTTCGTCCTGAAAGGAAAGGTATTTCAGTTCAGGGCTCTTTGTTTCGGACTGAGCACGGCCCCATTTGTGTTCACCATCTAAATGAAGAATGTGGCGAGGTGGCTCCATCTTTCCAACACCAGGATCTCGCTCTATCTGGACGACTGGCTCATACGAGCCTCTTCGCAGACCCGGTGCCTGAAGGACCTGCAAACGACTCTGTCTTTAGCTGCGTCCCTGGGACTTCTGGTGAACTTCGAAAAGTCACATCTGACCCCAAACACAGTCCATCGTGTATCTGGGATTCAGATGGATTCAGTGCTTTCGGGCTTTTCCGTCCCAGGAACGTCAGCAACAAGGCATAGAAAAAAAAAAGTGTCAGCCTTTTTTAGGGAAGGAGGTCCATGCTTGGTGAGGGAATGGATGAGTCTGCTGGGGACCATTTCCTCGCTGGAGAAGTTTGTTTCCCTGGGGAGGCTACACCTCCGACCTCTTCAGTTCTTCCTGTCGGACAGCTGGGCAGACAAGGACAACCTCGACATGATTTTGACCGTCTCAGAAGAGGTAAAGAGCCATCTAAAATGGTGGCTCGATCCGTTGAAGCTGTCAGAGGGCATGTCCCTCAAGCTTCGGAACCCCAACCTAGTGTTGTTCTCCGACGCGTCATCACGGGGTGGGGAGCAACACTAGGGGGGGGGGGGGGGGGGGGAGGAAGTGTCAGGCACCTGGAGAGGGGAACAGGTAGCCTGGCATATCAACTTCAAAGAACTGTCAGCGGTTCAGTTAGCGCTCCTGTTCTTTCAAGACAAAGTCTCCCGTCGCGTAGTCCAAGTCAACTCGGACAACACCACAGCCCTGGCATACTTGAAGAAGCAAGGAGGAACGCACTGTCGCTCCCTGTTCGCTCTAGCGAAAGAGATTCTTCTTTGGGGGAAGGTGAGAGAAGTCACGATCTTAACAAGGTTCATTGCCGGAGTAGAGAACGTCTGTGCGGATCTCCTCAGTCGACAAGGACAATTGCATGCCCGAACAGAGTGGACCCCCCATCAGGAACGTATGCCAGGAGCTGTGGGGTCTTTGGGGATGTCCTTTGGTGGACATTTTCGTGACATCAAGAACGGCGAGACTTCCTCTTTACTGCTCCCCGGTTCTCGATCCGGGAGCAGTAGCAGTAGACGCCCTATTATGGGATTGGACGGGCCTAGATCTCTACGCATTTCCCCCCTTCAAGATTCTGGGAGAAGTGATGAGAAAGTTCGCAGCTTCGGAAGGGACGAGGTTGACGTTAATTTCCCCCTTTTGGCCCGCAGCGGACTGGTTCACAGAGGTGATGTCCTTCCTGGTAGATTTTCCGAGATCTCTTCCTTTAAGGAGAGATCTACTCAAACAGCCCCACTTCGAGAGGTACCACAAAAACCTCTCCGCTCTGAGTCTGACTGCGTTCAGACTATCCAGAAGCTGGCCAGAGCGAGAGGTTTTTCGAAACCTGTGGCTAAAGCTATCGCCACCGCGAGGAGACCATCATCAATCGCGGTGTACCAATCGAAGTGGGCAGCTTTTAGGAGCTGGTGTAAGAAGAAAGGAGTTTCCTCTACCACGACCTCTGTAAGCCAGATCGCCGACTTCCTACTTTATCTCAGACGAGATTTGAAGCTTGCAGTGTCGACCATTAAGGGCTACAGAAGTGTTTTATCTGTGGTTTTTCGCCATAGAGGTCTAGACCTAGCTAATAACAAAGATCTCCATGATCTATTGAGATCTTTAGAGACCACCTAAGTTGCCTTCTTGGAACTTAGACGTGGTCCTGAAGTTTTTAATGTCAAGTCGCTTTGAACCTCTTCACACTGCGTCTTTGCGAGACTTGACGAAGAAGACTGTATTCCTAACTGCTCTGGCGACGGCGAAGAGAGTGTAGCGAGATACAAGCTATTAGTAAGCACGTCGGCTTCAAAGGGCATAATGCGGTCTGCTCTTTGGGAATGACGTTTCTGGCTAAGAAAGAAAACCCCTCCAACCCTTGGCCTAAGGCGTTCGAGATCAAGGGTATGGCAGAGATCATTGGTCAAGAGCCAGAAAAGGTCCTGTATCCTGTCAGGGCTCTAAGAGAATACCTTTGGAGAACAAGGAATTGTAGAGGTTCTGCGGAGAACTTATGGTGTTCGGTCAAGAGACCAGATATGCCCATGTCCAAGAATGCACTGGCATTCTTTTTAAGGAACACCATAAAGGAGGCTCACTCATCTTGCAAGGATAGTGACTTTGGAATGTTGAGAGTTAACGCTCACGAAGTGGGGGCTATTTCGACCTCGATAGCCTTCCAGAAAAATATGGCCCTCAAAGACATTTTGAGTGCCACTTTTTGGAGGCGTAACACGGTGTTCACCTCGCACTACCTACGGGAGGTGAAAACGACATACGAAAACTGTTACTCTCTTGGGCCATACGTCGCCGCAGACACTATTTTGGGGGCAGGAGGTAGCACTCATCCTTTCCCATAGAAAAGGGTAGGTGAGTTTTTAGTCTTCGTTTGGTTTATGGTTGTAGGGTCGGCCGCCGAATGCGGACTTCCCTTCTATTAGCCTTTTTATGTGGAAGTATTTTGTTAGGCTAACTTAGGTGGTGGTTTTGCCTCGTTGCCCTCAGAAGTATGGTCATGGTCTAGTCACATTGTGGTCACGTCCCCGTTGACAGATCATCTAGAGCGCACCAACTACACAGGTCTCTACCTTGTTGGTAACTCTAGTGAAGCAGATGCAGGCTTGGGTGACAGTAATCACGAAGTCAGCTATGCTAACAGGTAAGGAACCAAGATGTCAATCATCTACATGTATATGTTTCCTAAAATCCTTTTCTGTCTCTCCCACCTCCAAAGGTGGGATTCAGCTATATATACAGTGGACCCCCTGCATTCGCGTTCTCCAGATTCGCGGACTCACACATTCGCGGATTTCTCTCGGGAATGTTTCCCTGCATTATTCGCGGAAAATTCGCGCATCCGTGGTATTTTTCTATGATAAATATCCACAAATTCCTGGTTTTTTTTATGAATTTCATCATAAAATGCACTTTTTGTGATAAAACTATTAAAAAAACCATGTAGGAAAATTTTTAGTGGGTTTTTCTTGAGTTTTAACTAACAAAATAGGCTGTTTTTAGCATTTTTATAGGGGTTCCAAACATTCGCGGAATTCTAACTATTCACCGGGGTGGTTTCTGGTACGCCATCCCCCGCGAACTAACGGGTGGGGGGACCTACTGTATATCTGACAGGTAAGTTTCATGAACAAAATGATATTGTTAAGATACAATAAAGTTTGTTCATACTTACCTGGCAGATATATATATTTAAAGTACCCACCCACCTCCCCTCAGGAGACAGTGGAAATAAAAATTATGAATAGAAAATGGGAATGGTTCCTGATACCCGCCTCCCAGCGGTGGGAATGGGTACTAACCACCCTACTCCCACTACGTGTGTCGTAAGTTTTTAGAAATTCTGTCGGACTTCAGAGAATACAGCTATATATATATCTGCCAGGTAAGTATGAACAAACTTTATTGTATCTTAACAATATCATATTCATTATGATGGTATGATGTGTAGAAGAGATGAGTGTTTGAGGATGGTGGCATAGTCCTATCCTATTATTGGTCATTGGACATTGCCAGTTGTTGGGTGGGCTGGATATTCAAAGGTTTGTTTAGACAAGTGTGTGCTGTACCTCTGCTTAATTGATAATTTTGTTTATTTTCAGAATATTTTGGTTATTCTTTCAAAATTCACAACCACTTTAGATAAAAATGGCAGCCTATGGGTAAGTTGTGATGTATTTTGTTTGATACTGAATTTTATATAAGTATTTCTGGTTTCATAAACATAGAAATCCTGTGTTTTTATGCTCTAATTTGTCTTAGACCAAGAAACTGGAAAATTCAAATTGTGCTTCACTACTGAGCATCAATTGTCTTCTATTATCTTAGAATGATGCTACCATGGAGATAACTCACTGAAAAACATATTCTGGAGAAGTAACTTTATATCCTTCACTTCACTGATTATAGGGGAGTTATTCATTGTTTGATATATTCATTCCTTCCTGGTTTAAGATTTTGTGACTCACATAAAAGCATGAATGGAAAGTAATATTTCCTGCCTTGTATTACAAGAACCTATTCATCCTAGTAGGTATTTATGCCATCAGTTTGATGAAACTGCGTATGAGAATCTGACAGAAGAATTAATCATGGAAATGTATTAAGTCATTTAAATGATGAAAAGAAAGTAGATTTAAAAGATGCCAGTTAGATTGTAGTTAAAGATTTTGTTGCATATGCATAGGTGTTGTGCTTCATTCAACAATATAATGTATACTATTGAATGATTAGAAATTAGCTAGATAGGAGTAGGTTTTATCTGTATTCAGTTGTTTCATTTGATATTTTGCTTCTGAAACCATCACTTGTAGTTAATGATAGGCATTGTGGAATAATGAACCTGACAGTGATCAATTGAAGCTAATTATATAAACTTGGGATGTGATGGTGTTCATTTCCAAAAAGACCCCCATTGATATAATATCCCATCTTTGAATCGGTCACATTTGTCTAACCCATGGATTCTTGATGAATAACCCATGATCAAATCCATGAAATAAGCACAAAACTTTCAATCAAACATATCTTTAGTGATTTTTTACTTTCAGCCAACAACATATGTCAAGTATATATTTGAAACAAATCCTATTGAAGGAATTTACAGAATCCTCAACATTTTCCATTTATGCAATAATTAAGTTTTTCAGGAGTTGCAGCATATTAAAAATAGTTCTGATATATGATCATCATAAACTCCCTCCGGCCCAGCCTTATGAGAGTTAAGAATTAGTTTTCTGGTTAAATTGTTTATCAGTAGTAATGATAACCTACTGCTACATTACTGAGTCACATGAGTTCAAATGTATTTTTTTTTCTTTCACTTGATGTAATGCAATAGCAATCCATTTGTTGTGGCCCCTCCACCTGAAGATGATGGTTGTCTGTCCCAGCTTCCTTCTCAGATACCCTCTCAGGTTAGTTGCATTTATTGTATCAGATTTTTTTTTTTTTATGTTACAATGTATATATGGACGTCTGTGTTCCCCAAAGTGTAGTAGTTAGGACACATTCCAGCAATCAGGTTTCAACGAGTAGTATTTAATTGCATCTGGGAATACCTACAGATCAAAATCCCTGTATACATTGTACCACAATTCTTCTTCTTTTTCTTCTTCTTCTTTTTCTTCTGTACAGCAGCAACTCTGAATACGTACAGTGAGCATGAACACAATAAAATTAATTGAAAAGTTACTCAGAATGCTAGATTAAAGCAATTTTGAAAATTATACTCTGTTCACTGTAGTTTCTTATTGATCAATTACTCTTGTGTTACTGTTTATATGTTTTCTGTTCTATATTTTGCGCTATACCCTTAACACTTCCTTCAAATTCCAGTCAGAGAAGAGTTCTTTAATAGATATTAATTTTTTTTATAAACAGATATATCCAACTTCGGCTTCTACTTCAAGATGGACAACTGGTATGTGGGACTTTGAGAGCCATGAGAGCCACGACCATCCAAATGTTAGTGAATTACGTACAGTCCCCGACAGTACACATTACAAAGGCCCAGAATTCTTCAAAGAAGATTCTCAACCAAGGCAAGACGTTTATTATCCAGGAAAACATTGGTTAAATAACCAAACATTTTATGATTTTAGAGGTGGTGGTGAGGGAAATCATGGCCCTCTTAGATCTGTATCTGAAATCCGTATCCTTTTACAGTTACAGAAGTTGAATGTTATTATCAGGTAGGGTTTTATTACAAAGTTTTTATCGGGTCTGTTTTTATTAGTCTTTTAATCATCCAGTTTGAAGTATTTTATAAACAAGTTTTTCACAATAAAGGGATTTTGACGGAGGTAAAATCTATTTCTGGGCAATGACCTTTGTCGCCCAGTGAAATGTCCCTTTGATACTCATTTCTAAGGTATAAATATTGCTATACATACCAGAGAAAAAAGAGAAACTGTAGTGCCAGAGTATTCTGGCTCGCTCACCTTTTAATTAAAGGTGTCGGTATGGTATCTGGGGTGAGTGGAAACCACTACCAGAGGTCCCTTGACATTTAGTCTCTTCCTCCTTCAAAATCCCCCTCCTACAGAGGAGCCGGACTAAGTCCCCGCTACCCACTACTACTACGATCAGTGTCTTTGTTTTCATTCCTGAAGATAGCACCCAAGCTTGGGCCAAATAGGGTGTGGAATAAAACAAAAAGGAGAAGGGGTGGGATTTCACTGGGCAACACAGGTCATTGCCCAGAAATAGATTTTTCCTCCGTCAAAATCCCTTTTCTGGGCTCAGCCTGTGTCGCTCCGTGAAATAGTGCCAGAGAATTGGCCCCTTCAAGCTTGGAAAGGTCCGTGCAGATAGAAATTAATACTAGGTAAATCAAAACACAAATAGGGATAATTGCTATAATATAAAGCTTAATCTTACAACAAAATGATAAATTTACTAATCAACATTGAAAAAATTTTGTGGTTTTTTTTTTTTTAAAAAAAAATGAACCTTAAAGTTAACTTACTTACAATAAGACAAAGAACCAGATTTTAATAAATACAGTAACTAACAATTAATTTAACAAGGGAACTAAGCCCAGATACAAAGTTACAAAAATCCAGTATATACACAGTGTCATCCAAGGTAAAGCAAATACAATGACGACCGAGCTAAGCAAGGGTGCTAGTGAGGCAGGTAGAAGGGAAAGAGCTACTAGAGAGATATAGGCTAAGCAATTACTTATTTATACAGTGTCAGGGGAAACTGTGTTTCCGGCTGCCACTGCTGGGAATTTAAGGGGCTCTAAAGACTTAAAATAGTGGCGTTTAAATACTGTCGGAGATTTCCAGCCTGTGTATTTCTTGAGATCGTCAAAATTCATATGCTGAAAGTAATTGATGGAGGTAGCAACTGTCCTAACATCATGCGCCCATGGAAACGATTCTGGGTTAGCTTGTTTTATAAAATACAAAATTTGTTGCCGAATTCCTTTTAAGGAAATAGTACCACCTTTTTCCCTAATGAACAAGGGGCCTAAGGATATCAGGGTAGTTCTGCTTAAGTATGCTTTTAGGGAATTAACTGGACATAAGGATTGGTCCTGTGGAAGTAGAATAATTTTCCATGGGTCCCACCTTACTTGTGGGTCTTCATTTTTGGCTAGAAATTGACAATCTGGAGAAAGTAATAGTTCTCCTGAGGGAAGAAATTCAATGTGACCTGGTTCCCTAGAAAGAGCCGACAGTTCCAAAATTCTAGCTCCTGAGGCCAAGCTTATTAGGAATAACGTTTTCCTCAAGAGAGCTATATACTCACATGAGTCATTATCAGTTTCAGAGGCCAGTTTAAGGACATCATTTAAAAACCATGAGACTGATCTGGGTCTCTCAGATGGCCTAAGCCTAGCACAAGCCTTTTGTATAGATGAAAAATATGAATCTGTTAGATCTATCTTGAAACCAAACTGGAAGATCTTTTTAAGTGCAGATTTGGTAGTAGTAATTGTGCTTGCTGCTAAACCTTTCTCGAACAACGTTCTGAAAAAGGTTATGGCCAGATTCGTGATCATGGTTTGTGCATTTGAGTCCTTTAGGAAAAGGCCAGTTTCTTAACTGCTGAGTCATATTCTAAGAATCTGATGTTTTGAGGATCGATGTTGGCATCCCTTTGTGCCGCAAACTTCATGAAGTCCATAAAGTTAGGGCTTTCTGAATTCCTGAGGAAGCGGACACAGTCCGCGTTTGTACTAACTGAGTCAGTTTTGGGATTGGGAATCTGTTGAGGCGGAACAGTCCCAACTCCAGGAGTAGGGGAGGGGAAACCAATTGCTTTTGGGCCACTTGGGGGCTACTAGTGCGATGTGGCCCTTGAACGTCCTGAGTTTGTTCAGTACTTTCAAGAGAAGATTTACTGGAGGAAACAGATAAATCCTCTTCCACACCTTCCAATCTATGGCCATAGCGTCCGTGGCGTAGGCCAGAGGGTCCAGGTTGGGAGCCACATAACAAGGGAGTTTGTGGTTCAACTCCGTCGTGAAGAGGTCCACCTGGAGCCCCGGAACCTTTTGACAGATCCATTTGAATGACTCCTTGTCCAATGTCCACTCCGATTCTAGCGGAACGGAGCGTGATAGGGCATCCGCCACCACGTTCCTTACGCCCGCTAGGTGAGTGCCTGACAGGTGCCATTTGTTCCTGTCTGCCAAAGCAAATATGGCTATCATGACATGATTCACGTGACTCGACTTGGATCCGCCCCTGTTTATGCAGTGCACTACCACTGCACTGTCTAGTACTAGTTTGATGTGACTTCTTTGGTGGTCGAAGCCTTTTCAGAGTGAGAAACACTGCCATGGCTTCCAGTACATTGATATGCAGCTGGTGGAATGGTAGGGACCAGGTTCCCTGGACCTTTTTGTACTGTGAGTACCCGCCCCAGCCGCTTAGTGAGGCGTCCGTGTGGATCACTAGAGACGGCGGGGGGAGCTGTAGGGGTACTGCTTTTGATAGACTTTTGATGTCAGTCCATGGACGGAGCCTCTTCCGTAAGATCGCAGGGATAGGAGCTAATTTGTCCCGAGATCTCCGGTTTGCTTTTGAACGCCAGACGCGGTTTATGTCCTTCAGTCTGGCTTTCAATAGGACATCTGTGACTGAAGCGAATTGGAGTGAACCCAAGATCCTTTCTTGGTTCCTCTGGGACGTCTGAGCGTTCTTGAGAAATTGCCTCGTGGACTTAGCTATTTCTTTCCTTTTCAACGGCGGGATTGATAGAGTATGAGATCCCAGGTCCCACTGTAGACCTAACCACTGGAAGCGAGATTCCGGTGTTAGTCTGGACTTGTTCCTGTTTATTTGAAACGCTAAATGTTCCAGGAATTGGATGACTTTGACCGTCGCCTTGTGGCATTCCTCGACATTTGTGGCCCATATGAGCCAATCGTCTAGATAGGCTACTAACATTATTCCTTGCGTCCTCAATTCTTAGACGACTGATTCTGCCAACTTTGTGAATATTCTGGGCGCAATGTTGATCCCGAATGGCATTACTCTGAAGGAGTAAGCTTGCTTTCCTAGTTTGAAGCCTAGGATGGGGCGGAAGTGTCTGGCTATTGGGACATGATACTAGGCATCTGTAAGATCTATAGAGGTTGTGACGGCCCCACAGGGAAGTAAGGTCCGCACCTGCGAAACAGTCAGCATCCTGAACTTGTCGCAAAGAATGAATGAGCTCAGATGGGACAAGTCTAGGATTATTCTTCGCTTTTCCGAGCCTTTCTTTGGCACGCTGAACAAGCGCCCTTGAAACTTTAAGTTCTTGACCCTTGATACTACACTTTTCTGAAGGAGTTCTTGGGTATACTCTATCAATTCCGCTGTTGGTCTTTGATAGAAGTCTGGTGGAGGAGGGCCTTGAAGCCAACTCCACCCTAGACCTTTGGTCACTATACTCTGAGCCCAGCTGCTGAAACCCCACCGGTGACGGAAGAGATACAGCCTCCCTCCTACCTTGGGACTCTCACTGGTTTGCCGATGGGCATCCACCACGTGCTCCTCGGAAACCTTTGCCCCGGCTAGCGGCCCTTCCGTCTCCTCGAAGACGGGAGGGACCCCTAGCTCGGCTGCCTCTGGCGAACCTATTAAACGGCTGAAAGGACTGAGCCTCGAACGCCACATTATAGGCCGGAGAGACAGCGAAGGAGGTTGAGGTCTGGGGCTGCTGAGATGGCTGCGTTAAGAGCACGAACTGCTGTTGGGGTTGTGCCTTAGACGCCGTTTGTTGTGGTACTTGAGGTACTGGAACTGCCTGCATTAGAGCTTGTTGAGGGGCCTGGAAGGGCTGGAACTTCCTGGGCCTCTTCTTCAACTTCGGGTTGGATCCGGTGGATTCAGGTTTCCTTTTAGGGACGAGACCCCACCGGACCTTCAAGCTCTGGTTGACTTTGAAGGCCTCGTACAAGATCTCCGCCACATCGGGGGTGGGGAAGAGGTCTGTGCCCCATATGGATGAGGCGATCAGCTTATTTGGTTCGTGGTGGATGGTAGCTTCCGCCAGAACATGTTTCCTGCAGTTCCTCCGGGCTATGACGAAGTCATAGAAGTCGCACTGCATTGTATGCAGTAGCGACTTAGCCATGACTTTAAATAACAGCTCTTGTTCGTAGACAAGGGCCGTCATCTCCGCCGTAGTCAAGGAGCTGAGGGACCTGCTGAGCCTAGTCTGGGCGTCATACTCGGTCTGTATAAGGCTCTCCGAGAGTCTAGGTAACCTTTCGCTGAACAGCGCCGTGGCGCAGTCCGGCTTGAGCTAACCTACGGTGAAAGTGGGAGCTGCCTCCTCGAAGTAGTTCTCGGATCCGGGGAGCAAAAGGGAAGTTGGCTCTGTTTCCCGGAGCTGGGGCATGGGCTCGTCCTTCAAGGCCGCCTGGTAAGTGGCCCCTACTACTTTAAGAGTGAGTGGCAGTGGAGTGCCCTCAGCAGTTGTAAAAATGGTGAAGGGTCTTTTGAAGGCGGTGAGCCTTGTGTTCACACACTCCCACTCCTCCAAGCTCCGGAGCCAGGCTTGTTGGGCCTGTTCCCGGGGGAGAATTACAGTCTCTTTCGGGACTTTATCCTCCCTCATCATGGCCGCATCTGTCAAGCGGACATAGCCCATGAATGGAGGTCGGAGACCATCAGGATAGAACTCGAAGTCCTCTAGCCTTCGAGTTCCACAGCCTTCGATAGACAGCATACCCTCCGAAAATGGAGCGTGTGCTGCTTACCCTCCAAGGATGTTAGGCTTAAAGGGAGGGAGGTTAGATGAGTCCTGCATAAGCAAGGGTAGAGCTGCTTGGCCGGGCTCGAGAGTGCCTGACGCTAAGGTGTCCCGGATACCCGACATTACATTTTTCCTGGGCCACCACCCTCTCCGATAGGGATTGGATGGACTGGGGCCCGATGCTTCTACCGTATTTTGAGAAGCTGGATAAACATTTCCTGGAACTTGGTCTGGACCAAGTTCCCGACAACGTTCCCACCTGCTGCAAGATACTAGTAGAGAAGGCATTAGGATCAAAGGAGGAAGACTAAGCTTTCTCCTTGCGAGGCTTAGATCTGGACACCTTGACAGAAGGGGTAGCTTTTGCCTTGTCTGCCCCGGGATGGTGAGCCAATGGCTTAGTGACAACGCTGGTAACAGACTTCTTCGGCAGGGATTTTGTCCTAGGTTTGAAGTCTTTGGAAGCTTTGACTTGGGGACCACTGAGGAAGTCTTTGGTCTGACTGACCGAGACTTCTCAGTGAATCCCTGAAAAGAAGTAGAAGTAGAGGGGATAGAAGTTAAGGAGGGACTCAAGGAAACCCCTTGAGCCCCTACAAGGTCTGCCTCACCAACACCCTTACCATTGCCCATGCCGTCAACAGTCTTGGGCTCCAAATCCAGATCAAGGGCCGCAATGTTCCCCGTGACCTCCTCGGCGATGCCTCCGTCCTCCGGAAGTGCAACTGCGGCCTGGATTTTGGCGATCAGGGGCGCAGCTATCTTAGGATCCACCGCTGAACCTTTCTTTGCCCCGGGGCAGATGAGGGCGGACATGTCCTGGGCCAGGATATAGGGTTGCCCCTAGGCAGAGTTCCTCCCGAACCCTCCAACCCAGGTCTTCAGGGTGGCTAGAGCTGCAGTCCGGACTGCTTCCAAGCCCTGTAAAAAGGGGTTAATATTAGTACTTAATACTAGAGGCAGACTTAACTTAGTACAATATCAAGAATGCAATTTAATGAATCTCATTGTATCATTATATAGCTCGGAATGCCACATACCACCTCGGTGGTGGCTTCGTTGACTAGGATGTAGCACACTGAGCAGTTCTCGTGGTGCCACACAACGAAGTCCTCCACCCTCACCGCACATCCGACGTGGGTCCGGCAAACTTCATGGCCGCAGGGGTCCTGGAGAACTGCGTTGCAGCCCTCCTCTAGACAGGTAACCTGTAAGTTAAATGATACATGAGTATCATCAACAACCTTCGGAATGGTTCCATGGTTGTGAGGTATGATACTGCTGCCGGAGTAACTCCGGCGGTAGCAGGTATATATATATATATATATATATATATATATATATATATATATATATATAATATATATATATATATATATGTGTGTGTATATATATATATATATATATAATATAAGATATATATATATATATATATATATACGTATACATATATATATTATATATATATATATATATAAGATATATATATATATATATATGTATATATATAGGATATATATATATATATATATATATAATATATATATATATATATATACAGTGGACCCCCCGTATTCGCGTTCTCCAGATTCGCGGACTCACACATTCGTGGATTTCTCTCGGGAACGTTTCCCTGCATTATTTGCGGAAAATTCGCGCATTCGCAGTATTTTTCTATGGTAAATATCCACAAATTCCTGGTTTTTTTGATGAATTTCATCATAAAATGCACTTTTTGTGATAAAACTATTAAAAAAACCATGTATGAAAATTTTTAGTGGGTTTTTCTTGAGTTTTAACTAACAAAATAGGCTGTTTTTAGCATTTTTATAGGGGTTCCAAACATTCGCGGGTTCTAACTATTCACGGGGGGGGTCTGGTACGCATACCCCGCGAATACGGGGGGACCACTCTATATATATAATATTATATAATAATATATGTATATATATATATATATATATATATATATATATATATATATCTATATATATATTATATATAGATTATATATATATATATATATATATATATAATATATATATATATATATACACATACACACGATAAGTGTCACCCTGTCACTACCAGCTCCGGGGCCTGTATACCTTGCAGTGATGTCACGAGCGGGCCAAGGAGGCTCCAATTTCAACAGAACTCCGGCAATGCCGGAGTAGAATCTAATAGATTAAATGAACTCAAGGTGTCCCCAGGTGCCGGAGTAAGTAACAAACAAAGATAGAAACAGGATTGAGGAGCTGAGGTAACAGGGCGACAATTCCGTTGGCGGAGTAGCACACCGCCGTAATGAAATCTAATATTATACTATATGTATGCTATGACATATGAAAAAGACGTGCAAAATTAAAGCTATCCCACGGAAAGGCTGGAGCCTTACGTCTTGAGGATGCATCGAGTCCCAAGGTCAGGTCCGGGGTTAGATGGATCTCTGAGGCCACCGGAGCAGTGAGGGAGGGGGAGGCATAACAGACAGAGAGGGGGATGCACTATCTGGAGGGTCAGGGGTATCCCGCTTTCCCGGGCCTGGTGGCCAACCATGGCCCGGGAGGGTGGGCAGGACGTGTCCCTGAACTCCATAGTGGGGCAGCTGAGTATGGCAGGCCTGCGCACCAAGTGTATCCCCCCCCCACCCCCCCCCCTTCCAGTGTCCCCTCCCCACTCTACGTAGACTTGGGTGGGCTACCTGGGTAACGTGAGCGAGAGTCATCACACCACCGAAGTGGTGTGAACGAGTGGGGGGGGGGGGGTAGGTAGAAGGGTGGCTCGTACGCGATCAACTGGAGACCTTCTCAGCCGGGTGAACAGACGCAGTGTGAAGGACCAGCCAACCGCAAGAATGCCTACTGGCCAACTTGAAGCCGTGCAGAATAGCAACATATAATAAAAATATCAGTATAAATATTAGCTGTCCTAACACAGGAAGATGTGAAATAAACAAAATAAGAAGAAAGAGAAAGAGGTTGTCCTAGAGCGGTTAGGCTAATCGCAAATCCGAAGATTTGGGTGTGTTAGCCTAGCGACTCAGAGCGGCTAGTCAGTATGCCGTGCCGAAATGATCGGGCAGGCGACTAGGGAGCTGGAGGACAAAAGAATACGAAGGGAATGAGGTCCTAACATAAAGGCATGAGGGCCTAAGAACTCCTAATGCAAGGGTATCGTGATCTGACTAGGTTAGGCTAAGATCCGAAGCATGCGGTCGGAGCGGGAAACTCCCCGTGAAAGAACTAGGAAATAAAATGCCAAAGCTAACTGCATGTAATAAAATGCGATAAAATGCTGCTTAACATGTAAATCGAGCCCAATTGGTATGAGGGACCAATTGGTGCGCGAATAACCGCCATGCAGTCGACGAGTCGGAATGGCGGCGCGGGGACGAAGACGCTCTCGCTTCCGAACAGCTAAAAACTCAAATAACTCGGCTAATTCGCCGAAGATCAATATTAACTGATCTTAAACATTAATAGCAGTACTTAACTTGGATGCAGAAGCTTGATGTTCCTTCTTGCAAAGAGTAAGGATATTACTAAGGCGAAAACACAGCACAGAGTAAAAAACGCGTGTGGCGCTGACAATGCTATCGAAAGGAATGAAAACAAAGACGCTGATCGTAGTAGTAGCTGGTAGCGGGGCCTTAGTCCGGCTCCTCTGTAGGAGGGGGATTTTGAAGGAGGAAGAGACTAAATGGCAAGGGACCTCTGGTAGTGGTTTCCACTCACCCCAGATACCATACTGACACCTTTAATTAAAAGGTGAGTGAGCCAGAATACTCTGGCACTACAGTTTCTCTTTTTTCTCTGCTATGTATAGCAATATTTATACCTTAGAAATGAGTATCAAAGGGACATTTCACGGAGCGACACAGGCTGAGCCCAGAAATGGAATTTTAGCTATGGAAGTTCATTCTAAGTGTCTCGGTCTGAAACGTCATAACTAGTATGTTGGAAATAAGGGCCCTTGCACATCTTTGAAATATTATCGTGAAAAAGTACTGTGTCAAAGGAGCAGTATGGTTTTAGTGAAAAAGTATTCTGCAAAAAGCTCAAGATGAAAGTTGATGCATTTAGAGGTTGTAATATATTCCTGCGCTACATGGACTATATTCTCACCATTGTTTTCAACTGCCTCATTTGTTTTTTATGTATACAGTTACATAATAGTGACATAAGTTAGCTTGAGTCAGTTCACTGTTATTATTTGAATGACAGGAGAATGATTTAGTCAATACCCCCATCTGGTACCTACCTAAGTAGTTCATGTATTACTATTACTACCTATTATTAAATAGTATGTGGCTCGGAAGTTGTGTAAAGTGGTTGGTCCCGTTGCTGAATAACCACTGGTTCCATGCAACGTAAAAACACCGTACAAACAGTGGCCTGAAGGAATTGGTGAAGAGGAAGGCATAGTTGAATTTTGACAAATGGGATGGATGAAAAATTAAAAGAATGCAGTTTTACCTCAGGAATACTAAAAAGAATCTTAATACTACCATGTATATCATTCAGGATATTCTGTTGACTTGAACCCCTCTGGGAACCCAGATCTATGAGAGAGTTTTATGTGACTTGCTTTCTGATTAAACTACTTTCAAAGTCATAGATATCAAGGGTTGACTTTGCTTCTGTAACCATATAGCTGTTGATGTGGTAGCCCTTGCTAGGCCATAAACTTACTCCAATTTATGTGTTGCTTCTAAGCAGTGTCCTAGCATTTCGTACATTCATTGAATGGATTATTTCATAATTTATTTTGGCAGTTGTTTACAGCTTGCTTCCCTCCAAATTATTTGTTTCGGAAAATCAGGCTTTTTTATGATAAACAGATTCTTAATACTTTTTATGATAAACAGATTCTTAATATGTAACAAACAATGTTTAGATAATGATAAAATATATATATTTTTTTTAACGTAATGCTAATCATAATCTGTTCCGTTCTTCTTTCCCCATCACTTTTCCAGATGGAAGTTAGCACAAAGAAATGATGAATTGCCACACAGTACATTAGAACGTGACTTGGGCATGTGAAGTAGGACTTATTTCTTACAATAATTGTCCTCTTTCAGCCATGAAGTACTTGAAACCTTTGTAGATTTTAAAGAAGTATGAATAGATACAGTGTGGTGGATGTAGTGTGGATGCTGTACTGTTTCCTTTAGGTAGGAGACAAGGATCTTATTATATTACGTACAAGTTGTTGAACAAGTTGTGATGTCATTAATATCTTTTACATATTTTTCACATAATATAAAAACAAACTTAACTGAAATTTTGCAGGGTCAAAATTCATTGGGACAATTCACACTGACAAGTTATACAAAGAGCAATGATTTTTAATTTTATTTTCATGGTATAAAGCTGCAGATAGGCTTATTTTCAAGTTTAATTCTTCTTCTTTCCAGCTTTAACCATTTTTTATTTTCAAGTTTAATACGTACATGTACTTTACATTATTGTAAAAATTTCAATATCGAAAGCAACAAAAAGACAAGTGATACATTTGAAGTTTGGCAAAAACTTTTGGCCGACAACATTTTCAGAATCTCAGTGTTGAATAACTTAGAATATCTCCAGAAAGTCTAAATACTGTATATATACATAAATAGCTCAATGAACTTTCTGTCATATGTTTTTCATCATTACATAATGTTCTTTGTCTTCCTTAACAATTTCCCAGCTCCTCAGTTCCAGTCCATCTTTTCGCAATTTCCTTATTTCAACATCGTTCAGTCTACTGTGTTTGATGATGTATTTTGTTCAGGTAAGTAAAATGCTCTGCATTTATGCTGTCAGTTGTAATTTATAGAATTTATGTATAAATTACACAAATAATGATATTTATGAAGCTGCTGTTATATAAATCATATTTTTGGCTCAATGTCATCCCCTGTCTTATGAGAAAGCACTTGTATACAAAATTTCTTTTAAATGAGGAGGAGGTGTGTGTGCCTTCATGTTTTCAGTGGTGATGTCCCTTCATTACTTGCAGTAGTGAATGGTATTTAATTTTCATATGAGAATTTTTCATACTTGCAAATAAATTGAGGCAATGATAATAAGCCCTAATTATAAGTTATTTCATGTAGTAAACCTGTAAATGTTGTATGATACACTTTCTGTATTACAGGTTTTAATTTTTTTCATATATGTATATGTATTGGTCTTGTGGTATTTTAGTATGTTAAATTTCTTATTTTAATGTTAGTTTCCAGAATTTTTTAAAGCCCATTCTTAGCTTGCATTTTGATGTGTTTTTTATTGCTTTTGTATTTTGAAATCCTTTTTAAAAAAACTCCTCCACTCTAGATTGTTCCGTTGTCGTCTCAGCACCTACAGGCTCTGGAAAAACTGTAGTTATGGAGTTAGCAATACTTAGATTACTGACAATTGCACAGGAGGAGAATTTGAGAAGTGGTGATGGTGGCAGAATGCATCCAAAGATTGTTTACAGTAGGTTAATCTATGATCATATACTAGTATACAGTAAATTCTTTGTTATGTTTATTTAAAAGGAAATTTGATGTTGGGAAATGTGAAATTTTGATTGATATGGCTATTATAAGTGAAGCTTAAGCTATTTTATAAAATAGTACTAATAATATTACTTTGTTGTAGGAAGCCCACTAAAATTGGAAAAAATTGAAATTTTATTGGGCTTCCTACAACATAATATTCTAGTACACGGATACAGTGTTTAACTTTGCAATAATATTACTAGTCCAATGTTATATTCTGGGTTTTTTAGTGGCACCAATGAAAGCACTCGTTTCTGAGCGTTATATGGATTGGAGACAAAGAATGAGTCCTTTGGGTATAACCTGTGCAGAAGTGACAGGAGACACAGAACAAGATGATATAGCTGTAATCAAAGACTCCCAGGTCAGGAATTTTATTCTTCATACACCTATGTATATGCACATTATACTGTCGTCATATTTGTGAATTATCATTACTGTGTGTTTAATTAATGGTTCATAATGATAGTGTCAGAGATTTATGTTTATTTTCATGTATTTTTGCAAAGATTGTGTTGACAACACCAGAGAAGTGGGACTCGCTCACCAGACGTTGGAAAGACCATGCTACTCTCATGGAAGAGATTTCCTTGTTGCTTATTGATGAGGTAATATCCACGTAATAAAGGTGGTGTGATAAGTTTTTTCCATACATTTTTCAAGAGATTACTTATAGGCAAACTCTATACAGTTTCTTACCTCTAAACAGATTAGTTTTTTAGAGGCTCTTTCTTCATTTGTTTTGAAGTCCATCTTTACTTTTAACAGTAATTTGTTTGCATATACATAGCATTGTGGTGAAAACATCTAAAGATTAATCTAAAAATGAGAAGAGTAAAAGTTTAGGCTCAAGTTAGCAATAATCTGACTAAGCTTGTTTGTGCACAATTAAATGTGTGATTAAATTGAATATGCAGCATAATATGTTTTTCTTGTATTTCCTAAGTAAGGTGTTTTCAAGTTTGCTGTTTATGATTAAATTAAATATGCTGGGCAATATATTTTGTTTGTATTTTATCAGTTAGATGAATATTGTCACGTTTTCTGGTTAAAATCTTACCATTGGGCGATTTAGATTGATGTTTACATGCACATAGTCTTCTTAGTTTTGATAAATTTAAAACAAAAGTGTGAAGCCCATTTAATTTACTGAAAAGTAATGCCGAGTAAACTGTAAGTAGATAAAAATTAAGAATTAAATATATATTTTAAATTTGATGTATGTCAGATTTATAATTTTTCAGTGACTAAATTTTTTGTGAACTGTTGTACTAGCAGAAATTATAAGTTCTTGTAAGCAAATCTGATATGTGTACTTTCCAACTTTGAATATCAATTTTCTGTTTTAGGTACATGTATTAAATTGTGAAGATAGAGGTCCCACCCTAGAAGCTGTTGTCTCTAGAATGAAGACTATTCGAACAACTAGACCTTCGGACAATTATGGCAACGTTAGGTCAGTCAAACAACAGTTACTTCAAGTAACATCTTTAACTGTAGACAGGTTGTAATCTTCTTTTCTTTTAGAAAAAAATATAAACTTCTTTCAAGGGTGTGAGTAAGTTAAGGTGTACAGTAATAAGTAATGTATCAAAGCATTTTAAAATGTTCTCTGACAAGGTGTCACTTTACTGATTTCCTGCCTTTTCACATGTACCACTTTTTAAATGCAGAAACTGGTGTATTTTTAAAATTATTTTTTATTACAATGTCTTTCAAGTGTTGTCACCCTTGTCCACAATCTTTCTTCAGACTAAAATGAAAATATTATCAGAGTAGTTAGGGGCTTACTTTACAGAACTCTCAAATTATATGTTCCTTCAAAGCTGGAATGGTTTCATAGTATGAGTGATGCCATTTTATCTTTTGTTTCCAGATTTGTAGCAGTATCAGCAACCATTCCCAATGTATCAGATGTTGCAGCTTGGCTTTCAGACAGTAAAGGAACTGCAGTAGGTCACAAGTTAGTACATACAATGGTTTATGTATTTTACATAAATTATTGCTGTATACGTACTTTACGTGCTATGAATCTTGTAAGGCTTTGCAAGGGAAAAGATGCTTGTACATACACAGAATTAACGTCTCTCCTTGTGTCAAGTAGAGTAATTTGGATTTACAATGGTACCTTGACATATGAAATTAATCTGTTCCGAGGCGGCCTTCGTAACCTCCTGCCAAGCTTGATCGATGAGTCGGATGCATATGACGATATCGAAATTCTCCTTCCAAAATTCATGCAAGGTGAGGTTTGTGGTATCGGTGATGTTGAAACATCTCTTGAAAAGATGTTTCTTATACAGCTTCTTGAAGTTCGATATCACTTGCTGGACCATGGGCTGGAGGAGAGGGGTGGTGTTAGGCAGAAAATAAAGAACCTTGATAAAAGAATTCTCCGCTAGGATATCTTCCTGGAGGCCAGGAGGGTGAGCAGGGGCATTGTCCAACAACAGCAGACATTTCAAAGGGAGGCGATTCTCTTCCAAGAATTTCTTCACTGTCGGGCCGAAACACAGATTTACCCACTTGGTGAACAAAGTCTTGTTACCCAGGCTTTCGCATTAACCCTCCAAATCACTGGAAGCTTCTCCTTTAGCACTTTGTGGGCCTTGAAGGCTCAAGGAGTCTCCAAATGATACACAAATAGGGGCTTCACCTTGCAATCCCTACTGGCGTTTGAACAAAGTGCGAGCGTAAGCCTGTCTTTCATAGGCTTATGCCTGGGTAGCTTCTTCTCTTCCTGCGTGATGTACATCCGACGAGGCATTTTTTCCCAAAAAAGGCCAGTCTCATCACAGTTGAAGACTTGCTGAGAACTGTAGCCTTCGTTGATAATTATCTCATCAAACGTTTTGATAAAGGCTTCAGCCGCTTTCGTGTCCGAGATGGCTGCCTCCCCATGCTGCACCACCGAATGGATGCCAGCCCGTTTGCAGAATTTTTCAAACCACCCATGAGAAGCCTTGAGATCTGGGGTTGGTGTCGATGTCCCTTCTCCTCCATCGTCTTCAGCCTGGGCAATCAAATAACCGAAAATAGCGCTGGCCTTGCGGCAGATTGCTGTCTTGGTTATCGTATCGCCAGTGATTTCTTTTTCTTTTATCCAGACAAGAAGCAGCCTCTCCATCTCGTCGTGCACGTGGCTCATCTTGCTAGACAAAATAGTCACGCCCTTGGAAGGTGTAGCTGCTTTGATGGCTTCCTTCTACTTAAGAATGGTGCCTATCGTCGACGGATTTTGGCCGTATTCCTTAGCGATCACACTCAACTGCATGCCAGCTTCATATTTTTTAATGATCTCCATCTTCGTCTCCATAGAAAGCATCCTCTTCTTTCCGTGAACTTCAGTAACTTTCTTGGGACCCATGACTATGAATAAACTGTACATAATTATGTTATGTAGTATACGTACGTGTTGTGCTAAGCCTTGTATAACGAGGCGCACTGTGAGGTTATTTAGACCTGCGATAATTTACACTAAGGTCGGTTGGTTTGACTCCCCATCTTTATTGGAGTGTCTTGGATTTTGATGATAATTTCTAAGTTCATTCAGTATCTTCTTTCTGATGCTAGGTTCTATTGTTGAAACACAGAGTACAAAAATATCTGTATTCTCTAAGTCTACATGGTGAAGATCAGATAAAATTGGACAGGTCTTCCAAGGAAGCTGGCTGATTGAAGTCTGACATACAATCTGGTTTACAAATCATAAAGTGAGCAGACAGTAGCTCTAACATACGAACATACACACAGATGACATTGATTACAAGTCATGTAGGCCGTCTTGGTTATAGGTCACTGTGGTCGTCTCAAGCAGGAAGATTTGTCAATAGTTTACGAAACAATAGATTTGATAACCACAGATGACAGCAAACCAGACACTGACTGATACAGCACGTCATCTTAGCCTACTTTATCTTATCTGGTCTGATCACACTTCTGCAAGCAAACTGGTTGGCCTCTTGGGTCACTGGTTTTAATTAATCATAGTTTTAGTTTTTGTACATGAAACTTACCCAGCAGATATATAGTGTACTTAGCTATAGACTCGGCCGTTCCGACAGAATTTCAAAACTTGCGGCACACGCGACAGGTAGGTCAGGTGATCCACCATTCCCGCCGCTGGTTGGCGGGATCCGGAACCATTCCCGTCTTCTAAACCAGATTTTCTCTGTCGCCGGTGCTGGCAACATCTGTTGTTGGTTCCTCCCACTTGGATTTTTACTCGTTTGCCGAGGATTTAGATTGGTTTATATTGGTGACGTATTCTTTTTTCTCTGGCTTGGCATACGCTTATTGTGGACTGTTTTTCGATATTGATTAGGATTGTTCTCTCACGATGTCTGACGCTAAGGCTTCTCCTATGTTTAGGGTGTGTACAATGGAGGATTGTAAGACTAGGCTACCGAAATCTTCGGTAGACCCTCATAATGTGTGCTCGAAATGTAGAGGTACTGAATGTTCATTTAATAACACCTGTAATGAATGCGAGAAGCTAACAGAGCTTGAATGGAAGAACTTATCTTCTTATGTAAGAAAACTTGAGAGAGTTAGGATTAGGAAAGCTTCCGTTAGAACCTCAAGTAGATCTTGTTCACTAGAACAAGAATTGAATAACATTGCTGTAACTTAACGTTTCTCTCTTAGCTGCAGCTTCTTCTCCCTGTATTGAATCCAAGGATTCTTCCTCTGAAAGGGAAAATGTAAAAGCCTCTATCAAGAAGCTGCAAGCTCAGCTACGAGCTTTGGATCAAGGTAAGAGTGTTGATAGTGATATGTGCAGTGATCCCAGTGCAGTGGAGGGGGCGTCTGACCGGTTCCGCATTGCTCCTAGGCCTAGACCTCTTTCAAACTCCCAGGACCAGGGGAGGAGGAATGTCAAAAGCCGCAGGGAGGATGTGGGACATCCCCAACGATCAGGCGTCCCTTCGGCAGATCCTGATGTAGCATCCCAGGCTGCCTTGGATAGCCGCAGAAAAGGCATTCGAAGGGAGTGTTTTTCAGCCTCAGATTCATCCTCTCCTTGACGTAGATGGAGTTCGGCCACTCAATCGCGCCCTTTGAAAAGAGCCTGGAAGACTCCTAAAGGAGACGCTGCGGACTCTAGCCCAGAGCGTTTTCCAGAGGATTGGCCTTCAGATCATAAGAAGGCAAGGCAGGACCCCACGAAGAAGTTCCTGATCTCCCTACAGGAGCAGTTATCCTCTTTGGTAGGCTCCTTTACCAAAGACTCGACAAGAAGGAAGGACGTATCTCTTCCTGTCAAGAGCTTCACTAAGCGCCCCTCTTCTGCTAAGAGGGAGCTCTCGGACTCTCCAAGGCGCTTCTCTCCTGATTACAGAGACACTTTTGACAGGAGTTTTTCGCCTGATGAGCGATCCCCTTCGCCCTATAGGCGCTCTTCTCCGCGGACTAGGCGCCCTTCTCAGAGCAGAGGTCTGGAGCCTAACAGAAGCTCCTCAATTCAGCGCTCTCCCTTAGTTCAGGAATTTAATGTATGACACTTACCTGGCAGGTATATATATAGCTATATTCTCTGTTCCACCTGGCAGAAATTTTCAAAACTCGCGGCAAACGCTAGTAACCTATTAGTAGTTCAGGCAACCACCACCCCGTTACCGTGGCGCTAGCGCTAGGAACCGTTCCCAATTGGGCCAGATTTTCTCTGCCAGCCGAACCGGCAACATTGTTGGTGGTTCCCTGCTAGAATTTTCATTCTCGTTGCTGACTGATCTTGGATTTTGGTATTGTATTCGGAAACGTTAGCTTGGCATTCGCTTTGGATTGTTCTTTAAGATGTCTGACTCTGGAAGTATGTTTAGAGTGTGTGTAAAAGAGGGGTGTAAGGTAAGATTGCCGAAAGCTTCGGTCGACCCTCATACCGTTTGTAAGAAGTGTAGGGAGAATGTGTGTACTTGGGAGAATAGATGCATTGAATGTGAGAATTTATCAGAGAAGGAATGGAAGGTCTTTATGAAATACGTTGAGAGGCTTGAGAAAGATCGTGTAAGGAGATCTGTTTCTCGTAGTGAGAAGTCAAATTCTTCGAGTAAAAGGAGTGATTGTATTTCCTCTCCAGCTCCTTCTAATGTAGAAGTGGTAGTTCCTTCTCCCCAGGTATCTCCTGCGCCCGCTGCTGTATCGGAGGAGGCGAACGATACAAATATTGTTAAAGTTTTCGCTGCCCTTGCGTCCATGGGCGACCAGATACAGCGACTTACAGATAGAGTTAGTGCTTTCGATGTCAGTGAAAGTGTAGTGGAGGGGGCGTCTGATCGTCTCTCTCGTGCTCCTAGACCTAGACCTCTGTCAAGCTCCCAGACCCAAGGGAGGAAGGCATGCGACAGTCGAAGGGAGGCGAGAGAGGTTTTGTCACGGTCAGGCGTCCCTTCGAACAGTCCTGTTGCAAGTTCCCAGGCTGTTGCAGTTCGCCGCAGAAAAGGCGTAACTGGGAAGTGTGCGTCCTCGGAAGGTTCGACTTCCGAGCGAGAACGTCGGTATGCAGTGGTGTCTCGCCCACTCAAGAGGACGTTCAGGACATCAACTGCTTTCGTGAGACAGGTGCAAGATAGTGAGGCTTGGAGTAGTCCTGAGGTGTTGTCATCCTCGGAAGACGGGGAAGCAGTACCGATCAAGAGGAAAAGGATTTTTCGTACTAGAGAGGACGCAGGACGCACTGGCGATATACGTCCGTCTCAGCATGGTATTTCCATGGGAGAATCGCCTCCATCTTCTTTTGTATCCTCCCCTTGTATTTCTCCGTCGGGTAGAGTACAAGATCGCTCTCCGTTAGGTCGCAGTCCAGCTCGTAATCCTCATCCTTCGTCGTCTACCATTCAGGAGGATGGTACGAAGCATTTCTTACGGGAAATGCAGTCCAAGTTGGCAGTGCTGGTGAAGTCTTGGGATTCTCCTGAACAAGCATCTTCGAGGCGTAAGGACGATTTCCTTCCAATTAAGTCTTCTAAAAGGGAAGACAAGGACGCGTTCGCCGAGGACGCAGGGCGCACTGGCGCTAGGAGGAAAATAGTTTCGGAAGAATCAGGACGCAAACGTCAGGACGCGGGACCAATGGTGGACGCAGGACGCAGGCGTGTCTACGATGGACGCAGGACGCAGGCGGCAGGACATCGAGAGGCGCAGGACGCCGACGCCTCGGTAGCCGCAGGACGGCAGGCGGCAGGACATCGAGAGGCGGCAGGACGCCGACGCCTCGGGAGCCGCAGGATGCAGGCGGCAGGACTCTATTCCTTCAACGAAGCGTCAATATGAAGAGGATTTACAAGACATTTCTTCAGCAGAAGAAGAATTGGAAGTAATTGAAGAAAAGAATACGGAACCTTCTTCAGATTATAAGGTTCTGACTTCACGTCTTATGGCTGTTTTTGAGGGGGAATTTAAACCGACAGCTCCGTTATCCCCCTTATCACAGTTTTCCAAGACTCGGACTCCAAAGAAGTCCTCTTTCCTTAAAATGACGATGTCGATTTCGGCGAAGAAGGCCCTTCAACGGGTGAATGACTGGATGAAGGAGAAGAAAGAAGCGGGAAAATACTCTTTTGTTTTTCCTCCAGCTAAGTTGGCTTCTAAATCAGGAGTATGGTACGCTACTGGAGAAAGTCTGGGCCTGGGAGTACCTGCCTCCTCCCAGGGGGACTTCTCCAGTATAGTAGACAGCTCACGCAGACAGGCGTTACAGTCTGCCAAGGTCTGGTGGACGTCTTCAGAATTTGACCATCTATTTAAAGGGATCTTTAGGACTTTCGAAGTCTTCAATTTCTTGGATTGGTCTTTGGGAGCTCTGGCGAACTCCCTAGAAGAAGAGGATTCGCAGGACTTAGAAACAGCTAAGAGCATTATGTCCTGCATGGATAAGGCTCTGAGAGACGGAACGAATGAACTGGCTTCGTTATTCACAGCAGGGGTACTTAAGAAGAGATCGCTGTTGTGTTCGTTCACTTCAAAAGGAGTTTCTAACTCTCAGAAATCGGAGTTACTGTTCTCTCCTCTATCGAAACAGCTGTTTCCTTCAGAGGTGATTAGGGATATAGCTCTCTCCCTTTCGCAGAAAGCCACTCAAGATCTTCTTTCTTCTTCAGTTAAAAAGTTTTTACCAACCAAGTTGGTGAAGAAGACTCCAAAGGATACTAGGCCTTCGCAACAGCCCTTTCGAGGAAGAACTTTCGCTCGACCCGCCTTTAGGGGTAAGAGAGTACCTTCGAAAAGAGGAGCCAAGACCCCCTCTAAGGAATGAGAACTCAGTCCTCCAGACGACAGTGGGAGCCAGACTTCAAGGTTTTTGGGAAGTTTGGCAGAATATGAAGGCAGATCCCTGGGCTGTCAACGTAGCTCGGGAAGGGTACAAGATTCCTTTCTTGAAAAGACCTCCTCTCGCAACATCTCCGAGAGCCCTCGGGGCAAATTACAACGATTTAGAGAAGAAAGCTGCTCTGTGGGAGCAAGTAGCTTCCATGCTAGAGAAAGGAGCCATAGAACCTGTTCTGGATCACGAATCTCCGGGATTTTACAACCGTCTGTTCCTGGTTGCAAAGTCCTCGGGAGGTTGGAGGCCAGTGCTGGACGTAAGTCAACTGAATCTTTTCGTAGAAAAGACCAAGTTCACTATGGAGACAAACGATTCAGTACTGGCAGCGGTACGTCCAGGGGATTGGATGGCGACTCTGGACTTACAAGACGCATACTTCCATATTCCGATTCATCCAGGAAGCAGGAAGTATCTAAGGTTTGTGATTCAGGACAGGGTCTTTCAGTTCAAGGCCCTATGCTTCGGCCTTTGCACAGCCCCTCAAGTGTTCACGAGGATGATGTCCAATGTGGCGAGATGGTTACATTTAAAAGGGATCAGAGTGTCTTTTTATCTGGACGACTGGTTGATAAGATCCCAATCAAGAAGTCAATGTCTGGAGGACTTGAGTCAAACATTGGACTTGGCAAAAGACCTAGGTCTGATAGTGAATATGGGAAAATCTCAATTGGAGCCCCAACAACAGATAGTTTATTTGGGGATTCAGATATCGGCAGTGACTTTTCGGGCTTTCCGTCCCCAGAGAGGCAAGCCCAATGCATTCGGAAGGTGCAGAACTTTCTAAAGAAAGACCGATGCTCTGCAAGAGAGTGGGATTGAGTCTACTGGGCACACACTTCGCTAGAGAGGTTCATTTCTTTAGGAAGACTGCACATGAGACCTCTTCAGTTTTTCCTGAAGGATTCATGGCCAAGAAAATTGCAACCGGATTCCTTCCAGTTTCTAATTCCGGCCGAACGAAGTAAAGGAGGAATTAAAGTGGAGGCTAACTCCAGGCAGGTTAGCAAGAAGGATGTCGCTTCAGCAGAAGAACCCAGACCTCGTCTTGTTTTCCGACGCGTCGGACGCGGGTGGGTGGGAGCGACATTAGGCCCTCAAGAGGTGTCAGGACTTTGGAGCAAGGTCGAAACAAAGTGGCACATAAACAGGAAGGAACTGATGGCAATTTTCTTGGCTTTGAAGCACTTCAGAGAGTTGATTCGGAACAAGACAGTGCAGGTCAACTCGGACAACACCACGGCTCTGGCATACATCCGGAAACAAGGGGGAACTCATTCTTTTCCCCTTTACGATCTGGCAAAAGAAATTCTGCTTTGGGCGGAAGAGGAAAAGGTCGTGATACTCACCAGGTTTATACAAGGAGAGAAGAACGTGGGTGCGGACCAGTTGAGCAGAAGAGAGCAACTTCTTTCGACGGAGTGGACGTTGCACATGGAGGTTTGCCAGAGCCTGTGGAAGTTGTGGGGCCGTCCTGTAGTGGATCTGTTTGCGACAGCCAGAACAAAAAGGTTACCAACATATTGCTCTCCGGTTCCAGACCAGGAAGCAGTGGCGGTCGATGCATTCCTGATGGATTGGTCAAACCTAGATTTGTACGCTTTCCCTCCGTTCAAGGTGCTGGGGAAAGTGATGAAGAAGTTCAGGGAGAGGACACAAAGGAACGAGGCATGACCTTAATAGCCCCGTTTTGGCCGGCCCAAAGTTGGGTTCACAGAGGTACTGGAATGGACAGTAGATACGCCAAGGACTCTTCCTCTAAGAGTAGATTTACTCAGACAACCCCACTTCGACAGGTTTCACAAGAATACCCTCGCTCTGGGTCTGACTGCGTTCAGACTATCGAACGTCTGGTCAGAGCGAGGGGATATTCTAGAGAGGTGGCCAGTGCAGTGGCTAGAGCCAGAAGAACCTCCACAATCACAGTGTATCAGTCGAAGTGGGACAATTTCCGGAAGTGGTGTAAGAACAGGAAAGTGTCTTCATCCAGTGCCTCTGTGACTCAAATCGCAGATTTCCTTCTGTACTTGAGGAAGGATTTACGCTTGTCAGTTTCGACAATCAAAGGTTATAAGAGTATGCTAACCTCAGTGTTTAGACACAGGGATCTAGACATCTCGAATAACTTAGACCTTAGAGATCTGATTAGGTCGTTTGGTACGAAGAAACAATCAGAATGCAGGCCACCTGCTTGGAACCTTGATGTGGTCTTGAAGTATTTAACCTCTGGCAAATTCGAGCCGTTAGAGGAATCTTCTCTGAGAGATCTGGCTAAGAAGACTATCTTTTTAGTAGCATTGGCAACTGCTAAAAGAGTTAGTGAGCTTCAGGCCATATCGAAGAAGGTGGGATGGAGACATGGCAATGCAGTGTGTGCATTCCAAGAAGGTTTCTTGGCCAAGAATGAGAATCCAGCTAATCCTTGGCCAAGATCCTTTGAAGTTTTGGGTCTAGCTGAATTGGTGGGTCAAGAGCAAGAAAGAGTTCTCTGCCCAGTGAGAGCGTTGCGATGTTATATAGAAAGAACAAGAGTTATCAGAGGGAAGTCTGATGCTCTGTGGTGTTCAGTTAAAGACCCCACTAGACCCATGACGAAGAACGCTCTAGCTTTCTTCATGAGAGAGTTAATTAAAGAGGCTCATATGTTGTGTGAAGAGCAGAGCTTTGGGATTTTGAAAGTGAAGGCTCATGAAGTCAGGGCAGTGGCGACTTCATTAGCTTTTAAAAAGAATTTAGCCCTCAAGGAAATTATTGAATCTACATATTGGAGAACTAATTCAATATTCGCGTCTCATTATCTTAGGGACGTTCAGACAACCTTTGATAATTGTCAGACGCTAGGTCCATACGTGTCCTCGGGTACAGTATTGGGCAAAGGAGTTACTACCCCATAACCTTCTTTTAAGCTAGTTGATTTTTAGGTGATGGTGTTTGTGTTTATTGGTCGTCTGAGAAAAGTGTGCGGTACTTTTCTCAGTCTTGTTAATATTATCCGGTGATGGTGTGTGTGTAGTTCAGGTAAATGATCTGTTACTAGCTTGAATGCCGTGGCATAAGAGGGCTGTAAGGTTCTGTCAACACATTGGTCACGTCCAGTTGTTAGTTCCAGTCTTAGCTTCTTCAACATACAGGACACTTCCTTGTTGAGAGCTACTAAGGTTTAAGCAGGCTTAGAGGCAGGACCTATGAAGTCAGCTACCTTAGCAGGTAAGGAACCTGGAGTTTTAATAATATTTTAATAATATTTTTAGACTCTAAGAATGTTGCTGTCCTTGACCCACCTCCAAATGTGTCAATCAGCTATATATATACCTGCCAGGTAAGTGTCATACATTAAAATGAAGTTTTTATGTTAAAACAAAGTTTAATGTATACTTACCTGGCAGGTATATATAATTTAATTCACCCACCCGCCTCCCTCAGGGGACAGGGTTCAGAGAAAATCTGGCCCAATTGGGAACGGTTCCTAGCGCTAGCGCCACGGTAACGGGGTGGTGGTTGCCTGAACTACTAATAGGTTACTAGCGTTTGCCGCGAGTTTTGAAAATTTCTGCCAGGTGGAACAGAGAATATAGCTATATATATACCTGCCAGGTAAGTATACATTAAACTTTGTTTTAACATAAAAACTTCATGTTCGTAGCAGCTCCCCTAGGAGTCTCCGGAGACGCCAGGAACCTAGTAGGAGTCACGATCGTTTCAGGCGCAAGGAGCCTGAAGAGAGCCTGGAACTTAGCAGGCGCCAAGATCAGTTCAGGCGCCAGGAGCCTTCGGGACGCCAGGAGTCAGTCAGGCACCAGGAGTCTGTCAGGCGCCAGGAGTCTGTCAGGCACCAGGAGTCAGTCAGGCGCCAGGAGTCAGGGCGCCAGGAGTCAGTCAGGCGCCGGAAGCCTAGTGAGCGCCAGAAGAGTAGGCACCAAGAGCCTGTTAGGCGCAAGGAGCCATTTCGAATTTACAAAGGATCCTCATAGATCCTCTTCTCTTAGGAATTCTTCACCTCCTTTGACTCTAACAAGAATTTGTCTCGAGATGAGCGCACTCCTTCTCGGGAAAGGAGTACTCCTTCTGTTAAGAGCCCT
>NC_061087.1:93975993-94110599 GCF_015104395.2 Macrobrachium nipponense | reverse complement strand
TTGCGAACGAGAGGCTTTTCTCGCAGCGCAGCAACAGAGATGGCTGGACACGTCAGACAGTCCTCTGCAGCTGTGTACCAGGGAAGTGGGCCGTCTTCCGTGGTTGGTGTCGTAGACGGGGTCTATCTCCTCTCAGAGCCACTCTTCAGCAGGTAGCGGATTTTCCTCGTGTTTCTTTCGCCGAGAGAAGCTCCTCTCAGTACCCACAGTTAAAGGATATAGAGCTGCACTGGCACTCGTCCTAAAACTGAGGGGACTGGACATCTCGAACTCGTTCGAGTCTCCTTGCTAATGAGGAGCTTCGAAAGGTCTTGCCCACCCAGGGGAGCTCAGGCCCCCTGAGTGGGATGTGACTCTCGTCCTTAGGAGTTTGACTCGAAGACCTTTCGAGCCACTCCGAGAGTCGTCAGACGGGATCTGACCCTCAAGACCCTCTTCTTGCTGGCCCTGGCATCGGCGAAGAGAGTAGGGGAACTTCATGGTCTGTCGACGCCTCTTCGTTAGCACTGGGGTTACCAAGAAAGAAGTATCCAAGAACACGCTTTCTTTCTGGCTGCGTGAGGTGATCAGGAGAGCGTACGAGGCTGATGGTAGTGACGACATCCGTACGCTCCGACCGAGAGCCCACGAAGTCAGAGGTATTGGACCCTCTTTGGCGTTCCGCAAGAACTTCTCCGTGGCGCAGGTCCTGAAGGCAGGTGTCTGGGCCAACCAGACTACCTTCACGTCCTATACCTTGGGATATTGACACAAGTCCTTGGATACTTTTTTCCTTGGGGACCTGTGGTGGCTGCTAACACGTTGTGTAAGCTTACCCAGCACCCGAGCAGGCAGAACAGCATCGATTCCTGGTGTGACTGTAGGAATGAATGGTTGAATGAGAGTGCGACTGGCTCTTCTCCATCTTTCTCTCTCTCTACCTGTGGGCAGAGGGTCACGGTCGTCACCATGCTGGAAGGAATCCGATGCAGGTAAGCTACTCAACCGAGCCCCAATCTATCCCTTTAGTTAGGGATAGAAGCAAATATCCTCCACTCCCTCCAACAAGGGGGAAGGAGTGGATGCCTACTTGAGACAAACCCATAACTTTATGTTGGCTCCTGTACAGGAACAAGTTCTTGCAATGCTGGTACGAAGAGATACGCTTGCCTCTCTTTAGTACTTGGCTCAGAGGTCTGACCATTGATCCTGCGGTGCACACCCCGATCAATCGGACAGAGGTTTGGATCCCTCCCTTGCTCTTACGACCAGGGAGGCATTCCAAGGTTGGACGAACACCAGTCTGTTCACCAAAAAGACTCAGATTCCACCCACCAAGAAGTGAGTCTTCCTATTGTTAAAGGACCGAGGGTTTGTATTACGTATCGGAACAAATGACAATTTGTCGAAAATTGCATTTTTCCTAACTATACAACCTGAGGTCCTTTACATATAGTCCCACATCATACCACCCCTCATCTGCAACTTTTTGCATGGGCCTAAAGCAAAAGTGATTCTTCACCGCCCGCGCGCGGCGCGCGCACGATCGGACAAGCAGTTAACTACCGTTCTCCCCCTTGTTTCGAAGCTTACGACCGTCCCAGCTGCCGCTAGTTACCTTCCTATTGTTAAAGGACCTCAGGTTTGTATAGTTAGGAAAAATGCAATTTTCGACAAATTGTAATTTTTAATCATTTATGTAATATGTAGTATATATTACGTACAATCAGGCATTGAGTTAAATGGGGTTAGGTTCTTGCATGCATGTCAGAAGTCGATTCTTACGTAAATTGGTTTGCAATTCAGTCTACAGTACAGTTAATACCAAAATGATGCTGCAGATAGGGCAGGGTAACTCAAACTGATGCTGCCTGAGTGATGAGAGTTCTCATGCCTGAGTGATGAGAGTTCTCATGAGATGGCACAGTGCCAAGTAACTCAATGGTCAACTGTCTGAAGTAAGGTTGTAAGTACGAGTGGTCGTATGTCGAGTAGGTTGTAAGTCGGATAGTACCTGTATAATAACAATCAAATAAGCACTGTGGAGTTTCAGTTGTGATGGCAGTAAGGATAAAAAACCACCAATTACAAGGTAAAAATGAATTCAGTTCAAACCATGACCCCGGGAATAACAAGTTTCATACTTTCACTAATATGGGCAACAAAATGTTGTTTTATTGTGCTGATTACAACTGCAATCTTGAGTAACATCAATAAGCGTTACATATATACGCTAACATTGTTCAAATGAGTGCTGGGAAGGCTGGGAAAGATGGTGTCCATCTGTGAACAGACCCAGTACATCCACACGATAGCCGCCATGTTGGATTTCAAAACTGCCTTGAAAACATATTTGTTCCGATACGTAATACAAACCATCGGTCCTTTAACAATAGGAAGTAGCTAGCGGCAGCTGGAACGGTCGTAAGCTTCGAACAAGGGAGACGGCTAGTTAACTGCTTGTCCGACAGTCGCGCGCCGCGCGACTGGGAGGTAAACAAATCACTTTTGCTTTCGGCCGCGGGTGTGAAGGACGTGTTCGTCATCGCTCTCTGCCCGCTTCATCGTCGTATGCTTTGTTTATATTGTGTTTCTACTAATGGTTTGTTTGACTTGAAAATGAAACTGTAAGTACGCTGTTTCATTTTCATTACTTAATTATGAACCAACATGAAGCTATCGCCGTAGATGCGGCGATTTCCTCTCTTTTCATGAATTGAACCCTTGAATTATGTCTCGGTGCCGAGGGCGGGCGCGCTCGCGCCGAGTCATGTATTTTGGGCGAAAGTGTGTAATTGAAAAATGTAAGTACTTTTTTCATCTATTTTTGCCCTGTGCGTTCGTTACCGAGAGCGTGATTGCGCGGCACGAGCCTTTTATTGTGTATGATAAAATGCAATGAAAGTGGATTCGCAATACAGTATTCTTTTCATTTTCATTTATTTATTTGCATAAATTTAATTTGGATCATTTTCGCTCTTACCCGGGAATTGATCCTTACGGTTATTTTCTGTGAAAGTGAATCGCAAGTGCAGTATTCTGTTTCATTTTCATATATATTTTTATGATAGCATCATATTATTTGGATCAAGTTCCGTCTTACCCGGAATTGATCTTTTCCCCTTTAAGTCTATGAAGTGAATCGCAAGGGCAGTATTCTGTTTCATTTTCATATTACTTTTTCACTGCTGTGCGGGGGTGGGGGAAGCGAAGGTCTGCCAGGAAGTTGTCGGAAAGCTCTCCCGCGACTCCCTTGGTATCCGATTCTTCGTCTTCCTTCCTGCCCCCGCTCAGCTTCTTCGTTGTATTTTGTATTTGGGGTCTTCCTTGCGTTCGGGGTGGGGCATGTCTTCCCCCCGTGCGTGAGGGAACCCCTCTTACTAATCTATCTATGCTACCGCAGGTGCTACATCCGTGGAGACGACCTTGGACAGGTATGGACCACCGCGCGGCAGGGCGTGCCTAGCATCCACGGGCTGCTGCAGCGTCTAGCGAGGTCTGGGCGGTCTCCACTACTACCACGGCCGCTTATGCTGCTCCCCCCCCATTCTGGTCTACACTCCCCATACTGTGGTCGTGACGCCGTCTGCCGCTACTAGTGGGCCGCCGCCGTACCGAGGGGGGGTTGCCGCCGCCGCCTGTTTTTCTTCGTGTTGCCTGCCCCAGACTTCCGCTGTTCCAGCAGCTCGACCCCTGGACCGGCTGCCAGTACCCAGGTTCCGCTGGCTGCCGATGATTCTACGAGGCGATCGCTGGCCTGCCGTACCTGCCGCTGATGTGATTCCCGCTGTTGGCTTGGCTGTCCCTTCTGGGTCTACCGCTGCCGCTGTTCCTGCCGCTCCTGAGCTGGTTGCTGTTCCTGTCGCTCCTGGTTCCTGAGCCTGTCCATGCTGGTCCTGCCCCACCCACGGTGTCTCTTCCCCAGTCCCAGGTCCTCCGGACAGGTGCAGTCGGGCCGTGTTGCTTCGGCAATAGCCCCGGCTCCGGCCTGGATGGAGGACCTGACGACTGTCCTGCGTGAGCTGCGAGAAAGAGGAGAAGAGGAAGCTGTCATCTTCGTCTTCATCGTCTGCTGCTGCCTCTTCCCCTTCGACTTCTAAGGCCCATAAGCCGAAGAAGAAGAAGGCTGCCTTCCCCCCTAAGAAGTCTCCTCGGGAACTTCTAAGGGCCCGTCCCACCCCGGTGGGACGGGGGGTCCTTCTGCTGGTCCTCCTGCTCCTTCGGGAGCAGGGCCCGTCTCCCCTTCCGTAAGGAAGAGATAGACGGGGACCAGAGGAGTATCGGTTAGCTCTGGTACTTCCTCGCCTGGTGCTAGCGGCGATGCCGCTACGCCAGGTTCCGGCTCGGTCTCTCGTTCGCGAGAGATCCCGAGTGTACGTTTCTCCCTCTGGAGACCGTGCAGCCAAGTTTCGGCGCCAGAGTTCGCTCGGCGCCAAGACGCGGCACGAGCAGAAGGCTGGTGAGAGCCGCTCAGGTGACTCTCGTCAGGCCAGCGGCCGCTCTTGCAGCGACCAGCTGGTAACCCGGGTTTTCCCCCCTAAGAAGGCTCCTTCGGGACCTTCTAAGGGCCCGTCTCGCTCCGGCGATTCGGGGAGCTCTTCTGCTGGTCCTCCTGCTCCCTCGGGAACAGGGCCCGTCTCTTCTTCTACCAAGGAGAAGAAGACGGGGGACCAGAGGAGTACCAGCTTCGGCTGGCACTTCCTCGCCTGGTTCTAGCGGTTCTGCCGCTAAACCAGGATCTGCCTCGGCTTCTCGTTAGCGAGAAGTACCGAGTGGACGGTCTCCCGCGGGAGACCGTCCAGCCAAAGTCTTGACACCCGAGCTCGCTCGCCGTCAAGACCAAAGCGCGGAGCAGAAGACTGGCGAGAGTCGTGCAGACGACTCTCGCCAGGCCAGTGGACGCTCTCGCAGCGACCAGCTGGCTGCTCGGGTTGACGTGACGGTCGCGGACCAGCCACGAGTTGAGGCGAGGAAGGGGTCCCCGCGGCCGTCGGTACCAGCCACGGCTGGTACCAGCGGCTCGACGCGCCGAGAGGACGCTCGCCGGTCTCACCGCGACAGCGAGCCTAGCAGGTCACCTGACGCCGCTCCCATCGGGACCCGGGCAGGACGTAGACGGTAACCAGCAACAGCTCGCCTGACGCTAGAGATCAGCGTCGACGTTCTCAGCCGAGCCTCTCGCCCCAGCGAGCGGCAAGGCTAGGCCTGCTGCTCGATCGCCACCCCGCCGCGGGTTGACGATCAGCAGCAGCCCTCCAAGCACGCTGGTCCTGCCAGCGAGCTAGGGGGGAGCGTCAGGTCTGCCTCTCCTGTACCTTCAACCTCCTCGGGCTACACCGGGAGGAGCGAGGTACCTATGAGTGATCGCGAGAGGTGCGCCGCTCGCGATCCCGCTATGACGCCGTATGGACCAGGCACGGTTTCTAGGACCGACAGGACATACGCGCAAGTAGCTGGAGGCGACCGTCAGGGGTCTGCCGCTGTTCCTCCTTCTGAAGGAGGAGTATCTCGGGATCTGTTCTTGCTGGAGGGACTGGAACGGTCCTACTCCGCAAGACGCGGTTACTCCCGAGATACAGAGGAATTTGCAGAAGTCCATTAAGCTGATTCGTCAGCATAATGACCTTGCGGAAGGATTGCCGCTCCCACCAGCAGAGCCCACGTCTCTGCTCGAGTCGTTTTGGGTCCCGAGAGGGAACCCAAACCGACGGTGAGGTCTGCCGCGGATCGAGCTTGCCGATCTCGTCTCGACCAAGTCCCTCTCGTCCCGGACCAAGGCTCTCTCAGTTCTGGCGGCCGGTCGATCAAGCTACTTCCACCTCCTCTACTGCGACAGCGGCGTTTCTACGTGTCTTCGGACACCGTATTTAAATACTCCTTCGGTCCTCCTGAGAGGTTTCGACCTCGACGAGGACTGGAATGAGTCGGAGGACGGTATCGGTTCTCCTCTCCTGTCAGGTGTCGATCAGCCCCACCCCAGACGACGTTCACAGTGGGCGGCAGACCCTTACCTACAGTGAGAGTTCGTAACCTCCTCGGGAAAACGTTTTCTCCTGACGATACGTTTTCCCAGACTCTGAGAGACCATCGCCGCAAGGCGATGGCTGCTCCTACTCTTCTCCAACTGCTAGTTCCACTGGGAAGGCGAGCGAGTATCCAATTCCTCCCCCATTCCCTCTCTCCTTACGGCTACGAGGGAAAGGGGAGGATCCTACAGAGATTTCTCTGTAGGATCCCACGTTCGGGGACTGCGCTACCGGGGGGGCCGACCTTCGGGTCCTACCTGACGTAAGACCCCGGTCGTTGAGGAGGGATCCTGCCCCGTTCTCGATTTCTACGGGAATCGAGAGGACCACCAACCGATATCGTTTCACGAATTCGGTGGGGGTTTCGCAGACTGCTTAGAATTCTACGGAATTTCTAGCGCATTCAGAGTGTTCGAGTTTTTACGATCTCCAAACACTTAGGCGAGACCACGGTCTAAAGTGAGCGAGACGAGAATCCCCGATATGTTACACGATAATCGGGAACCTCGCCTATGCTCGAATTCCTGGAATTTCTAGCATTGGGAAGAAGACTGCTGCTGAAAGAAACTATCTTACAATAGGCGACCAACTGGAATAGAGAAGATCGGACGGGAATATCCAGTTTGGCTTGAACTATCGTCTTAGTATTCTGTTCACCATTGAACGCTTCCTTCGAGGAAGACTTCTCCTTCACTCTTTGATAGAGATTCGAAGGTGGTCGATCTCCAATCCTTATTTTGTTTTCTTGAAGGAAAGAATTTAGGATGGAGATCGTTTGTTCAGAATCCTACAAATATACTACGTATATTAACCTCGCGACATGATTCTACTAAGCAGTTGAATTGTCCGAGGGGTAGGCGCATATCATAATTTATCTACGGATTGCGACTTAGAAGAGAAGTATTCTAATTGAACTGCAACTCGGGGTTGCCTGCAACCTTCCAGGAGTTTTTTCAGTTTCAATTTTATATACTTATGGTTTTGTCACGACAACGCCATTTCAACTTTTATATTTACCGAAATTCGTTTCGCCTAAATATAATTGCTCGAACATATCTTTTATGCTCGGTAGTTCTAGCCGAACGCATTCCTTCGTGGAATAATGGCATTACCTGGCAACTCAGGATGACGATCGTCGGCGAGAGCTCAGGCTCAACTACTGCGTATTTGAACTGCCTGACAGCAGCTCAGTATCAGCTGGGCCTCCGAGTGCACGGTCAGTTATGTCTCTCTCTCCCTGGTTTTGATTGACTACCGAACCGTATCTCTGCCCAACAATCATGGACTTAGGTCTCCTGATTAACGGGATTCTCGCAATAATGAAGGACCATCTACTGCTGTACGCTAGATTCCATCGCCTTCGACATTGCGAGAATTTTCAACAGAGATATCTCTTGGGACTCTTTCATCTTCTGTTTACCGCAAGGTAACAGAAGTCTGTACAAGTCTCCCGCTGCATCGCACTGCGATAATGCGAATGATTTTGCAGACATCTGAGTTGTCTTCAAAATATCTCGTATTCGTAGGTGTACAATTGTTCATTGTTCAACCCGAATTACAAGATGTGTCAGAAGACATCGCCTACTCTCCGACCTGACAGCTCTACTTCCAATGTTCAGCCCATGAGAAGCAGTTCTTCAGGCGGCTTTCCCCTGTGTTTTCATTACTGAAGAACGCCCCGCTTTCATTGCAACTACGACTTCTCACCGGACAGCAATGAAATAGCGGTTAGCGTTTTCAGTCATTTGTAAGCACAGGTTATGAATCTTGAGAATCCTTCTCTCGATTCGTCTGTGAAGACGTAGGTTGCATTCAATATCTACCTTCGTCTTCAAACGGTACATAGTGTTGTTTCTCCTTAGCTGAGATTCAACAACCATGAGATGTTTTGCCTTCAGGGACCTCGGTCTCTAGAAGGCAATTGACTTTCGCCTGTTGGGCACATGCCTTAAGAGAATCATCACCTCGCTGTCCGGCATTGGTGACAAACAAATACATTATTTGTTTGGTCTCTCGGCATAACCCTTTAAAGGCGAAGGTCACGTGACTTACTCGGATGCATGGACAACTTGCCTCCTACCGAACGCAGTCAGTCGGCAGCTGTCAGAGCGAACCCGAAAAACCGAGTCAGTTACGAACTACGCTGTTGACTTAGTTCGGTTGTTACAGAGCAATCATTACTTCGTTTAATAGCTTGTCACAGTACCCATACCATCGACACCCACCATGAGTGTCGGTGTCCTATCCACCCTACCGAGAACTTCGCTGCATTGGGATAGGAGGATGCGAGAGACTTCGTGGCAAACGGACAGACCAGTATGGGTACTGGGACATCACCGAAGTAGAGAAGAGGGATAGGTCATGCGACTATTTCCTTCTTTTTCCTCTGAGGAACTGCATGATTTCTCCTGCGAAGTCAAGCATCCAGGGGATGGGGATCCGTGACGCTCGATTTCGTACCGAACTTCGTAGCGAAGACTCAGAACCCTTCGGTCCCTGACGATTGGTTCGAGTCGTTCACAATCCCCTCCCTAATGGACTTCACACCGCCTTCGATGCGAAGGAGATACTGCCAGTCCGCAAGAACTTCTCCGTGGCGCAGGTACCTGAAGGCAGGGGTCTGGTCCAACCAGACCACATGCCCTTCCTTCTACCTTCGGGATATTGCCGCCCACAGGTCCTTGGATCTTTTTCCTTGGGACCCGTGGTGGCTGCTCAACACGTTGTGTAGCGAACCCAGACCTCGCAGGCTGAACAGCATCGAGTCCTGGTGTGACCGTAAGAATGGATGAGTGAATGAGAGTGTGACTGGCTCCTCTTCCCATATTTTTCTTCCACCCCTCTACCTGTGGTAGTCAGAGGACACGGTCGTCACCCTGCTGGATAAGGACAAGATGCAGGTGAGCTACTCAACAGAGCCCCATCCTATCCCTTTCACTAGGGATAGGAGCGTATATCCACCACTTCCTCCAACAAGGGGGAGGAAGTGGATGCCAGCTTGAGACAACCCATACTTTATGTTGCCTCTTGCAAACAGGAACAAGTTCTTGCTTGCTGTACGAAGAGATACGCTTGCCTCTCTCTTAGTACTCGGCCCAGAGGTCTGACCATTGATCCTGCGGTGCACACCCCGATCAATCGGACAGAGGCTTGGATCCCTCCCTCGCTCTTACGACCAGGGAGGCATTCCAGGGATGGACGAACACCAGTCTGTTCATCAAAAGACTCAGATTCCTCCCACCAAGAAGTGAGTCTTCCTATTGTTAAAGGACCGATGGTTTGTATTACGTATCGGAACAAATGACAATTTGTCGAAAATTGCATTTTTCCTAACTATAACAAACCTGAGGTCCTTTACATATAGTCCCTCCTCATGCCACCCCTCACTCTGCGTATTTTGCATGGGCCAAAAGCAAAAGTGATTTGTTTACCTCCCACCCGCGCGACTGTCGACAAGCAGTTAACTACCGTTCTCCCCTTGTTCGAAGCTTACGACCGTTCCAGCTGCCGCTAGCTACTTCCTATTGTTAAAGGACCTCAGGTTTGTATAGTTAGGAAAAATGCAATTTTCGACAAATTGTCATTTTACGAAGAGCGTCACATGCTTATTTTAGTTCGTATGGGGCTTTCATATATCACATTATGTTGACGAAACTTCAATCTTTTGAATGGTATGCTTAGAGTTGTAATTGTATTCTTGTTTCACCAATTAAATATCGAGTGAATAAGACCCATCCAGCGTGATGATGGTGGATCATCCGTGATTGTTTACCCTATACAAATCATATTTTCAGCCATAATTTTCGTAAAACGGTAAGGGGGATGTATTGAGAAACCGGGGTTTACAACAATTAACACTAGGAAATCCACAAAACGGCTGTGTGGCTGACCCCCTACTCTACATTCGCTCGGACATGAGTTGCGTGGCCAGGGTCCCCCTACTCTACATTTGTAGTTCGAACATATGGGCTGTTAGCCTAAGTGGATGTTCAGGCATGAGATGCGCAGCCTGGCTAACTAAACTGACCCCTAACCAACCTGGCCGGGGGGAGAAAGGTTGTGACCTAACCAAACAAACCACACTAACCTGACTTAGGGCACAAAACTGTCTTCCTCTTTCACGAGGCTCATTGTTCCCTCTTTGCAGTGTTCACATTGACCACTAAAATTGCTTAAAAGGCCACTTTTATAAAGGAATGAACATAACACATCAATATTGTCACAGAACTTGATCAAGTCCGAAAACGTAACCGGGCTAGCAGCGGCAAAAGCAATGTGCAACGGATGAGGAGTAGATGGCAACGCCATGTTGACTATTTTGAATGGTCGCGTCTTGCGGGTCGTGGTAGGTCTTCCAGGTCATAGGGACCAGTACTTTTTGGTTGTTGTGCAGCCGGGTTGGGTCACAGAACTACTTACCTTGGCGGAGGGATTATGGAATATTTCGAAACTAATCTAGTTCCTATGTTATGTCCCAACTTAAAACTGCAAGGATGGTGGAGATAGTGGATGATATTTTTGCTATTCTGCAAGGTGATGAAAATGAAATAGAAACTTTTCTAGATGAACTCAATAAGTTTGATAACAATATCCAGTTCACTTTAGAGAAAAGTAACAATAATAAACTGCCCTTTTTAGACATAGTACTCATAGAAAGAAAAGAAACAGGATATGAATTCAGCACATATAGAAAGCCCACACATACAAACTCATATATTCATTTCTTCATTTTTCACAGTCATGATATAAATAGGGGTTCTATCAGGTTATTTCTTTGGGCAATGAGAACGTGTGACCCTGCAAGATAGAACAAGAAATAACTTACATTGGTAAAAGCTTCGATGCATTAGCATACCCGGAATGGTTCAGAAAAAGGCACTCAACAAAGCTAGAAAAATATTTTACAGAGCAAATGTAGAGAGTACATGGAATAAAGAAAACAAGAAAATAGTTGCCCTCCCTTTTATGCCTAAAATGAAACAAATCACTTCAAAAATGAAAGAAAGTAAATATAAATTTGTATATACCTTTGATAATACCGTAAAAAACAAAAAAAAATATGTAAAAATAAATTGGAAGAAAGAACATAGAAGGGCAGTACAACTTAACTCTCAGGGAGTGCTATAGCTAGGCATTGTTGGGAAAATGGACCATAGGATGGATTTCAAAAACAGTAGGCTTATATACAAAAGCAACAAAATTAGTCACAGGAGGGTAGTAGAAGGTGCACTCATCAGAGAGATTAAAGTAATAGAAGGAAACAAAGGTTTTACCTCAGAAGATCCATAAGTCGAGCTTTGATATTTAAAAGAAGCTAAGATTTGACCATGCTGACCTGGAGATTAGGTTTCCTGCCCAACAGACTTTTTGGTGACCACACCCTTACATCAAAGATTAATCCCATTGACCATCAGCTCAGGATATCAGAGCGACAAGAGGGGATTGGCAACTCTCAAGGAAACCAGAACAGCCATCACATAAATGACAGCTCAACGAGAAGAAGTTCCAGAAGACTGCTGGGCCTTGACCCAGGCGAACATCCCAAACATCTCTTGAAAATGGGCCACAGACAGGGCCTGAAAGTACTCGAGTGTGTAGTAAAACTAAATGTAAATACTTAAAAGTAAACAAGTTACAAAGTGATTTTGTGGGTTTCTTTTTCAATACTAGTATGTCCTAGTGGTAACTCTTGCCATAAGATTAATTAAAAATAGCGATTCCCAGTCTTTTTATCCACTTGGAGGAAGGTGGGTGGGGAGTAATTGACAGTTTGATATACAAATTGGGGGAGGGGAGGAAGGAGTTAGAGTCTAGGAGTTATCCTCTCTCTCTCTCTCTCTCTCTCTCTCTCTCTCTCTCTCTGTCTCAGAAATAATTTATAATTTCACTCTTGATGGTGAGATATATGATGTTGCCATTCATTGGTCTCTCTCTCTCTCTTCTCTCTCTGTTATTTGCTATAGGTATATATTTTTAATGGTAAAATGTTTAAGATGACTTTGAAATGATTAATAATGTAACCTCAAAGATTAATGCAGTAATAGGTTAGTAATTTTAGGTATATTTGAAGTAGGATGTTATTAAAGGTAATACATTTGATATCTGAACTTTCAAGATAGACAGTTATAAGCATTTTTAGTGGTGGTTTTAACTATTCGCAAGGGTGTCTGGTACACATCCCCCGCAAATACGGGGGAACACTGTATATGGCCACGTCACAGGCTGGGGCCTAGAAGGAGCATTTCTGGGTGTATGAAACCCAAGGATATGTAAGAAACCTGAGTCAAAATTTTGTCAGAAAAATTCTATGAAATAGTCATACGAAAACCGGGACGCACAAAATCCAAGGTTTGACTGTGTTGTGTACAAAGCCACATGAAGTAGTAGATAGGTGCCATAAAAAATGCATAAAATATACTAATCACAGAAAGCCCAAGGAATGACACGTGTGACTTAGACTAGATGTCTGTATGGACATGGCAACGAGATAGCTGCATTTAGTATTTATTTGTATACATTATTCATCCTTATATAGTGTGATTTTTCCTCTCCTTAAATTCATTGCATTTTTCTTGTTGCCATTTAGGGAAAGAAGTAATACTATGAATTCATATTGCATTTGACCCTTTTACATTTAATTGGGGTTAAAGTCACTTTGCCTGTAAAAGTGTAAAAGTGAAAGCCATGCCCCATTCAAAGTCAGGAAAACAAAATTATGATCGAATTTGAGAGTATGAAAGTTTCCTAAATAGTACAGTTTATTTTTATTTATGATTCGTTAAAAAATCTGATACAGCACAAGAGTTTTTTTTTTTTTTCCCCGTTCATTGGATGTTGTTTGCAAATCAGATGTTTTTCATTCATTAAGAAGAAAATAGAATTGGCACCATTCAGTTCAAGTGTTTGCACCAAGGTTATTATCCCAAGAAACATGGTTGTCTTTGCTACACCACAATTCATTGCATTGGGTGAGTATCCTTTTGTATGTATGAAATTATTTGTAAAGTAGCTATAATTTTTTAATGAATATATATTTTTTTTTACATATTTCCAGATCTGCAAGTTTGGAATTCTATTTATTTGTTCCCACATCCACAATGGTATCCAAGAAAGGAAATAAAGCATCCCAAACGTCTAGTAGACCAGTGCTGCAAATTAAAAACATCCACAAGAAGTCTAGTCAGACTAAAGAAGAAAAGGCTCTTCAGAAAAAGATATTGAAGAAGGTAAACTTTAGGCTGTAATTGAATTGAGCATTACAGGTATTTGGCGATAGGTGCAGAATGCAGAAATTCTTTTTGGTGAATTGATCATTTATTCATATTGAATTATGGTGTATTAAGCATGAACATAATATTGAATTATAGTATATTGAGCATACTCATATAATGTTTTTTTTTTTTTTTTTGCAAACCTCATTTGTTTAGAATGAAATATGTGAAATAATGAGAATTCGCTTAGCACTAGTTTTGACCATACCTGTACCTAAAGTCTGTTAGTGAAAAGCAATTAAATTTCTCCATATATTTTAAAAATACAACCATAACCTTAACCTCTAATCTTATATTGGACTTCGTCTCAGTTTTCTGAACATGAATTTGGTTCTGAATTACTTTCATTTAAATCATTTTACCACAGGTCTAGTATGAAACGATGCAACAAAGAAGTGTTGATAATCGTTAATAATACTGTAGCTATATGCTATGTATAATTACTAGGTATAGCTAGTTGTCGACTTACGACCTATAGGAGTCACAGCTGATCGACTTTACGACCACCCACAACTAAAACAACTGGGGAGCGACTTGGGCAAGGAAGAGTGGTGTCCAACTAAACATACGACAATTTTTCCCCAGCTCCTGCCTCTCCACACACATACAGCTCACTTTTCAAGCTGCTAATGACTATTATCTTGCATCAGGAACAAAGATATAACTCCAGTAAACTTATGGCAACAAACACAACTGTAGATACAATTGAGAGAGAATAATTTTAATCAAAACCTCAGGTCTTGAAAGAACACATTTTACTGTTGTTTTCACGCTGATAAAAGATAAGTAACGTAACTAACAATAAAGCTCGTACTACGGTGAAATCAGGTGAAAATAGCGAACAGAATCACATAATATTTTTACAAAATAAACATGTCCACAAAGCAATCTGTTGACGAAAAAATAATTTAGGTCACAAGACGTATTAAATTCATATTTTGACTTAAAAACACGTTGTATAATGACAAATTACCTCGTCTCATTTAAGTAAAGTATCTAGATATTGTATGCTAACTAGAAGCAAGGCATTTCGCTCCGAATTGAGTTGAATGCGGTGAAATAAAATGTAAATACAGCGAGCTAAACTCGTATTCACAATCAGCTTATTTCCAAACCGAAACATTGACCGTTTTGTTTGTATTCTGATACAATAATATGAGAATACATACAATATTATTGGATACAGTAATGCATATATAACTTTTTAAAAGATTCACGGAAAAGATGCATATTCATTGTGTTTTCATTTCATAAATATACATAGGCATCAGCAGCATGACATCTCTCAGTTATGCCGATGTCGGTTCAAATCTGATGTCCAATTTTTTTTCTACTGATATATCATAGTCAGAAAGCATTGAACCTGCAGAGTTGGGTTACATTAATAAATTAGTATATTTTATTGTAGTGTCTTACCGAACAATTATAGAGCCGTGATTTCCACGAGCGGCAGGATACTAAATTCAAATTTAGCGCGTCGGCGTCGCCAACACTGGTGGTGATGACGTCATACTCCCTCCACTCACGGGAGAACCAGGTACAACTGCCCAGGTGAATCCAATTCTTTTCCTGCCGGCGTCCGGTGAACATCGGTGGTCGGTGCGGTTGGATGACTTTGCTTCGCTTTTTTTTTTCTTGTGGAATTGATCTTCGGAATTGGTGAAGTACTCTTTTTTGGCGTTGTTGTTATTTTGCTTTGTATTTAGGCGTTGCCATGTCGGATTCTAGTCCGTCGGGAGTTAGGTTTTGCATCTCAGGATGTAAAACTAGATTATCCAAGTTAGAATATGATTCTCACACTAAATGTGTTAAGTGTATGGGGGACAGGTTGTTCAGCAGATCGAAAACATGTAACGAGTGTATGATTGGACTGATTCTCAATGGAAGTTTTTTAGTTCATACTCGGAGAAATTAGCTAAAGACAGAATTAGAAAAGCAGCGCTTAGGGAAAGTAGACTTAGCTCCGCTTCGTCTTGCGATGCTTCTGTTCCTTCTGTTTCTCCTCAAATTGTTATGTCTCCTTTAACTACACCTCCTATTCCTCCTACTAATCCCGCTTCTCCGGCTTCCCGTGTAGTTTCTTCCGACACCATTGCCAGTCTGGAATCGAGGTTAGATCAGAAATTTTCGGTATTAGCGAATACGGTTTTGCAACTTGGTAATTCAGTTAAGACGTTTTTGGAGAAAGCGGCTCAGGTAAGAGTGTAGTTGAGGGTGCGTCTGTCTGTCCTGACACGTCTCCTAGACAAAGGTCACTGTCCAGCTCCCCCGCACCGGGGAGAAGACATACCGGAAGTCCAAGGGAGTCGATCGGGATTTGCCCACAGACAGGCGCCTCTCTTGTTGAGCCTGTTGCGCCTCAACAGGGCTCGGTTAAGCGTTGGAAAGGTGTTGCGGTCAGACGCCTTTCGAATGATTCAAGCGATTCGTCTCCGTCGCGCGGCGCTCTTGGCGAGATTCGCCCGTTTCGCGTCCCTTAAAGAGGCGTTCAGGCGCCGATTCTTCGCCTCCTCCAGTCAAGCAGTATAAGGAGCCTGAGAGTAGGGTTGCGCCTCGGCCGTTAGCGCTTGTTCGTCGCCTCAATCTGTGCCTTTTTCGGCTCCATCTACTAGTAGAGATTGTGGTTTTAGCGCTGTAGCTAGCGGGAGTTCTAAGGGTGGCTTTAGGCTTTTTTCGTCTGTTACGCCTGATGCGCCTGTTTCGCTCGAATTTCGGCGGCTCGAGCGAGGCGCAAGTAGTTTTCCGCCTCCTGCTGAACATTTAGGCTCTTCAAGCCTACGTTAACTGTTTTTGATTCGTCTCTGGCGCCTTTGCGCAAGCAGTTAGAGATGTTAACCAACTGGATGAATGAGTCCAAGGGTGGTTCGAAACCTTCAGATCCGGTTGTAGTTCCGTTCTACTTCTTCGGTGGTATCGGAGAATGAAGAAGAAGTAGAGGAGGAGGATTCACATCACCTCTCGTGTTATTCACGTCTCCCTTAGATTTCTCTGGTATCTTATCCAGATTATTTGAGAAAGCGGCTCCGCGCTCCCCAACTTCGACTTTTTTGATGAGGAGGAAAACTTCAGACCCTCTCCTCCCAAAACTTGTTCTATCTAAAGCGGTTAGACATTCGTTGAAAGAGACGGAGAAATGGATGTCTATGAAAAGAGACTTAGGAAGGCTCTTTTTGCTTACCCTCCTCTAAGTTGCTTCGTAAGAGGTATAGGTTTTATGTAACTGGGGAAGCTCCTTCTCTGGGAGTTTCTGCCTCCTCCCAGGGAGACTTCTCCAGTTTAATCGACTCCTCTAGAAGATCTGCTTTCGCCGCAGCGAAAGTTTTCTTTACAGCGCCTGAGTTGGACCACGTTGTAAAGAATCAATTTAAACTTTTGGAAGTCTTTAGCTTCCTGATTGGACTATTGGAGCTTTAGCGGCCAAGATCGAAGACTGTCCTTCTCTTTCTCAGGAGTTAGCTGAGGATTGGATTGGTGTTCTGTCCTGTGCGGACAAATCCATTAGGGATGGATGTGATGAGTTAGCTTCGCTCATCGCCTTTGGTACCCTTAAGAAAAGGCAACTTTGGTGCTCCTTTGCTTCTAAAAGGGTTACGTCCCAACAGAAGTCTGCTCTCTTGTTTGCTCCTTTTGTGAAAGATGAAGAAACCTCTTTCCAGACGATGTAGTGTTGTCAATTTCGTCTGCGCTAGATAAGAAATCTACTTCGGATTTACTAGCACAGTCTACTAAGAGACCTAAAGCTCCTGTGGAGACTGTTCCTTCGGTTTCTCCTCTGGCCAAGCGCCTTTTTCGAGGGAGAAAACCCAAGCGCTTCTTTCGGCCGAAATCGAATTTGCGACCTCAGTCTAAGGCCTCGGCCAAGGTTAACAAACCTTCCAAATGGAAAGCTCGGTTCTTCATGCACCAGTGGGAGCCAGGCTGGCTCTGTTTTGGGAGGATGGGAAAAAACAGAGGAGCAGAAGCCTGGGTAGTGCAAGTACTCAAGTTCGGCTATCGGTATTCCTCTCGTTTCACCTCCCCTCGCTCTCACCTGCCAATCCATTCCAGGCATACTCTCGGGCTCAGACAAATTTCTGGCGCTAGCCGCAGAAGTGGAAGCGCTTGTTCTCAAAGAAGCGAATAGAACAGATAGAAGGGGATTTTCCTCCAGGCTTTTACAATCGCCTTTTTGTAGTTCCCAAGTCATCAGGGGGCTGGAGGCCAGTTTTGGATGTGAGCGCCCTGAACTTGCATGTCCAGAAAACAAAATTTCATATGGAGACCACTCGGTCGGTTCTGGAGTCCATCAGACAGGGGGATTGGATGGTCTCTCTGGACATGCAAGACGCTTATTTTTCACATTCCGATACATCGCGAATCTCGGAAGTACCTGAGGTTCATGTTCGAGGCAAGGTGTTTCAGTTTCGGGCGCTTTTGCTTCGGACTAGCGACCGCTCCTCAAGTTTTCACCAGGGTTCTATCCCCGATAGGAAGCTGGCTACACATATTAGGAGTAAGAATCTCCCTCTATCTGGACGATTGGCTTCTCCGGTCGGAATCAGAGAGTCGGTGCATGAAGGACCTTGGAACAACTCTGGATCTTGCCAGAAAGTTAGGAATTCTGGTCAACAAACAGAAAGTCCCAGTTGGTTCCATCTCAGAGCATCCATTTATTTGGGGATGATTCTGAATGCTCAAGTTTTTCGGGCTTTTCTGTCCCGAAGAGGGTTCAAGGCTGTCTGGAGACAAGTTCAGGAGTTCTTGGACAAAAAGGTAAGTTCTGCCAATCAGTAGATGAGGCTCCTGGGCAAATTTGACGTCAGTGGAGAAATTTGTGACGTTGGGAAGACTGGCACATGAGACCTCTGCAGTTTTTCCTGAGAGCCTCTTGTGCAGGAAGACACAAACCAGACTCGATTACCTTTCCTGTCACAGATCAAAATAAAAGAGCCTAAGGTGGTGGCTCTCTCGAGCAAGGTTGGAAGAAGGGTTAGATTTACGACCCATCCTCCCGAACCTACAGTTCTTTTCCGACGCATCGGACACAGGTTTGGGGAGCCCTACTGGGAATCAACGGACTTCAGAGCTTGGTCGGAGAAGGAGAAGAAGTTCCACATAAATGTAAAGGAACTGTTAGCAATTTTCTTGGGGCTCAGACAGTTTTCGGAGCTTAGTAGAAGGTCGAGTAGTGGCAGTGCATTCCGACAACTCCACGGCTCTCTCGTACGTGCGGAAACAGGGGGGTACTCAGTCTTTCTCTCTGTACGAAGTAGCCAAGGATCTCCTGCCTGTGGTCAAACGAAGCGAAGGTTCAGCTAGTCCCGAGATTTGTTCCGGGAAAGATGAACGTCCTGGCGGACGAGTTAAGTCGTCAACAGCAAGTGTTACTCTGGAGTGGACTTTGGACAACAAGATTTGTCAGAAACTTTGGCGCCTTTGGGGACGACCGTCAATAGACCTGTTCGCGACATCAAGGAACAACCGTCTTCCTCTCTTTTGTTCTCCAGTCCCAGATCCTCTAGCTTGGTCGGTCGGACGCAATGCTGTTGGATTGGTCGGGTCTGGAAGCTTATGCATTCCCTCCGTTCGGTCTAATAAGAGAGGTGCTGAACAAGTTCATGTCGCACAGCAATGTAACGCTAAACGTTAATCGCTCCCTTTTGGCCCAGGAAGGAGTGGTTCCCGGACCTTCTCCAGTTGTTAGTAGACTTCCCCAGATTCTTCCTCCAGAGAAGTGGCTTCTCAAACAAACCTCACTTCAAGAGGTTCCACCAAAACTGTCCGCTCTAGCTCTGACAGGGTTCAGACTGCCGGAATCTTGTCAGAGCGAAAGGAGGATTTTCAAGAAGAGCTGCAGAAGCTATCGCTCGTTGTAGGAGAGAGTCTTCTAACAAACTCTATCAAGGGAAGTGGAGAATCTTCAGAGAGTGTGTAGAAGTGCTAAAGTCTCTACTTCTGCGACCTCTTTAACAGAAATAGCAGATTTTCTTCTATTTCTAGGAACTCTAAGAAACTGGCTCCTTCGACGATCAGAGGATATAGACCCTGCTCTCTTCGGTTTTTCGACATCGAGGTTTCGATATTTCCTCCAATTCAGATCTGTCGGACCTCATTAGGTCTTTCGAAACCACTAAGCTCCCGCAAGATACAGTGGATTGGAACTTAGATGTGTGCTTAAGTTCCTCATGGGGTCACCGTTTGAGCCTTTGAAGTCGGCTTCACTCAGGAACTCGACTAAGAAGGCACTCTTTCTTATTGCACTAGCTTCTGCTAAGCGTGTCAGCGAATTGCACGCTATAGACAAAAGAGTCGGTTTCTCTCAAGGCAATGCTGTATTTTCGGTATCTTTGACCTTTCTAGCCAAAAATGAGAATCCTTCTAATCCTTGGCCGAGGAGTTTTGGGGTAAGGAACTTATCTGATTTGGTTGGACATGAGGAGGAAGAAAGGCTCTTATGTCCAGTCAGGGCTATTAACAGTATCTGTTTGCCACTAAGGGTATTAGAGGACAATCTTCTAAGCTCTGGACCTCGGTTCAAAATCCCTCTCGTCTCTTTCTAAGAATGCTATATCGTTCTTTATTAGAGAGCTTATCAGGGAAGCTCACTCGCAGTCCGAGAACGACAATCTTTCCGTTCTGAGAGTTAAAGCTCACGAGGTTAGAGCAGTGGCAACTTCTTTAGCATTCAGAAAGAATTTATCTTTAGCTTCGATTCTTCAGAGCACGTTCTGGAGACGATTCGGTTTTTGCGAGTCATTATCTCAAAGAGATAGAAACGGTTTTCGAGAATTGTAAACGTTAGGTCCGGTGGCGGTTTTCTGGCATGGTGTTGGGAGAAACGGCACAGGGGTCGTCACCTCTATGCTAACTTTTCACCTTGAATAGGTTGTCGAGTTCAAGGGAAGCTGGGGGTACTGAGTACCTGGGATACTCACCAGTCTGTTAGGTCAGATTTTACAATGGTTGGGTATATATGTTTTTAAATCTGGTGTTGGTGACAAATGTTTTGTATGATTGAATTTCTGGTCTTAGCCCAGGGCAAGGGCAATCTTTGTTGTTACTATCCTCCGTCAGTCAGCCTTGACTCGCTTGAACTACGGAAGGATTCACTCCTGTAGAGGCTAACTTTGGTCAAATTCCAATTCCTCTACAATAGTAAGAAGAGCACCGACCAGAGGGCAGTAACAGTCTGCTGTAGCTCTCTTACAAGGTAAGGTACAACAGACACCTTGAGTGTTTACTGGTATTGCAATAAATGTAACCATTTAAAAATACTAGTGGTCCACTGAATCCCACCTTCCCATAAATGTGTAATCAGCTCTATAATTGTTCGGTAAGACACTACAATAAAAATGAAATTTTCATTATTAAAATGAAGTTTTATTGTATACTTACCGAACAATTATGATTATACCCACCCTCCTCCCCTTAGGTGGACGGACGGGCAGAAAGAATTGGATTCACCTGGGCAGTTGTACTGGTTCTCCCGCGAGTGGAGGGAGATGACGTCATCACCACCAGTGTTGGCGACGCAGACGCGCTAAATTTGAATTTAGTATCCTGCCGCTCGTGGAAATCACGGCTCTATAATTGTTCGGTAAGTATACAATAAAACTTCATTTTAATAATGAAAATTTCATTTTGTTCCGACACGGCATACAAACCTTCGGTCCTTTTACAATAGGAAGGTACTAGCGGCAGCTGGATAGGTCGTAAGCTTTCGAACAAGGGGTTCGGTAGTTAACTGCTTGTCCGACAGGCCGTGCGCGCGACTGGGAGGTAAACAAATCACTTTTGCTTTCGGCCTGCTGGCGTGTAGACGTGTATCGTCGCTCTCTGCCCGCTTCACGTCGTTGCTTTCGCATGGTTGTGTTTTTCTTTTTCTATTTATCTAGTGAAACTGAATTGTAAGTACAATCATTTCATATTTATTTCCATTGAATTCAATTGTGAATTAAAGGATCTTGGTTTCTCCACGCCCTCCGATTACCCGAGTGCCGGGACTGAAGGGGGCGTAAGTGCGGGAATTCATTTTTCCCGGAAATGATCCTCGTATTGTGTATGCTCGGTGCCGAGGGCGGGAGAGCGCTCGCTCCGAACTATTATTTTTTGGTTTTGGTTGAAATTTGTAGATGAAATCGTAAGTAAGTGCCCTTTTCATTTATATTTTTTTGACCTGTATGCTCGTTGCCGAGCGAATGCGCTCTGGCACGAAAAACTTATTCTGTATGGAAGTAAACGGAATCGTATAACTACAATCCAAAAGTACAGTATTCTTTTTCATTTTCATATATTTATTTTGATTGTAGCAATACTCATTTTGGATCAGTTCCGCTCTTACCGGAAATTGATCCTTTCCCCTTTTTATTTGAATGAAGTGAAATTGCAAGTGCAGTTCTTTTTCATTTCATTCATATTTTATTGAGATTGCATTATTTACTTGGATCAATGTTTCCGCTATTTCCCGGGAATTGATCCTTCCCCTTTTTATTTTGTATGAAGTGAAATTGCAAGCGCAGTATTCTTTTCATTTTCATCATATATTTTGATTGCATCAATTCATTATGGTATCAAGGTTTCCGTTCATAATCGGGAATGGATCCTTTACCCTTGCGCTCGGTACCGAGGGCGCAAATGCGCTCGATCTGAGCCCTAATTCATTGTGAAGTGAATCGTAATGCAAGATTCTTTTTCATTTTATTCCTTTTATTATTGATTGCATCAATATTTATTTGGTTCAAGTTCCGCTCAGTCAGGGAATTGATCCTTATGCCCTTGGCATTCGGGCCCAGGGCACACGATTGCTCTCGGGCTCTTATTATTATTGTTGGGTACATGGGTGCTGTGCAGGGGTGGGGAACGAGGAATCCCCCCCCCCCCCACCCCCCCCGCTCAGCTCCCACAGATGGCCCTTCCCCTTCGGGGGGGAGGTTATCTGGGTTTCTTCTCCTCGTCCGATCCGTCGAGCGCGGGGGAGGGCGCTCGGTGCCCGATGTACAATTGTATTCGGGGTCTTCCACTCGTTCGGTGTGGGGCTCACCCCCCCGCGCGAGGGGACTTCCCCCCCACTAATCACTACTACTGTTATTTCCGCAGGTGCTACTGCCACGAGGGGTGGACCTTGGTTGAGGTATGGGCGTCCTTCCATTTGCAGGGCGTGCTAGTGTCCAGGGGCTGCGGTTCTATGTCTGGGCCTACTGCGGTCACCCATGGAGTGGTGACCACGCTCCAGGTGACGACGTCCCTCCTCACCTGGTGTACTCGCCTCACGTGGTAACAGTCTTGCCTACAGCCGCTCTGTGAAGTGCCGTTCGCCGTACCGAGAGGGGGCGTGCCGCCGCCGCTCGTGGTTGCCGCGCTGCCGCGACCACACTTCCACTGCCCTAGAGCTCGCCCCTGGACCTGCCGCCGGTACCAGGATGTTGCTGGCTGCTGCTCCACTTCCTGTGTTTCCGGTGCTGCTTGCCGTACCTGCCGATTCTGGGCTGACCGTGCCATGCAGTTGCTGCGCTGGCTGTCCCTGCCGTTGCTGCACTGGCTGTCCCTGCCGTTGCTGCGTTGGCTGTCCCTAACCGATGCTGTGCTGGCTGTGCCTGCTGTTCCTGAGATGCCCATACCTGCTGACGTCGTCCCTGTTCGTGGTGGTACTACCCCAGACTTTGGTCTGTCTGTACAGGTGCGTCCGGGCCCTGTGGCTTCGGCTACAGCAGCCCCGGCTCCGCCCTGGATAGCAGATCTTACGTCTGTCCTGAGGAAGCTGACGAAGAAGAGGAGGAAGGTGTCGTCGTCGTCGTCGTCGTCTTCATCTTCTTCATCGTCGTCGGCTGCCGCCTCTTCCCCTTCGACTTCTAAGGCTTCACAGCCGAGGAAGAAGAAGGGTTGCCTCCTCCTCCTAAGAAGTCTCCCTCGGGAGCTTCTCGGGACCCGTCTCACCTCGGTGGGACGGGAGGGCCTTCCTTCCGCTGTCCTCCTGCTCCTTCGGGAGCGGGCCCGTCTCTTCTTCCGCAAGGAAGAAGACATACGGGGACCAGAGGGGTACCGGCTAACACCGGTACTTCCTCGCCTGGTGTCAGTGGTTCTGCCACTGCATCAGGGTCCGTCTCGGCCTCTCGTTCGCGGGAGGTACCGAGTGTACGGTCGCCTACCAGCGACCGTGCAGCCAGGAACCAGACCTCTGAGTCCGCTCAGTGTCAGGTTTCACGGCACGGGGCGGAAGACTGGTGACAGCCGCTCACGCGACTCACCAGACCAGCTCTCGCTCTCGCGGCGACCAGCTGGCTACCCGGGGACGTGACGGTCCACGACCGGCCACGGGCTGAGGCTGGGAAGAGGTCCCCCCGTTCGCCGGTGCCAGCCACGGCTGGAACCAGCGACGTGACGTGCCGTGAGGACAAGCACCGGTCTCACTGTGACAGTGGAGCCTGCAGGTCGCCTGACCGTCGCTCTCACAGAGAGCGATCGGATACGGCAACCAGCACCAGCTCTTCTGACACTCGAGATCGGGGCCGCTGTGCTCAGTCCAGCCGTTCTCCACAGCGAGACGGTTCGACCAGCCTGTAGCTTGATCGCCACCGCGGTGTTGACGATCGCCTGCAGCACCCCCCAAGCCTGCTGGTTCTGCCAGCGAGCGAGGAGGGAGCGTCAGGTCTGCCTCTCCCGTACCTTCAACCTCCTCGGGTTACACCGGGAGGAGCGAGGTATTGAGGAGTGATCGTGAGGGGTGCGCCCCTCATGATCCCACCACGACGCCCTACGTGCCAGGCACGGTTCTTGGACTGGCCAGGACGTATGCGCAAGTGGATGGAGAAGACCGAGAGGGCTGTCGCTGTTCCCCCTTCTTAGGAGGAAGGTTCTCGGAATATGCTCTTGTTCGAAGGGCTTAACGGTCCTACTCTGCAAGATGCTGTGACTTCCGAGATCCAGAGGAACTTTGCCGAGGTTATGGTGCTGATCGTCAGCACAACGACCTCGGGGAAGGATCGCCGCTCCCACCAGCAGAGCCACGTCTCGGCTCGAGTAGTCGTTTTGGGGCCCGAGAGGGAACCCAAATCGACGGTGGATCTGCCGCGATCGGAGCTTGCCGACTGTGTTGAACCAGGTAGTCTCTCGTCTCCGGACAAGAAGGCTCTCTCAGTTCTGGCCGGTCGAACAAGCTACTTCACCTCCTCTACTGTGAACGAGGCGTTTTTACGTGTGCTTCGGACACCGTATTTGAATACCCCTTCGGTCCTCCTGAGAGGTTTCGACCTCGACGAGGACTGGAATGAGTTGGAGGACGGTATCGGCTCTCTCCTGTCAGGTGTCGATCAGCCCCACCCAGACGACGTTTCACAGTGGCGGCAGACCCTTACCTACAGTATGAGTTCGTAACCTCCTCGGGAAAACGTTTTCTCCTGACGATACGTTTTCCCAGGCTCTGAGAGGCCATCGCCGTAAGGCGATGGCTGCTCCTTTTCTTCTCCAACTGCTAGTTCCGCTGGGAAGGCGAGCCAGTATCCAATTCCTCCCCCATTCCCTCTCTCCTTACGGCTACGAGGGAAAGGGGAGGGATCCTACAGAGATTTCTCTGTAAGATCCCACGTTAGGGGCTGCGCTACCGGGGGGACCTTCGGGTCCTACCTGACGTAAGCCCCGGTCGTTGAGGAGGGATCCTGCCCCTTTCTCGATTTCTACGGGAATCGAGAGGACCACCAGCCGATATCATTTGACGAATTCGGTGGGGGTTTCGCAGAGTGCTTAGAATTCTACGGAATTTCTAGCGCACTCGGAGTGTTCGAGTTTTTTTACGATCTCCAAACCACTTAGGCGAGACCACGGTCCAAAGTGAGCGAGAATCCCCGATAATTGTTACACGTATCGGGAACCTCGCTTATGCTCGAATTCCTGTAATTTCTAGCATTTGGAAGAAGACTGCTGCTGAAGAAGAGTATCTCACAGTAGGCGATTAACCTGGAATAGAGAAGAACGGACGGGAACTTCCAGTTTGGCTTGAACTATCGTCTTCGGTATTCTGTTCACATTGAAGCTTTCCTTTGGGAAAGACTTCTCCTTCACTCTCTTGACTAGAGAAAGAAGGCGGTCGATCTCCAATCCTTATTCTCATTCCTCAAGGGGAAAAAAATTTAGGATGGAGGTCGTTGTACAGAACCTACAAATATACTACGTATATTACCCTCGCGACATGATTCTTTTAACAGTTGAATTGTCCGGGGGGTAGGCACATACCGTAGTTAACTCTACGGTTTGTGACCGAGACGAATTGTATCTTAATTGAACTGCAACTCGGGGTGCCTGCAACCTCCCAGCAGTTATCAGTTTCGATTTTAGATACTTGGTATTGTCATGACACACCAAATCAGCTTTTGTATTTACCGAAATCCGTTTCGTTTAAATATAATTGCTCGAGCGTATTCTTTATGCTCGATGGTTCTAGCCGAACGCATTCCTTCGTGGAATAATGGATTACCTGGCAACTCAGGATGACGAGTCACCGAGAGCTACTGCGTATTGAACTGCCTGTCGCCTGATAGCAGCTCAGTATGAGCTAGGTCTCGGAGATGCACGGTCGGTTACGTCTCTCTCTCCCCTGGTTTGATTGACTACCGAACCGTATCTCTGCCCAACAATCATGGACTTAGGTCTCTGATTAACGGGGATTCTCGCAATAATGAAGGACCATCTACTGCTGTGACGCTCGATTTCATCGCCTTCGACATTGCGAGAATTTTCAACAGAGATATCTCTTGGAGTCTTTCATCTTTCTGTTTACCGCACGGTAACAGAAGTCTGTACTAGTCTCCCACTGCATCGCACCGCGATAATGCGAATGATTTTTGCAGACATCTGAGTTTGTCTTCAAAATATCTCGTATTCGTATGTGTGCAATTATTCATTGCTCGCCCCGAATTAACAGATGTGTCAGAAGACATCGCCTACTCTCCGACCTGACAGCTCTACTTCCAAATGTTCAGCCCATGAGAAGCAGTTCTTCAGGCAGTATTTCCCTGTCTCTTCATTACTGAAAAGCGCTCCGCTTTTATTGCAACTACGATCCTCACCGGACAGCAATGAATAGCAGTTAGCGTTCTCAGTCTTTGTAGCACAGGTTCAGAATCTTGAGAATCCTTCTCTCGGTTCAGCTGTGAAGACGTAGGTTGCTTTTTCTGTACACCTTCGTCTTCAACGGTACATAGTGTTGTTTCTCCTTAGCTGAGAATCAAACTATACTATGAGATATCTTGCCATCAGGGACCTCGGTCTCTAGAAGGCAATTGACTTTCGCTCCTGTTGGGCACATGCCTTAAGAGAATCATCACCTCGCCTTCTGCATCGGTGACGAACAAATTATTTGTTTAGTCTCTGCATAACCCTTTTAAGGCGAAGGTCACGTGACTTGCTCTGGGTGCTTGGACAACTTGCCTCCTACCGAACGCAGTCAGTCGGCAGCTGTCAGAGCGCCCAAGTCAGTTACGAACTTCGCTGTGGACTTAGTTCGGTTGTTCCATAACAGTCTTTTCTTCGTCCTAACGGCTTGTCACAGTACCCATACCATCGACACCCACCATTGAGTGTAGGTGTCCTATCCACTACCGAGAAGAAGAACTTCACTGCATGGGGATAGGAGAATGTAAGACACTTCGCTGCAGACGGATAGACCAGTATGGGTACAGGACATCACCGAAGTCGAGAAGAGGGATAGGTCATACGACCATTCCCTTCTTTTCCTCTGAGGTAATTGCATGACTTTTCCTGCGAAGTCAAGCATCCAGGGGATGGGGATCGTGACGCTCGATTTCGTACCGACTTCGTAGCGAAGACTCAGAACCCTTCGGTTCCTGACGATCGGTTAGAGTCCTTCACAATCCCCTCCCTAATGGACTTCACCGCCTTCGATGCGAAGGAGATGCTGCTTTGTCCTGTGAAAGCGCGAGCCGCGCTTTCTGAAGAAACTCAACACACCCAGGCTGAGTGTTTGAAGACTCTTCGTCAGCAACCAAGATGACCTAGAAGTACACTCCCTCGAGTTACACAAGAACTTCTCCGTGGCGCAGGTACTGAAGGCAGGGGTCTGGTACAACCAGACCACTGGCACCTCCTTCTACCTTTTGGATATTGCCCACAGGTCCTTGGATCGTTTTCCTTGGGACCCGTGGTGGCTGCTCAACACGTTGTGTAGCTAACCCAGACCCTAGCAGGCTGAACAGCATCGAGTCCTGGTGTGACTGTAAGAATAGATAAGTGAATGAGAGAGTGACTGGCTTCTCTTCCTATCTTTTCTCCCCCTCTACCTGTTGGGTAGAGGGATACGGTCATCACCTTGCTGATTAAGGACGAGATGCCGGTGAGCTACTCGACAGAGACCCCATCCTATCCCTTTCACTCAGGGATGGGAGCGAATATCCACCACTTCCTCCCTACAAGGGGGGGGAAGTGGATGCCAACAAGAGACAAACCATAACTTTATGTTGCCTCTTGCAAATAGGAACTTGTTTTCTTGTTGCTGGTACGAAGAGATACGCTTGCCTCTCTCTTAGTACTTGGTCCAGAGGGTCTGACCATTGATCCTGCGGTGCACACCCCGATCAATCGGACAGAGGCTTGGATCCCTCCCTCGCTCTTACGACTAGGGAGGCATTCCAAGGTTGGGCGAACACCAGTCTGTTCACAAAAGACTCAGATTCCTCCCACCAAGAAGTGAGTCTTCCTATTGTAAAAGGACCGAAGGTTTGTATGCCGTGTCGGAACAAATGACAATTTGTCCAAAATTGCATTTTTCCTAACTATACAAACCTGAGGTCCTTTTACACATAGTCCCACCTCATGCCACCCCTCACTCTGCAGTTTTTGCTTGGGCCAAAAGCAAAAGTGATTTGTTTACCTCCCAGTAGCGCGCGCGCGCCTGTCGGACAAGCAGTTAACTACCAAACCCCTTGTTCGAAAGCTTACGACCTATCCAGCTGCCGCTAGTACCTTCCTATTGTAAAAGGACCTCAGGTTTGTATAGTTAGGAAAAATGCAATTTTGGACAAATTGTCATATTGTAATGTATATGTAGTATACTGTAGACTAGGCTACTGTATTCGTATGTACAGTATACGATATATGTACCATATCATCATCATCATCATTGTATACATGAGTCTAACTTGTTAATGTTATTCAATTTCTCTTTGTACTGAATTATCATAAACCAATGTACTACATTGAACCCAGAGAATTAGCTGAAATTAATAATTACTATACCATATAACATGTATAAAGTATATTGTGCGGTGTAGGCTAGACTACTGTATATGTAAAAATGCTGTTGCTTACCCTAATGTAGGCTAGGCTAGTATAATATTCTTTCGGTAAATTTGGACTTATGGGCCGACATAAGTCCAAATTGATTTACAGCCGGTTGGTCGTAACCAATTGTGGTCGTCAGCCGACAACTAGCTGTATATGCCATTTTCATCTTTACATATGTATTTTGTTCATGAAACTTACCTGACAGATATATATATAGCTGTATTCTCCGAAGTCCGACAGAATTTCAAAACTCGCGGCACACGCAGTGGGCGGCCAGGTGGTAGTACCCATTCCCGCCGCTGGGAGGCGGATATCAGGAACCATTCCCATTTTCTATTCATATTTTTTTCTGTCGCCGGTCGGTAAACACCTGTTTACAGACCTCCGCCCAGGATTTTTGGATTTGACTCGTTCTAAGTATCTGGATTGACTTTTGGTTTTGACTCTGGATTGTTGGATTGGCATACGCGATAGTGGGACTGTTTTTTTATTTTGGATTGGCTTTGCTTTTCTGTGAACGTGATGTCGGGATCAAGTTCAGTGAGCTTCAGAGTGTGTGTGAGGAGTGATTGCAAGGTGAGGCTACCGAAATCATCGGTAGACCCCCACACAGTATGTATGGGGTGTAGGGGGCATGTTTGTTTGTTGGATGATCGATGCATTGAATGCAAAAGTTTTGACTGATGATGGATGGAAGGGTGGGTATGAGTCCTATCGGCGTAAGTTGGAGCTCGATAGGATCAGGAGGTCTTCCTCCAAGAGCGGTTCTACGAAAGGTAAGGGAACTAACATTTCTCCTATTTTAACACCAGTAGAATTTGCTTCACCTAATCCCTGTGTTGTTGCCTGAGGGGCCCTAGTTCGGTGTCTGGAGAAGGTAATGCCCTTTCTCTGATTCTAGAAGTCGTTACGCACTCTAGAGTCCAAAGTGTTGGCCCTAGAAAAACGGCTCAAGTAAAGTGTGTGATCGTGCCCCTTAGTGTTGTGGAGGGGGCGTCAGATCGACCCCATAATGCCTCTAGGTCTAGACCTCTGTCGTACTCCCAGGACTCAGGGAGTGGGCATTGTCGAAAGCCGCAAGCAGGGTTACGTGGGGCTCCCCCACCGATCTGGCGTCCTTCGGCAGGACCTGTTGCTAGTTCCCAGGCTGCCAAGGAGCAGTGCTCAGGCTCGCATCCTTAAGGACTGTTTTTCGTCCTCCGAGGCGCCCTCCCCGCGCAAGGGGTTGGAGCGCTCGGAGAGACTCGCGTCCGTTGAAAAAGGACTTTTCCTAGGGAGGACGCTTTACGTCCCCTCTCTCCGCTATCGTTGGCGGTCTTCGCCTGCGTCGTATGACGCGTTTCCTCCACAGAAGAGAGGTAGGACGTCGTCCGAGGACGACGCTGAGAAGCGCTTCTCTCGCGCCTCGGAGAGGCAGGTTGCTGTACCTGTGAGAAGGAAGGAGGCGTCCCCTCGCCCCTCGTCTTCTCGCAGGCGCAGCCCTTCACCTCCTCTCGTTTCTTCTTCGCCAACGAAGAGTATTCTTGTGTCTCTTCAAGACCAATTGTCGGCTTTAATGGCTCAGAAGACTCGCCAGCAGCAGTGAGCCTAAACGTAGGAAGGACGCTAGACTGCCTGTCAAGAGGACGAGGCAGTCCCCTTCTCCGTCTCCTCGTTCGTCTCTGTCTCCGCTTGCTTCTCCTTCGGAGCTTCCCTTGTTCTCGTTATGCGGGTAGGAAGTCTCGTGGACAGGACGCTTTTCTTCCCTCTCGACGTCCTGATCAGCCCGCGCGTCAGGACGCCTTGGAGGACGCTTTTGAAGACGCTCGGCAGGACGCTTTTGAAGACGCTGTCGGGATGTTTTGCTTGACGCTTTGCCTGTTTAGAAGGCTTTCGACGAGCGCCCAGAAGGACGCTTTGAAAGAAAAGAAAGAATGGACGCTTGAGCGAAAGTGGCGTTAAGTAAGGACGCTCCTCGAGAGCGAGTAAGAGTAGCCTCTCTTGACGCGCAGCGCGGTCAAGACGTCTTCGTTGTTTCGAGCTCTAAGGATCGACAGAAGGTCGGTCACTTTGAAGCGGCTGATATTAGTCATCCTTGAAAGCCTTTGTTGAAGGCTAGACCCGTTGGGCGCACGCCCTCTCCAGAGGTTCAATCTCTTTGCCTCTTCGGGAGGAAGGAGAGCTTAGTAGTCCGGCGGACTCAGTTGAGGAGGAAACAGCCGTCAGTTTCGTCGGTATCCGATTACAAGGTGCTGGTTCGACTGTTACGCTCTTCTTTTGGTGAGAAGTTCCAGCCTGCAACTCCCCAAGTCTCCACCCTCTCAGTTTTCGTCATCGAAGTCGTGCAAGGTTCCGGAGTTTGTGGAGATGAAAACTTCCTTGTCACTAAGAGAGCGTTCAAGAAGTTGCAGGATTGGATGGAATGTCGGAAGGATCAGGGCAAGTCGACTTTCGCCCTTCCGCCTTCAAGACTCAGTGGGAAAGGCGGGCATTTGGTATGAGACCAAAGGAGAAGTAGGAGTTAAGATCCCGTCGTCTTCCCAAGGGGACTTTGCTAGTCTGGTCGATGCACAGAAGAGGTCTCTTTTATCGACCGCTAAGATTTTCGTGGGACGCCAACGGAGATTGACCATCACATGAAAGGTCTGTTAAGGACTCTGGAAGTCTTTAACCCTCTTACGCCGATTGACGTATAAACGTCGAGTCAAAATGTCTCCGTATGCCGATGGACGTATCATACGTCGGCTCAAAAAAGTTTTTTTAAAAATTCGCGGGAAAAATACTTATAGGCCTACCAGCCGAAAACTTTTGTATCACGCGCCTTGGGGGATGCTGGGAGTTCACGGATCAAGGCGTTGTTTTGTTTACAATCGCTACGCAGGCGCGCAAGCGCGAATTTCTTTCTTATCGCACTAAAAAGTATCAGTGACACATCTCGGAAATTATTTCGTCACTTTGACATAATTATTGCACCATTTTAAATTATCCTTTACATGAAGTATTATATATGAAAATGTGCGCAATTCATGCACAATACAACTAAAAAATACTCATGATTGTAGCTTTTATCAATTTGAAATATTTTCATATAAATAACGATAAGTGCAAAAAATTTCAACCTTCGGTCAACTTTGACTCTACAGAAATGGTCGAGAAACGCAATTGTAAGCTAAAATTCTTATATTATAGTAATATTCAATCATTTGCCTTCATTTTGCAACAAATTGGACGTCTCTAGCACAATATTTCGATTTATGGTGAATTTATGAAAAAACTTTTTCCTTACGTTCGTGCGATAACTCTTCCGATAAATTTTTTCGTGCGATTGTCCTAATGTTTGCACCCTTTTAAATTTGATTTGCCGTTACATAAAGTTTTATATATGGAAATGTGCGCAATTTCATTGCACAATACAACAAAAGACAACCCATGGTTGTAGCTTTTATCAGTTTGAAATATTTCATATAAATAACGTTAAGTGCAAAAATTTCAACTTTCGGTCAGCTTTGACTCTACCGAAATGGTCGAAAAAACGCAATTGTAAGCTAAAACTCTTATATTCTAGTAATATTCAATCATTTACCTTCATTTTGCAACGACTTGGAAGTCTCTAGCACAATATTTTGATTTATGGTGAATTTATGAAAAAAAAAAAATTACGTTCGCGCGGTAACTCTTCCGAAAAAATCAGAATTTTTTTGAGCGATTGTTGAAATGTTTGCACCATTTAAATTTAGCTGTTTCATAAAGTGATATATGAAAATGTGCGCAATTTCATGTAGAATACAACTAAAATGATTGAAGGTTGTAGCTTTTCTCTTTTTCGAAATATTTGCATATAAATCACGATAAATAGAAAAAAAAAACCACGTTCGGTCAAATTTGACTCTACCGAAATAGTTGAAAAACGCAATTGTAAGCTAAAACTCTTACGGCCTAGTAATATTCCGTCATGTTTCTTCATTTTGAAACAAATTTGAAGTCTCTAAAACAATATTGTGATTTATGGTGAATTTTTGAAAAAATATATTTACCTTCACTCCGCGCGCCGATTCGCGGCCGCAAGTCTCCGAAATACGTACATGGCATTATCCTAATATTTGCTCCTTTTCATATTAGCCTTTTATAGAGTTTCATATATCAAAATGTGCGCAAATTCATGAAGAATACAATAAAAAATAATTGAAGGTTGTAGCTTTTCCATCTTCGAAATATGTGCATATGAAAAATATATATATTAAAATTTCGACATTCGGTCAAATTTAACTCGTCCGAAATGGTCGAAATCTGCAATTCTAATCTAAAACTCTTACAGTATCGTAATATTCAATCATTTGTCTTAATTTTGAAACAAATTGAAGTCTCTAGAACATTATTTAGAATTACGGAGAATTTTTGAAAAAAATATTTTTTTGCGTCCGCGCGTTACGAATTCGTACATCATTTTGTGATAATATTTTTTCCGGTGTTACTTTTATTGTTTTTTACAATGTATTATATATCAAAATGATCGCAATTTAGTGTACAATACAACGCAAAAAAAAGTAACTGGTTAGCTTTGACCGTTTTCTGCACAGCGTGATTTGAATACAATTATGTATGAATTTTTTTTTTTTCGCTACCATATATCGCATTATTTACATATGATAATGATATTATTTTCATTTCTGATGGTTGCATTCTAAACTTCAGGCAATGACAAAAAAAGGAGCCAAAAATAAACTCTCAATCTTCAAAAGTACGCGCGCTGTAATTTTTTGAAAAATTAGTTTTCCACTTCCGCGCTCACTCCAAACCAGGCCCGGCATACGGGAGACGTTTTGATTTTTAGGGCTCCGGCTTAAGAGGGTTAACTTTCTAGACTGGTGCCTGGGAGTCCTGGATCTTCAATCTAGGAGTCCTGACTCTTTGAGTCTGGGGAGCTGTCCAATGTGTTATCTTGCATGGACAAGGCCGTCAGGGATGGTTCGGAAGAGTTTAGTGTCTCATTTCGGCACTGCTTTTCTCAAGAAGAGAGCGCTTTTCTGCAATTTTACAGCTAGGTCTGTTTCTTCTTCGCAGAAAGCGGAGCTTCTCTTTGCACCTCTTTCGAGCCATCTCTTCCCCCAGGCTATGGTAAAGGACCTGGCAGTGAGCCTACAAGAGAAGGCTACCCAGGACCTCTTGGCCCAGTCTTCAAGACGTCCCGCAGTCCCTACCACGGTCGTCTTTTGGACGACTCCTAGGAAGGTTAAACCCTTTCGTGGCGCTCCTCCCTCGAGAGCTGCTCCTCGAGGGAGATGGGCTTGCAAGAGGAAGAGGTCCTTCAAACCTAAATCCTCTAAGTGAGAAGATAGTCCTTCAGATGCCGGTCGGAGCCATGCTAAAGTTTCTTTGCGGTGGGGGCGTGGAGGAGAGAGAGATACAGATGCGTGGTCCCCTCAAGATAGTGGAACAGGGGTACAAGATCCCCTTTGTGGACCCTCCTCCTCTATCACAACTCCAGAGATCTTCCCCGTCGTATCAAGGGAGAAACATCAGGTTCTTTTAGATCTTTTAGATCAAATGATCAAAAGAAAAGAGCGGTGGAGCAGGTCTTAGACCTGGGTTCACCAGGATATTACAACAGACTTTTCCTGGATACCAAAGCAGTCGTCGGGGTGGCGTCCAGTCTTGGACGTAAGCAGCCTGAATCTTTTCATAGAAAAGAAAAAATTCAAGATGGAAACACCTCAGTCGGTTCTAGGAGCCTTAAGACCGGGCGACTGGATGGCGTCCTTGGACCTACAGGACGCATACTTTCACGTGCCTATCCACCCTCTTTCAAGAAAGTTTCTGAGTTTATGTTAAGGGACAAAGTTTGGCATTCCGAGCCCTTTGTTTCGGTTTAAGCACGGCTCCGATGGTATTTACCATGCTCATGAAGAACGTAGCGAGATGGTTACATTCTGCAGGAATAAGAGTGTCCCTGTATCTCGACGATTGGCTTATCAGAGCATCGTCAGAAGAAAGGTGTCTGAAGGACCTTCACTTCACGTTAGCCTGGCGAGGTCCCTGGACTTCTGGTCAACCTCGAAAAGTCGCATCTGACCCCAACACAGTCCATCGTGTATCTGGGGATTCAGATGGATTCAGTGGCTTTTCGAGCGTTTGTTTCCGTCCAGGAACGACAGCTGCAAGGCTTAGAGAGAGTTTCGGCCTTCCTGGGGAAGGAAGCTTGCTCGGCGAGGGAGTGGATGAGTCTGCTGGGGACCATTTCCTCGCTGGAAAAGTTGTTTCCCTGGGAAGACTACACTAGACCTCTCCAGTTTTTCTTAGCAGACGAATGGAGAGTCAGAGAGGATCTGGATGCGACCTTTTTGATCACCAAATCGGTGAAGAACCATCTAAGATGGTGGTTAGATCCTCGGAAGTTTCGAGAGGGGTTGTCCCTAAAGCTTCTGAGCCCTGACCTAATGTTGTTTTCCGACGCCTCAGTGTCGGGATGGGGAGCAAACACATAGGAGGGGAGGAAGTGTCAGGCACCTGGAGGGGGGAACAGGTGTCCTGGCACATCAATGTGAAGGAACTAGCGGCGGGTTTTCTGGCGCTACAGTTCTTCCAGCAAAAGGTTGCAGAGAAAGTGGTCCAAGTCAACTCGGACAACACCACAGCCCTTGCGTACCTAAAGAATCAGGGAGGTACACACTCCCGTCCTCTATTTTATTTAGCGAGGGAGATTCTGCTGTGGGCAGATGCGAGACGGATCAGGATCCTGACGAGATTTATCGCAGGAGTCCAGAACGTCAGAGCAGACCTTCTCAGCCGACAGGATCAGATTCCTGCAGACGGTAATGGACGTTGCACCAGGACGTCTGTCGAGAGCTCTGGAGACTGTGGGGGCGTCCGTTAGTCGACCTATTTGCGACGTCGAGAACGAAGAGGTTGCCTCTTTATTGCTCCCCTGTGTTGGATCCGGGAGCAGTCGCTATAGACGCTCTGCTCTGGGACTGGACGAACCTGGACTTGTATGCCTTCCCGCCATTCAAGATCATGGGGGAAGTAGTAAGGAAGTTCGCGGCATCGGAGGGGACGAGGTTGAGCCCTGATCGCCCCGATGTGGCCCGCGAAGGAATGGTTCACGGAGGTAATGTCCTTCATCAATAGACTTTCCGAGGACGTTGCCCTGGAGGAAAGATCTTACTCAGACAGCCCCACTTCGCAAGAATATCACCGAAACCTCTCCGCTCTGGGTCTGACTGCGTTCAGACTATCGAAAAGTTGGCCAGAGCGAGAGGTTTTTCTAAAGCAGCTGCGAAGGCGATCGCCAACGCAAGGAGGACTTCCTCGAGAGCTGTTTACCAGAATCGAAGTGGGCTTCCTTCAGGGCATGGTGTAGAAAGGAGGGAATTTCCTCTTCCACTACCTCTGTGAGCCAGATAGCCGATTTCCTGCTATTTTTAAGAAATGTGCAGAAGCTGGCTGTCCCGACCATCAAGGGATATAAGAGTATGGTGTCAGCAGTCTTCCGACACAGAGGCCTAGACCTGTCTGACAACAGAGATCTTCACGATCTCTGAGATCATTTGAGACGTCCAAGATACCTCAGGCGAGGCCTCCTTCTTGGAACTTAGATTTAGTCCTTAGACTGTTGATGTCGAGTCCTTTCGAACCTCTCCATGAAGCGTCTCTTAGGAACTTGACGAAGAAGGCTCTTTTCCTAACTGCTCTGGCGACGGCGAAGAGAGTTAGCGAAATTCAAGCCATTTGTAAGCGAGTGGCTTCAAAGGTGACAATGCGGTCTGCTCTTTGAGTCCCACTTTCTTAGCAAAGAATGAAAACCCGTCTAACCCTTGGCCAAGGAGCTTTGAAATTAAGGGTATGACAAGCCTTGTGGGCCAAGAACCTGAGAGAGCCCTGTGCCCTGTCAGGGCTCTAAAGTTTTATGTCCACAAAGACAAAGGATGTACGAGGTCCCTCAGATAATATCTGTGGTGTTCGGTTAAACGGCCCGATATACCATTATCCAAGAATGCTTTGGCGTTCTTTCTGAGGGACGTGATTAAAGAGGCTCATTCGTCTTACCAGAAGCCGATTTGAGCCTCTTGCGAGTGAAAGCTCACGAGGTCAGAGCTGTCGCAACCTCGCTTGCCTTCCAAAGGAACATGTCGATCAAGGACATCCTTGACGCCACCTTTTGGAGGAGCAATTCAGTATTCGCCTCACACTACTTGAGAGATGTGAGAACGATACGAGGACTGTTGTTCTCTTGGGCCATACGTTTCTGCAGACACAGTCTTGGGGGCTGCAAGGTAGGCCTCTCTCCCTATCCCTTAGTTAGGTTTAGGTTATTTGTTTTAGTTGTTGTGTTTTTTGGTTGTGGTGAGTCTTTGGTGAAGACCTCCCATCTCTTAGCTTAGTGTTCAGGGGGTCTTGGATAGTTGGTCAGGTGGTGGTCAGTTTGCTTCGTTGCCCTCATATGTATGGCTCTATGCTCTTGTCACGTTGAGGTCACGTCCCCGTTGACAGAGCATCCAGAGCGCACCAGCACTACAGGTCTCCCACCTGGCTGCAACTCTGATTAAGCACAAGCAGGCTTAAGTGACAGTAATCACAGAGTCTACTTTGCTAACAGGTGAGGAACCAAGGTGTACATCATCTACTTAATTTAAGTTTCCTACAAATCCTATTCTGTCTCTTCCCACCATCCGAAGGTGGGATTCAGCTATATATATATCTGTCAGGTAAGTTTCATGAACAAAATGTTATTGTTATAATACAATTAAGTTTGTTCATACTTACCTGGCAGATATATATAATTAAGTGCCCACCCACCTCCCCTCAGGAGACAGTGGCACTGATAAAAATATGAATAGAAAATGGGAATGGTTCCTGATAATCCCGCCTCCCAGCGGCGGGAATGGGTACTACCACCTGGCCGCCCACTGCGTGTGCCACGAGTTTTGAAATTCTGTCAGACTTCGGAGAATACAGCTATATATATATCTGCCAGGTAAGTATGAACAAACTTAATTGTATTATAACAATAACATGTTTATGATTATATTCTATTAAGTTGTTAAGTGTTCTTGTCATTGCTGTTCATTATTTATTTTTACAGGGTTTGTCAAAAAAGGGAAAAATTCCCATTGGTAACATAGCCCTTGAAAAAACCAATGCTGGAGCATTTGAGGAGAAGAACAAGTCAATCCAGAGGAAATTCAAGAAGAAGGTAAGATTGGAAAGGTTTATATTTGTACCATTGATATTTTCTCATTAAAAATAGGTTACAAAATGCTTCTGGTTTCTTTTTTGTTGTTTTGATATTTATTTTGTGTTATTGTTGGTGGAATTCATTTACATTCATTCTTTTTTTTTTTTGTCTTTAGCGAAGAGGAGCATATAAAGCAGGAGACGGCCCAGGAATCGTTTGTCTTACCAACTTACCACATGGTTTTTATGAAAAAGAGTTGATGCTGTACTTTCAACAGTTTGGTGACATCAAACATTCAAAAGTTGTTCGTAGTAAACTGGTAGGTTTTTCTCTTACTGATAACTTGGACTAGATGTTATGAACTGTATTCGATATCAGTTATATTTTTTTTTAATTTATCATAATATTTCTTGTGTTATTGTTAACTAATTTTACAAATTGTGATCTGCTGAAATTCTGTGCTAGATAAAACATGTCCCCACAAATTACAAACCTGTTATCTTAGTTATGCTAAACTGTCATGTACACTTCAGTATTAGCCAAGGATTGATTTGTTGATGACTGAAAGTGGTAATCACTTTCTCTTATAGTAACCCCCCCATTAGAGAGAGCACCTTCAATCATAGTTTTATAAATGTTGTGTAGACATTGTGGTGACTCTCCTCCTTATGTCTTCCTTATATCATTTCTACATACCTGAGTTAAGTCAGTATGGCTGGTTTTTTTTTTTTCTTGACCATTAGATGTAAACCAGGGATAATAACTTTATGTATCTTGTATTAATGTGTAGTATTATCTTAATATTACAAGCAAAAACTGGTTTGTACAATGTGTTGGAATGAGACATGAAACAAGGTCATCTGAAATGTAGGTTTTATATATGTAATTTACCCAGTAATTACTTAGCTAAGAATTTCTATGCAACGGCGATTTGAATTTTGAAATTAGTGGTAGCAGTTCTTTAGTTGTCGGGGTAAGAGATAGGAACAACATAGCCAAAGGTTCAATTTATTTTGTCTGCTTGTTAAATCCACACCTAGTGTTGACTAAGCTGCTGCTGCTGCTGTTTGTTTGTTTGTTTGTTTTTTATTTTATTTTATTTTTTTTTTTTTTTTTTGTGAAGTATTATTTGCTAGGCTTTCAGCATTATTATTAATTATTGATCTTCTTTTGGATGATTCTTACAGATTGTTTAGCTACGTTAATTATGTCTGACTAGCTATTCTAGTTTCTAGTATTGTAACAAAGGCTACAATACCCGGATGACTTAAATTGATGTTTTGTTCCCACACCCTTTACGCGAGTTGCATAGGGCAGATTTGTAGTATTAATGTGACTTGTGACAAATGTACAGATTAGACTGAGCAGAAGTGAAAAACTTCAGTCTCCCATTTGGCAAAGTTAGAGAGGGACTAGAAGAGGAAGGTGGCTGCTAAAGCCAGTAGTAAGCTAGCATCTAGTGAGGCCCTAACTCTTATTACGAGTAGTAAGAATATTACTGTGTCTTCCCCTTTACCTAATCCTGTTACTCCTGTATCATTTCATTCTCTGAGACCACATACTGGTAGTCCCCGGTTATCAGCGGACTCGGTTAATGACGATCCAGTGTTATGGCGCTTGTCTAGCGCCATAAAGTTGATGATTTATGGGGCCATAACAGGCTGTGTTTCTGTTATCGGCACAGTATGGTGCTGATAATAGAGTTATGGTGCCATTAACCAGTTATCGATTGACAAATTTTAGTTAATGGAACCCTTACCGATAACTGGGGACTCCCCGTACTACTCCTTCCTCCCACACCTCTGAACCCAATCGATTCTCCAACCTTGAAAGTAAGTTTGACCAGAAATTGAATGTTGTATTTAATACAGTGGCCCAGTTAGGGACATCCACGTGAGTGTTTATGAATAAATTTAAAAGAAGTGAAAGTGCAAGTGTAGTGAGAGTGACGGCAGTGGTTGCTCATCCGAATAATTACCCTAAGCATAGGTCACTGCCATATTCCCCTATACAGTAGTACCTCGAGATACGAAAGGCTCAACTTACGAAAAACTCGAGATACGAAAGCCAATACGAAAAATTTAACGGCTCTACATACAAAAAGTTTTCAAGATACAAAAGGTTTCTGAAAGTTCGAGATTCGCCCGGATAACAATTTTGAAAATCGCGCCGCGCGCCGCCATCTTAGTACTAGTAGACTCGCCACCATCCTCCTGCTCTCCCATTGGTTCCTGATGCTAGTCGCGGCCATGAAATCCTTCTCTCCTATTGGCCAGCGTCCCTCCCATCATGCATCTACTATGTACACGTGGTGGCGTGGCTCGGCCACTCGGTACCAGCATTGTTATAGTATGCACACGGTATTCGTTTTCGGGATCGTCAATGTGTACTTATTTAAAAAAAAAAGTGACCAAGATCTCTCACATCACATGGGATAAGTGATCAAGGTCTCTCTCATGGGATAACTGGAAACTTTGCAAGGTTGGTAGAATCTCCACTCCCTGCTGAACAGAGGGTGTAGACCAATCATTTACAACATGCATACCATTAGTACGTATAATCAAGGCACTTCAGTTTATGTTGAAGGTCAGCAGCCGAACATTCAGTACCCAAATCAGTTGCAGAGAGAGCATTTGGTTGAACAGGGTTTTGATGGACACCAGGCAACAGAGTCATGAGGTGCAAAAAAAGAAAGTTTGAAATTCTGTTAAAAAAAAAAAAAAAACTACGTAAAGTAAAAAAAAAAAAAAATTAAAAATCAAAAAAAGAAGAAAAAAACAGCAAAAATTTAAGCAGCTTTTCATGAAGTGCAATCATTTGTAGAAGACACCCCCCGAAAAGGCTCACACAGGAACATTGTGAAAAGTAGGCAGAAGCAATCTTCCTTGGATAGTTACGTATGTAGTACGTACGTATATTTTTTAAAGTAACGTACGTACGCTAATGTTACACAAAAAAAGGCAGAAATTAAAGCCGCTTTTCATAAAGTGCAATCATTTGTAGAAGACACCCCCCGAAAAGGCTCACACAGGAACATTGTGAAAAGTAGGCAGAAGCAATCTTCCTTGGATAGTTCCGTATGTACGTAGCCTCACTCGAAAGGTAAGCTTCCACATTTTACATTACAGTAATAATATTTCTTGTACACTAATATACACTTATTACAGGTTTTGCCTTTTATATTCTTAATTTAGGTATTGAATGGTCCAAATTGTTGTAGTATTTCATTGTTTATAGGTCAATTTAGCTTTATTATGAAATTTACTGGGGTGTTTTTGGAGGGCTTGGAACAGATTAGCCATTTTACATGTAAAATGTGGTCCAAGATACGAAAATCTCATGGTACGAAGGGCGCCTCGGAACGGATTAATTTCGTATCTCGAGGTACTACTGTACCTGGGAACAGGCATACTGGAAGCCCAAGGGAGGTCAGTAGGATCTTGTATCCCAGGTTGAGACAGGAGACAGCCATTGGAAAGGCATATCAGAAGTGAGTCAGCTTTCCTCTAGTTTAGATGACTCCTCTCTGAGCAAGAGGCACCAATGGCATTTTCCTGACAAATCATGCCCCCCTGAAGAGAAGGTCTTTTTCAGGGATCAGTCTCCTCCGCTTCCCAGCAAAAGGTGGAGGGAGTCTTCATCAAGCCCTCAACCTTCTTGCAGAAAGTAGGACAGTCCTGAATGTTCCCTACCCCAAAACAGTAGAGTAGGATGTATCGGTGCTCTTCTTCATCTCAGAAACCTTCTTTGGGCTTCAAGCACCCTGTTTCTTACAAGCATTCTTGGACATACTCAAATTGCCCTGTTTTGTCTGAATGCTCCTTGTCTGCTTCCCCTTATTATAGTGAGGAGTGGCCTGGTACAGCCAAGTGCCCTATAATTACTGAGCACCCAGAAGTAGCCAAGTGCCCTGAAAAGCACCCTGGAGTTGGCGCGAACCCTTATTTTGTTCCATTGCAGCAACGACTAGACAATATTCCGCTTCTTCTTCAGAGACCTTCTGCTCCTTCAGCACTGTCTGCAGATTTGTCTTTATGTCCTATCTATTTATTGAAGAGGATTCAGATCAGGCGAAGACTCCAACACCTAATAATTCTTTGTGTAGGTTTTTACTGGATAACATTTCAAATTTTTTTTTTCTCTTGCATCACCTGCTTCTCCAGCTTCATCTTTTATGATGAGTAGCCAGGTGTCGGACTCCTTCAAACTTTTTAAGATGGTCCTTTTGTTGTCATCAAAGAAAGAAAACTGGCTTTCCGAGAAGAGAGAGCAGGGTAAGGTCTGTTTCAGTACTCTGCCTTTCCTGGGTGTGGCTGATCCTTGCCAAAAAATAACATTGATTGGTAAATGGTAGTTTTCCAGGGAGTTCCATCACAGTACTCATAATCAATGGTATTTTTACTGTTATAGTGGTAAAATGAAGCAGAAGATGGAAGAAATATTTGATATAATGTAAAATTAGTTTTAAGGTCAGGTTTTTTATAAATATTGTATTGTGGAAAGAATTTACCTTACATAATTGATCTGGAAATAAATTATGAGAAACTTATCTGTGATTGCTTTCAAGGTGTTTTTTTCTAGTTTTAGTGCAGTGCTAATTTTTCTGACACTATTTATATTCCAGACTGGAAGAAGCTGTGGCTATGCTTACGTGGAGTTCAAGGAAGGAGTCGTTGCCAAAATTGCAGCTGAGACTATGAACAATTATCTAACATATGGGAAGATAATTAAATGTAAGGTTTGGCTCTTTTACAGGAAGTTTAACTTTAGAAGGTGAAATATTTTTGGTTACATGAATTAGATTAGCTGTTGCCTGCCTAGATATGTATGCCCAGCCCAGGTTTGTCATTGCATCACAGAAATTTTGTTGATATAGCAGTGAATGAATTCTTTAACAGTTTTAGGTTCTGTTGTATATATATGTGACTGTGAGGGAAGATACAAGTGCATTTATGAAGCTCCGAAGTTAGCAAAAAGGTTAAATATGGAAATGACATCATAAACTTGGAAAACAAACAGTGCCTCATATTCACTATTCTTTGGCTGGGAAAAATCAGAAAGTGGGAAAAGGGAAAAGAATGTTTACATAGTAATATATCAAGGGGATGCAGTACTAAGTGAAAAGTGTAATTGATAATTGTTTGCCAAAGATAGATAAGGTCTCTATTTCTCTGTATACAAAGACATAGTCACTTGCAAAAAAGAAAAATTTATGATATTTCACAGAAAAGGGCACATGCATTTTCTGAGAAGAGGAAAGGCTCATCTAATAAAAAATAAAAAATGGTAGATGAAGGAATAGCATGGTAAAGTCTTCTAAGAATTTCTTAAAAGATGTGGATAAGTTGCTTTGAAGAGCTGAACCAGTGTCTGTGAGGGAAGATACAAGTGCATTTATGAAGCTCCGAAGTTAGCAAAAAGGTTAAATATGGAAATGACATAATAAACTTGGAAAACAAACAGTGCCTCATATTCAGTATTCTTTGGCTGGAATGGAAACAGTGTGAAGGACCCTTTTAGGAAAGTTTATTCTCCCATAGTTCAGCAACTTTTATACTAATTGACTACAGCATGCAATTAATTGTAAATTGCTTCTGCCAACTCTTGCTAATCATTTTTTAAATATCTTAAGGAAAATCAGAAAGTGGGAAAAGGGAAAAGAATGTTTACATAGTAATATATCAAGGGGATGCAGTACCAAGTGAAAAGTGTAATTAATAATTGTTTGCCAAAGAAATATTTGGGGTAGTCCTGGAGAAGAAAGTCTTCAAGATCAACAATACGTAATCAGTTTAGTTAGCATCATGCCTGGTAAATAGCATAAGAATTAGGTTATAACATATACGTATGTGGTTTTTCCATTTAAACAAGCAATTAGGAATCCTCTACAACAGTAGAAAGTACTTAAAAAGCTCATTAAGAAAGTGATGTCACCAGATCAGAACATATCTACATGAGAGTGGAAACAGAGGGAGGTATGTCAGAGATTTTAAGATTGATGTAGGTGTCCATTAAAGATAAGTGTTGAGCCTTGCATGGTTTATTATAGTAATGGACAAAGTTACAAAGACATGCAAAAAGGTTTCACTATTGGGATCTCCAGTTTGTAGTTGACCAGATGTTAACTGCAAAGTCCACAGAAATATCTATGATTTGGAAAATTGAATGAAGAAGAAAGGTGAAAGGTGTGAAGATCATCATAAGCATAACTGAAGTTGTTCATACACGAAACAAACCTTCGGTCTTAACATTAGGATTTACTAGCGCCAAGCTGGAAACCGGTAGAATTAAAATTACACTTGTGAGATCCAGGGACTAATGGCATCTATACCAGGTCACGGGGCATGTATACCCAGAATGCCCACGGCTACCTGTGACCCATCAGTTATTTTCCTACCACCTTTAAGATAAGACGTTTTACTGTCTATCTCATTTAAAGCCGGTTTTTCAGTTTGCCCGTTCTTTATCCATTTCATTTTTTATTTTTCATTCCTTTTCTTTCTCCAAGTGTGATCAGTGTGTGGTGAGAGTGTATACGTGGTATGATGGAGAATTTTGCCTCAACATCGGGATCGTCTACCGCTTCGAAGAGGAGACAAAGGAAATGCCCAGGAGTCAGTGGCTTCCCTTGTTCTAGGTTCCTAACTTCGGTGTCGACGGATCCTCATCCAACGTGAGTAGGTGCAGGGAAAACCGTATGTACGGTTACTAATCCGTGTTCTGTTTGTCGCGGTTGGTCGGTGGAACAGTGGAAGAAGTTCTATGGGAAAAGCCAATACAAAAGAAAGGGGGTGACGCCATCTTTGGATGACCAAACCTTACCGGCTTCTTTTGTATCGGTAATAAACCAGGCTGCTCCATATGTTTCTCCACCTGCTTTTGAATTGTCTCATACCCCTTCGGTTTCTCCTAGCGGTTCTGTATCGGAAACGTCAGGAGGGGCCTTGGGTAATTTTATGAATAATTTGCACTCTCCTTTGTTCCCAGCAAGTAGAGGGGGAGATCCGCCATCTTTGTTCCAGGCTCCTGCTACTCAAGCGCATAGGTTAGATGGTACGTGGTCAGCGCTAGGCCTACCAGGCGTACCAACCTTGGATGGTCTGCTTGCGCATTATATGACGTCACGGTTCCAGCAGGGTCCGGCAGCGCTGAATGTCCTCATCCCCCGGGCTTGCAATTTATTGGGAATTAATGCCGCTGCTTCACCATCCCACTCAGTATTTACAGCGATGCAGAACGTGGGAGGTAGTTTGGCAGAAAACGTGCGGTTGCCAGCAGAAAACCTCTCAGTCTCTCCCTACGAGAGGGATGACGTCACAACATACGTCACACTCTGAGATGGCAGGAAGTGATGACGTCACAGACCGATTCTCGGCCTTTTTCGCTGCACCCAGACGCTAATACGCCTTCTGACCGTCAATGCAAACTGTAATGCAGAAATTCAGGATATAGAGGAAGAATTGAATAAGAGAGACAAAAAGAAAAAGTGTGATTCGCCTTCTTCGTCTTCTTCCTCTAGTTCGGCGTCATCGCTAAGTCCGATAACGTCACGGCGAGCGCCAGTCAAGCGTTGGAGGAGGATTCGGGAGTTCCTAGCGGATCCTCGGGCCAAGAGTAGAAGAATCAATTCTTCCTCTTCTTCGGACCAAGACTGTCATTTCCAAGTCAGCAAGAAGGTCGGAAAAAATCAGTGGCTATTAAGCACAAGGTTGGCAGACGAAGCCGTTCGCAAGAGTCCGAACAAGCGAGAGAGGTGACGGCCGGCGAGCTAGCGGCCGAGGCGGAGTTGCCAGTTCGGATCGCAAAAACTGCGATACCTCTGGTAAAATCAACTTGTTCCGACACGGCATACAAACCTTCGGTCCTTTTACAATAGGAAGGTACTAGCGGCAGCTGGATAGGTCGTAAGCTTTCGAACAAGGGGTTCGGTAGTTAACTGCTGTCGACAGGGCGGCGCGCGCGCGACTGGTAGGTAAACAAATCACTTTTGCTTTCGGCCTGCTGGCGTGTGGACGTGTATCATCGCTCTCTGCCGCTTCATCGTCGTGGCTTTCGCATGGTTGTGTTTTTTCTTTTTTATTTTTTTTGATTTTCTAGTGAAACTGAATTGTAAGTACAATCATTTCATATTTATTTCCATTGAATTCAATTGTGAATTAAAGGATCTTGGTTTCACCACGCCCTCCGATTACCCGAGTGCCGGGACTGAAGGGCGTAAGTGCGGGAATTCATTTTCCCAAGAATGATCCTCGTATTGTGTATGCTCGGTGCCGAGGACGGGAGAGCGCTCGCTCCGAGCGTATATTTTGGTTGGAAATGTGTAGATGAAAATCGTAAGTAAGTGCTCTTTTCATTTATATTTTTTTGACCTGTATGCTCGTTGCCGAGCGAATGCGCTCGGCACGGAAACTTATTCTGTATGGAAGTGGAATCGCAAGTACAGTATTCTTTTTCATTTTCATATATTTATTTTGATTGTAGCAATACTCATTTTGGATCAGTTTCCGAGCTTACCCGGAAATTGATCCTTTCCCCTTTTTATTTGAATGAAGTGAAATCGCAAGTGCAGTTCTTTTTCATTTTCATATTTTATTGAGATTGCATTGTTTACTGGGATCAATGTTTCCGCTATTTCCCGGGAATTGATCCTTCCCCTTTTTATTTGTATGAAGTGAAATCGCAAGCGCAGTATTCTTTTTCATTTTCATATATATTTTGATTGCATCAATTCATTATGGATCAAGGTTTCCATAAACCTTGATCCATAAAGGTAAAGGAATGGATCCTTTTACCCTTGCGCTCGGTACCGGAGGGCGCAAATGCCGTCGGTTCCGAGCCCTTATTCATTGTGAAGTGAATCGTAATGCAAGATTCTTTTTCATTTTATTCCTTTTATTTTTGATTGCATCAATATTTATTTGGTTCAAGTTCCGCTCAGTCAGGGAATTGATCCTTATGCCCTTGCATTCGGGCCGATGGCACGATTGCTCTCGGGCTCTTATATTATTGTTGGGTACATGGGTGCTGTGCGGGGGTGGGAACAGAACCCCCCCCCCCCCCCCCCCCCCCCCCCCCGCTCAGCTCCCACAGATGGCCCTTCCCCTTGGGGGGGGGGGAGGGGGGGGGGGGGGGGTTTATCGCGTTTCTTTCTCCTCGCCCCGAACCGTCGAGCGCGGGGAGGGCGCTCGGTGCCCGATGTACAATTGTATTCGGGGTCGTTCCACTCGTTCGGAGAGGGCTCACCCCCCCGCGCGAGGGGACTTCCCCCAACACTAATCGCTACTACTGTTATTTCCGCAGGTGCTACTGCCACGAGGGTGGACCTTGGTGCAGGTATGGGCGTCCTTCATTTGCAGGGAGGGTAGTGGGTCCAGGGCTGCGGTTCTATGTCTGGGCCTACTGCGGTCACCCATGGAGGGGTGACCACGCTCAGGTGACGACGTCCCTCCTCACTGGTGTACTCGCCTCACGTGGTAACAGTCTTGCCTACAGCCGCTGTGAAGTGCCGTTCGCCGTACCGAGAGGGGGGCGTGCCGACCGCCGCTCGTGGTTGCCGCGCTGCAGCGACCACACTTCCGCTGCCCTAGAGATCGCCCCTGGACCTGCCGCCGATACCAGGATGTTGCTGGCTGCTGCTCCACTTCCTGTGTTTCGGTGCTGCCGGCCGTACCTGCCGATTCTGGGCTGACTGTCCATGCAGTTGCTGCGCTGGCTGTCCCTGCCGTTGCTGGGCGCTGGCTCCCTGCCTTGCTGCGCTTGCTCCCTGCCGTTGCTGCGCTGTCCTCCCACCGATGCTGTGCTGGCTGTGCCTGCTGTTCCTGAGATGCCCATACCTGCTGATGTCGTCCCTGTTCGTGGTGGTACTACCCCAGACTTTGGTCTGTCTGTACAGGTGCGTCCGGGCCCTGTAGCTTCGGCTACAGCAGCCCGGCTCCGCCCTGGATAGCAGATCTTACGTCTGTCCTGAGGAAGCTGACGAAGAAGAGGAGGAGGTGTCGTCGTCGTCTTCATCTTCTTCATCGTCGTCGGCTGCCGCCTCTTCCCCTTCGACTTCTAAGGCTTCACAGCCGAGGAAGAAGAAGGTTGCCTCCTCCCTCCCCTCCTAAGAAGTCTCCCTCGGGAGCTTCTCGGGACCCGTCTCACCTCGGTGGGACGGGAGGGTTCCTTCCGCTGGTCCTCCTGCTCCTTCGGGAGCAGGGGCCCGTCTTTTCTTCCGCAAGGAAGAAGACTACGGGGACCAGAGGGTACCGGCTAACACCGGTACTTCCTCGCCTGGTGTCAGTGGTTCTGCCACTGCATCAGGGTCCGTCTCGGCCTCTCGTTCGCGGGAGGTACCGAGTGTACGGTCGCCTACCAGCGACCGTGCAGCCAGGAACCAGACCTCTGAGTCCGCTCAGCGTCAGGTTCACGGCACGGGGCGGAAGACTGGTGACAGCCGCTCCCCCAAAAAACCGCGACTCTCACCAGACCAAGCTCTCACTCTCGCGGCGAACAGCTGGCTACCCGGGACGTGACGGTCCACGACCCGGCCACGGGCTGAGGCTGGGAAGAGGTCCTCCGTTCGCCGGTGCCAGCCACGGCTGGAACCAGCGACGTGACGTGCCGTGAGGACAAGCACCGGTCTCACTGGGACAGTGGAGCCTGCAGGTCGCCTGACCGTCGCTCTCACAGAGCGATCTGGGTACGGCAACCAGCACAGCTCTTCTGACACTCGAGATCGGGGCCGCTGTGCTCAGTCCAGCCGTTCTCCACAGCGAGACGGTTCGACCAGGCCTGCAGCTCGATCGCCACCGCGGGTTGACGATCGCCTGCAGCCCTCCAAGCCGGCTGGTTCTGCCAGCGAGCGACGAGGGAGCTCAGGTCTGCCTCTCCCGTACCTTCAACCTCCTCGGGTTACACCGGGAGGAGCGAGGTATTGAGGAGTATCGTGAGGGGGTGCGCCCCTCATGATCCCACCACGACGCCCTACGTGCCAGGCACGGTTCTTGGACCGGCCAGGACGTATGCGCAAGTGGATGGGGAAGACCGAGAGGGCTGTCGCTGTTCCCCCTTCTTAGGAGGAAGGTTCTCGGAATATGCTCTTGTTCGAAGGGCTTAACAGTCCCACTCTGCAAGATGCTGTGACTTCCGAGATCCAGAGGAACTTTGCCGAGGTTATGGCGCTGATTCGTCAGCACAACGACCTCGGGGAAGGATCGCCACCCCCACCAGCAGAGCCACGTCTCGGCTCGAGTCGTTTTGGGGCCCGAGAGGGAACCCAAATCGACGGTGGGTCTGCCGCGATCGGAGCTTGCCGACTGTGTTGAACCAGGTAGTCTCTCGTCTCCGGACAAGAAGGCTCTCTCAGTTCTGGCCGGTCGAACAAGTTACTTCACCTCCTCTACTGCGACAGAGGAGTTTATACGTGTCCTTCGGACACCGTATTTGAATACCCCTTCGGTCCTCCTGAGGTTTCGACCTCGAGAGGACTGGAATGAGTCGGAGGACGGTATCGGCTCTCTCCTGTCAGGTGTCGATCAGCCCCACCCAGACGACGTTCACAGTGGCGGCAGACCCTTACCTACAGTATGAGTTCGTAACCCTCCTCGGGGGAAAACGTTTTCTCCTGACGATACGTTTTCCCACCCAGGCTCTGAGAGGCCATCGCCGTAAGGCGATGGCTGCTCCTTTTCTTCTCCAACTGCTAGTTCCGCTGGGGAAGGCGAGCCAGTATCCAATTCCTCCCCCCATTCCACCCTCTCTCCTTACGGCTACGAGGGAAAGGGGAGGGATCCTACAGAGATTTCTCTGTAAGATCCCACGTTAGGGGCTGCGCTACCGGGGGGACCTTCGGGTCCTACCTGACGTAAGCCCCGGTCGTTGAGGAGGGATCCTGCCCCTTTCTCGATTCCTACGGGAATCGAGAGGACCACCAGCCGATATCGTTTGACGAATTCGGTGGGGGGTTTCGCGAGAGTGCTTAGAATTCTACGGAATTTCTAGCGCACTCAGAGTGTTCGAGTTTTTTACGATCTCCAAACACTTAGGCGAGACAACGGTCCAAAGTGAGCGAGAATCCCCGATAATTGTTACAGGTAATCGGGAACCTCGCTTATGCTCGAATTCCTGTAATTTCTAGCATTTGGAAGAAGACTGCTGCTGAAAGAAGAGTATCTCACAGTAGGCGTTTAACCTGGAATAGAGAAGAACGGACGGGAACTTCCAGTTTGGCTTGAACTATCGTCTTCGGTATTCTGTTCACCATTGAAGCTTTCCTTTGGGAAAGACTTCTCCTTCACTCTCTTGACTAGAGAACGAAGGCGGTCGATCTCCAATCCTTATTCTCATTCCTCGAGGGGAAAAGAATTTAGGATGGAGGTCGTGGTACAGAACCTACAAATATTACTACGTATATACCCTCGCGACATGATTCTTTTAAACAGTTGAATTGTCCGGGGGGTAGGCGCATACCAGTAGTTAACTCTACGGTTTCTGACCGAGACGAATTGTATCTTAATTGAACTGCAACTCGGGGTTGCCTGCAACCTCCCAGCAGTTATCAGTTTTGATTTTAGATACTTGGTATTGTCATGACAAACACCAAATCAGCTTTTGTATTTACCGAAATCCGTTTCGGTTAAATATAATTGCTCGAGCGTATTCTTTATGCTCGATGGTTCTAGCCGAACGCATTCCTTCGTGGAATAATGGATTACCTGGCAACTCAGGGAGATGACGAGTCACCGAGAGCTACTGCGTATTGAAACTGCCTGATAGCGGGCTCAGTATCAGCTAGGTCTCGGAGATGCACGGTTCGGTTACGTCTCTCTCTCCCCTGGTTTGATTGACTACCGAAACCGTATCTCTGCCCAACAATCATGGACGTAGGTCTCTGATTAACGGGGATTCTCGCAATAATGAAGGACCATCTACTGCTGTGACGCTTCGATTTCATCGCCTTCGGACATTGCGAGAATTTTCAACAGAGATATCTCTTGGACTCTTTCATCTTTCTGTTTACCGCACGGTAACAGAAGTCTGTGCTAGTCAACCGCTGCATCGCACCGCGATAATGCGAATGATTTTGCAGACATCTGAGTTTGTCTTCAAAATATCTCGTATTCGTAGGTGTGCAATTATTCATTGCTCGCCCCGAATTAACAGATATGTCAGAAGACATCGCCTACTCTCCGACCTGACAGCTCTACTTCCAAATGTTCAGCCCATGAGAAGCAGTTCTTCAGGCAGTATTTCCCTGTCTTCATTACTGAAAAGCGCTCCGCTTTTATTGCAACTACGATCCTCACCGGACAGCAATGAATAGCGGTTAGCGTTCTCAGTCTTTGTAGCACAGGTTCAGAATCTTGAGAATCCTTCTCTCGGTTCAGCTGTGAAGACGTAGGTTGCATTTTCTGTACACCTTCGTCTTCAACGACACATAGTGTTGTTTCTCCTTAGCCGAGAATCAACTATACTATGAGATATCTTGCCATCAAGGACCTCGGTCTCTAGAAGGCAATTGACTTTCGCCTGTTGGGCACATGCCTTAAGAGAGTCATCACCTTGCCTTCTGGCATCGGTGACGAACAGATTATTTGTTTAGTCTCTTGGCATAACCTTTTAAGGCGAAGGTCACGTGACTTGCTGCGGGTGCTTTGACAACTTGCCTCCTACCGAACGCAGTCAGTCGGCAGCTGTCAGAGCGCCCCAAGTCTGTTACGAACTTCGCTGTGGACTTAGTTCGGTTGTTCCATAAACAATCTTTTCTTCGTCCTAACGGCTTGTCACAGTACCCATACCATCGACACCCACCATTGAGTGTCGGTGTCCTATCCACTACCGAGAACAACAACTTCGCTGCAGACGGATAGACCAGTATGGGTACAGGACATCACCGAAGTCGAGAAGAGGGATAGGTCATACGACCATTCCCTTCTTTTCCTCTGAGGTAATTGCATGACTTTCCTGCGAAGTCAAGCATCCAGGGGATGGGGATTCGTGACGCTCGATTTTGTACCGAATTCGTAGCGAAGACTCTGAACCCTTCGGTTCCTGACGATCGGTTAGAGTCCTTCACAATCCCCTCCCTAATGGACTTCACCGCCTTCGATGCGAAGGAGATGCTGCTTTGTCCTGTGAAAGCGCGACCGCGCTTTCTGAAGAAACTCGACATCCCAGGCTGAGTGTTGAAGACTCTTCGTCAGCACCAAGATGACCTAGAAGTACACTCCCTCGAGTTACACAAGAACTTCTCCGTGGCGCAGGTACTGAAGGCAGGGGTCTGGTACAACCAGACCACCGGCACCTCCTTCTACCTTTTGGATATTGCCCACAGGTCCTTGGATCGTTTTCCTTGGGACCCGTGGTGGCTGCTCAAACACGTTGTCTAGCTAACCCAGACCCTAGCAGGCTGAACAGCATCGAGTCCTGGTGTGACTAAGTAAGAGATAAGTGAATGAGAGAGTGACTGGCTTCTCTCCTATCTTTTCTCTCTACCTGTGGGTAGAGGGATACGGTCATCACCTTGCTGGATAAGGACGAGATGCCGGTGAGCTACTCGACAGAGCCCCATCCTATCCCTTTCACTAGGGATGTGGGAGCGAATATCCACCACTTCCTCCTACAAGGGGGAGGAAGTGGATGCCAACAAGAGACAAAACCATAACTTTATGTTGCCTCTTGCAAATAGGAACTTCTTGTTTGTTTGCTGGTACGAAGAGATTACGCTTGCCTCTCTCTTAGTACTTGGTCCAGAGGTCTGACCATTGATCCTGCGGTGCACACCCGATCAATCGGACAGAGGCTTGGATCCCTCCCTCGCTCTTTACGACCAGGGAGGCATTCCAAGGTTGTGCGAACACCAGTCTGTTCACAAAAGACTCAGATTCCTCCCACCAAGAAGTGAGTCTTCCTATTGTAAAAGGACCGAAGGTTTGTATGCCGTGTCGGAAACAAATGACAATTTGTCAAAATTGCATTTTTCCATAACTATACAAACCTGAGGTCCTTTTACACATAGCCCCACCTCATGCCACCCCTCACTCTGCAGTTTTGCTTGGGCCAAAAGCAAAAGTGATTTGTTTACCTATCCAGTCGCGCAGCTGCGCGCCTGTCGGACAAGCAGTTAACTACCGAACCCCTTGTTCGAAAGCTACGACCTATCCAGCTGCCGCTAGTACCTTCCTATTGTAAAAGGACCTCAGGTTTGTATAGTTAGGAAAAATGCAATTTTGGACAAATTGTCATGTTGGCGGCGAAAGGTGCAGCAGAGGATGGAATGCAGGTCCCAGTTTCGCCCGTAAGGCCGTTCAAAATACGTACGAAGGACGATAAGGCTCCTATTAAAAGTACGAAAAATAGAGAGTTGGCAACCTCGGCGGATACGTTCGTGGAAGGCAGTGTCGTCTGGATAGAAGGCCGAGGCCGGGCTCGCCGACGCTCGAAACTATGCCAATGCTAATAGAGACGAACTTACCTCTGTCTTAAGGGAGCCTTCATCTTGGAGATCTAGACGAGATTCTCGCTCTAGATCCGTTAGCAGAGAAAGAGTGAGACGTTCTCGTTCCCCTGTTGACTATCTGGGATCGAGCCAACAGCGGCCAGCAAAGATCAAAGAGACCGCGGCCGTAGGGGCAGGCGGCCGTGGAATTCCGGGCCGTCTGTCAGAAGATAGAGGCGAGACAACATCTCTCGTGACGGAGTGGTACACTAGAGCCGGAGGAAGGAGAAACCAAGAGTTTCTGGCCTCGTATGCAGAGGTTATTGATTTGATTCGTCAATTCAATAGCCTTTCGGAGAAGACAGAAACACCGGACCAGTATGCTTCCTCTGGAATTGACATGGCGTTTGGACTAAAGAGGGATACCAAGGTGTCGTATGAATTGCCTTGTTCGAGTCATGCGGAATCGGTCTTGCAACACGTAAACGCAAAGATTGCAGGGAGGGATAATTCCTTAAGATCTAATAGATCATTTAAATTTATTACCCCCTCCAATGATAAAGCAAAGGAATATTATACGACACGAAGGTCCCTTTGCTGTCTAGACAAATGAACCCTAATGTTGTAAGGTAAGGCCTGGATTAACCTTGGATCAGGTTAAAATGGAGTGCCCTTCGATGACGTACCAAGAGGCTGCTACGTTAGAAGCAACAGCTTCTTCTGTCTTTCAGGCTGCGTCCTGGTTAGACCTTTGGTCAACAGCAGTGGCGAAAATTGCATCCTCGGGAAGCAACAAGGAAAGTAGTGGATGAACCATTGTTCATTAGATTACTACAGTCAGGGTCCAAGGCGATTGCGTACCTGACAAACGTAAGTGCCAATGTTTGGGGCAAATATCCTGCTAATGAGGAGAGATGCAGCATTGGCTAGACTAAGCCGCAATGTGGATTTGGATTCCCTGTTAGCAATGAGGAATGGGGATATCTTGGAATCGCAAACTACTGTTGCCAGAGGTCATACTGGAAGAGGCGATAGATAGAAGAAGGATGGACACTAACGATAGGTTGGTGCAACAGGCAGTTAGGAAAACCTCTAACAGTCAAACTACTCCTTTGGAGGGAAGACAACAGCAGATGTCTCGAAAGAAGACAGTGAGACATAGCATCCCTAATAGAGTCACAAGACCCTCTTCCCAAAGAGGATAACTCATCGGCCCTTTCACAATAGAAACAACAGAGGAAGGGGCAATAGGGGAAGAGGGAGAGGCTCAAGAGATAGGATGGGCGCCTCCCATCACTCGGCCACACCAGTGGGGGGGTTGTCCTGGCAAATCACTGGAACGGTGTGGCAGGAACTAGGGGCAGAGCATGGGTGGTGGATGTTCTCAGGATCGGGTATTTGATTCCGTTCGAGGTAACCCCAGCCCCTGGACAGATCAACCATTACCCCACGTCACTTATGCCCGCAAATAATTCAGAAGGCCACTATTCTGCAGGACGAAGTGAAGAAGATGATGGAAAAAGGAGCTGTGCAACAAGTATGCAGTCCGACAAAAGGCTTCTACAGCAGGATTTTCCTGGTACCAAAGCCAACGGGGAGGAGGACAGTAATAGACCTGTCAACGCTGAATCTGTTTATAGGAAAAAAACCAGTTTCAAGATGGAAACTCGAAAACGGTTCTACAAGCAGTCAGAATCGGAGACTTTATGCTGACAGTCGATCTAAAGGACGCATACTTTTCAGATACCAGTCCATCAGTCTTCAAGGAAATTTCTCCGCTTCAGTCTTGCAGGGAAAGCTTTCGAGTTCAAGGTCCTGTGCTTCGGATTGACAACGTCTCCTCAAGTTTTTACAAGAGTGGTTCACCCTCGTGTCGGCGTGGGCGCATGCTCAGGGGATCAGGCTAATAAGATATCTGGACGATTGGCTGGTGATAGCAAAGTCCAGGGAGGAGAAATTACTCAGGGACAGGGCGGGCCCTCCTGCAGCTTTGTCACAGCCTAGGTATTGTAGTGAATCAGCAGAAGTCGCAGCTGGATCCAAGTCAACGTTTGGAATATCTGGGAATGGTGATAGACAACAACAAGCCAAAGTATTCCCGACAGACCAAAGAGTAGAGAAATGCAAACAAGTGGTGTAATGCCTTTCTGGGAAAGCAGACACAGCCAGCAAGACAGTGGCAGGTGGTGCTGGGAATCCTAACCTCCCTGGAGAAGCTAGTACCACAAGGAAGGCTACACCTTCGGTCCCTACAATGGAGGATGAAGGAGTTTTGGTCACAACAGTAGATCACCCGTACGAGCAAATTCCCTTGTCGGCAGAGTGAGGAAAGACTTGCTGTGGTGGGTGGACGAGACAATCTGACAGTAGGGTGTCCCCCTCAACAATCCTCCCAGACCTCTGCTGTTCTCGGATGCGTCACTAGAAGGCTGGGGAGCCCATATGGAGGAGTTGATGGTGTCAGCAAAATGGAGTTGCAAGGACAGAGAACTCCATATAAACGTGCTGGAGTTGAAAGCAGCGCTTTCCTGGCTCTACAAGAATTCAGGGAGAGAGTAAAGGGACACTCAGTGGTATTGATGTCAGGACAACACCACAGTAGTAGCTTATATAAACAAGCAAGGAGGCCTAGTTTCTCGGCAGTTACATGTGATGACAGTTCAACTTTCACCAGGGGGCTATAGAGAACCTGGTAAGACATCAAGGCCAGGTATATTCCGGAAAAAGAAACATAGTGGCCGACAAGTTGAGCCGCAGGGATCAGATTCTGGGAACGGAGTGGTCCCCCCCTACACCAACAGGTAGTGGACAGGATGCTCTGTTGTGGGAAGGACCGATCATAGACCTATCGCAACCAGGTACAAAACAAAAAGTTGGAAGTGATTGTTCAGTAGTCCCGGACGCAGAGGCATAGTAGCAAGAAGATGCGCTACAACACCCCTGGGACAATCTGGACGTGTACGCATTTCCTCCATTTTGTCTAATCCGTCAGGTTCTGAACAGGGTTAAATGCGGTCTCAGAACCTCAAGATGACCCTGGTAGCCCCGTTATGGCCGAAAGCAGAGTGGTTTCCAGACCTACCTACTGGAAACTCCTAGTAGATGTGCCAAGAGAGTTACCTCCATGGAGCAACCCTTCTGTGTCAGCCTCACGTGGAGAGGTACCACCAGTCGGTGAAGTCCCTATCGCTTCACGGGTGGAGACTGTCAAGTATCTCCTCCGAGAGCGAGCGAGGGTTTTTTCGCAGAAAGCAGCAACTCAGATGGCAGGTAATATCAGAAAATCATCTGCGACAGTATACCAAGGGAAGTGGTCAGCATACTGTGATTGGTGTCGTAGAGGGAAACGTGTTCTCCACTCGGTACCACTATTCAGCAGTTAGCAGACTTTTGATATATCTCAGAACAGAAACAAAAACATATGTCTGTATCTGCAGTGAAGGGGTACAAGGCTGCTCTAGCCCTCAGTCTTACGAATGAAAGGAGTGGGACATATCGTCTTCATGGGAGTTGGCCATGCTGATGAGGAGCTTTGAACAGTCATGCCCACCAAAGGAGCTAAAAGCCCCAGATTGGGATCTGACCAAGGTACTGAGTAGTCTGACAAAACCCCCTACGAACCACTAAGGGCAGTCCACGGATAGGAGCCTGACCCTGAAGACAGTCTTCTTATTGGCCCTGGCTTCAACCAAAAGGGTGGGGGAGCTACATGGCCACCTCTCATATCTCATCAAAGCACTCCGAGAGGTTGTTGGAGATCAATGGTGTGTGTTTGCTCCCAGAATCGTGGCAAAGACCCAAAATCCAACAATAGTAGACGGCAGATTCGACTCCTTTACCATACCTTCCTTGGCAGACTTTGTAGACAACGACAAAGCTGAAATGGCTCCTGTGCCCCGTCAGGGCACTAAGGGGAGTACTTAAAGAGAACAAGCACCTCAGGCCGGGGTGCCAGAGGTTGTTCGTAAGTACAGGACGGGGAACAAGAAGGAAGTGGTCCAAGAATACAATATCATTTGGCTTATAAGGGAGACGATCAGAGATGCTTATACTGCAGAAGACAGAGGGTCAGATAGCCAGGTGGGAGCTGGGAGTAGAGTTCATGGACATCGAGGGGTGTGAGTGCTTCCCTGGCATTTAAGAAGAAATGTCTGTGGATAAATTCTGAAAGCTGGCGTGTGGAAGCGCCAAACAACTTTCACCTCATTTTATTTGAAAGATGTTGCCCATAGATCCTTGGACACCTTTTCCTTGGGTCCAGTGGTGGCGGCCCAACAAGTGATATAGTTCATCCAGTGCCCCTGGCTGGTCAGTTTGCGTCTAGTCTAAGATGAAGGTATGAAAGTAGAATGAATGGGATGACTGGTCTTTTTTCTTTACTACTTTCTTCCTACTCCTTTAACTACGGGCAATATGAAGGAGAGTACCGTCATGTGCTGGAACGGACTAGATGCAGGTGAGATGGTCAGCCATACTGTGAAGCTATCTTAGCTGATGATATACTTTTCAGTAGCAACACACCCCTCTGGATAATAAGGGAAAAAGAGGGGTGAAGGTGGATCCAGTCGCAAGGGACAAGAGTAAAAACAGTTAGAATGGATCTACACCAGTGGGAGGCCAACCAATAGATCCGCTTATATCTTTGGTCTAGGTTCATTGTCCATTCTCTTAGAATTTCCCTATATATTCGGAAATGGATAAGGGTGGCAAACTCCCAGGTCAGTTGTAGAGACTTACCTCCCCTCCAATAGTAAGTCTATCCTAATGTTAAGGACCGAAGGTTTGTTTCGTGTATGAACAAATACCAAATTTGTAACTAATTTGTATTTTTCATAACTAACAAACCTGAGGTCTTAACAGTTAAAGGCCCACCTCGAACCACCCCTCTAGCAGTCTAAACTGGGTTAGAAATATAACTGATGGGTCACAGGTAGCCGTGGGCATTCTGGGTATACATGCCCCGTGACCTGGTATAGATGCCATTAGTCCCTGGATCTCACAAGTGTAATTTTAATTCTACCGGTTTCCAGCTTGGCGCTAGTAAATCCTAATGTTAAGACCTCAGGTTTGTTAGTTATGAAAAATACAAATTAGGTACAAATTTGGTATTTTTGTAACCAGAAGGAAGTAATGGGAAAAAATGTAGTTGGTAAGGTATGCTTGTAGATGTTGAAGGGTGAATTCAATACTGTTTGTTGAATGTGTTGGGTAATGCCACAGATGCTCAGGATTGCAAAATGTAAATGAAGTAAAGGAATTTGTAAAACAAAAAAAATTGTAAAATGAAATGATGGAGAAACGTAGTGGGTGGGTACCACAGTATTAATAGGAGATAGAATATTCTGGTACCCTGGCAACATGCTTCGTTGAAAAGTAAGTACAGCATGGTCTGCTAGAAAATAAAAGTAGATCATTTGTAGTAGAGTAAAATCCTGTGATAGATAAGGTCTCTGTTTCTCTGTATACAAAGACATGGTCACTTGCAAAAAAGAAAAATTTATGATATTTCACAGAAAAGAGCACATGCATTTTCTGAGAAGGGGAAAGGCTCATCTAATTAAAAAAAAAAAAATGGTAGATGAAGGAATAGCATGGTAAAGTCTTCTAAGAATTTCTTAAAAGATGTGGATAAGATGCTTTGAAGAGCTGAACCAGATGGGAGTTGAGGCTGAAAGTGCAAAATCGAAGAGGAGAGAGAAAACTTATATCTAATTGCATAAAGGATGAACCCTAGGTAAAAGCTATGGATATGAATGCATACTGAATGTTTTTTTTTATAAAACTCCTTTTATTCAAATCTTGCTACGTTTGTAGGTTCAACCTTTTCTTTAGTTTCATTGTACGTATTTCCTAGTTATGATTATTTTTATACCATTTGTATCGTCTCTCTACACGACATTACTACTCCTTGCTGTTACATTCGCCAAACGTTTGTCCAAACTGTTTCTCCTCGCATCATACTGTTTCATAATGCTTCGGTTGTCACGTTCATATAAAAATTCATCCCTTTTTTTTTTTTTTAGTTAATTTACTTATTGTATTTCCTAGTTATGATTTCTTGCTGACTGAGAGAGAGAGGAGAGAGAGAGAGAGAGAGAGAGAGAGAGAGAGAGAGAGAGAGAGAGAGAGAGAGAGAGGAACTTCGTTTGTCATGCTCATATAAAAATTCATCCTTTTTTTAGCTATGATTTCTTGGAATTTTTATACCATTTGTAACGTCTCTACGTACACGACATTGCATCTAATGTATCGTTACGTTTGTTAAGTTCATAGCAAACCCATTTCTCTATGCATCATACTGTTTCCTGTTGTTACTTTTGTCAGGTTTAATTTAAACACTGGATGCTACAGTACAATTTGTTTAATGTTGAAAAATACAAAAGACAGGTGCAAAAAATAGAAAACATTCAAAAATACAATTGAAAACTAGTATGTAGTACAGGAAAATATAATAAAATTAATGACTGCTGGCATCGCTGGTGCTTGGCTGGAGGTCGTTGGCTTCATCAGCTGAAGCGACGGTCGGGGTGACGGGAGGAGATGTTCGTTTCACAAACATGGTGAGTTTCGTCTGGATTGTTTGTTTCTTTTTCTCCTCGTAAATTTCACGATACGGACGAAACAAATCGTGTGCCATCCGTTCAATCTTTGCAAACCTTTAATAATTTGGGTCCATTTCTTCGAAATGTGCAAGGAGTTTATTCAGTTGAGCTAATCCTTCTGATAATCCCTTGGCGGTCAATTTCCTATTGCAATACACCCCCTGAACACCTGAACAAGCCCTGGTCACTTACCAGCCCGAACCATCATTTATTAAAAATTTACCAAATCTTTGGTTAAAATAAACGATCAGTGTTGCCAATCTCCTGGCAAACACCCTCGTTACCTAGTTACCAGCCCACCGCTGGTCGAAAAATGCAATTGTAAGCTAAAACTCTTATATTCTGTAGTATTCAATCATTTGCCTTCATTTTGCAACAAATTGGAAGTCTCTAGCACAATATTTTGATTTTGGTGAATTTATGAAAAAAACTTTCTCCTTACGTCAGCGCAGTAACTCTTCCGAAAAAATCATAAATGTTTTTGTCCAACTGTCATAATGTTTGCACCATTTTAAATTAGCCTTTACATAAAGTTTTATATATGAAAATGTGCGCAATTTCATGTAGAATAGAACTAAAAACAACCCGTGGTTGTAGCTTTTATCAGTTTTGAAATATTTTCATATAAATAACGATAAGTGCCAAAATTTCAACCTTCGGTCACCTTTGACTCGACTGAAATGGTCAAAAACTGCAATTGTAAGCTAAAGCTCTTACATTCTAGTAATACTCAATCATTTACCTTCATTTTGCAACACATTGGAAGTCTCTAGCACAGTATTTCGATTTATGGTGAATTTTAGAACAAAAAACTCCTACGTCCGCGCGGTTACTGCCGAAAAAATCAAATGTTTTTCGTCCGATTGTTGTAATGTTTGCACAGTTTTATATTAGCCATTACATAAAGTTTTATATATGAAAATGTGCGCAATTTCATGTAGAATACAACAAATAATAACCCATGGTTGTAGCTTTTATCAGTTTTGGAATATTTTCATATAAATAACGATGTGCCAAAATATGAACCTTCGGTCAAATTTGACTCAACCGAAATGGTCGAAAAACGCAATTTAATGTATGACACTTACCTGGCAGGTATATATATAGCTTATATTCTCTGTTCCACCTGGCAGAAATTTTCAAAACTCGCGGCAATCGCTAGTAACCTATTAGTAGTTCAGGCAACCACCACCCCGTTACCGTGGCGCTAGCGCTAGGAACCGTTCCCAATTGGGCCAGATTTTCTCTGCCAGCCGAACCCGGCAACATTGTTGGTGGTTCCCTGCTAGAATTTTCATTCTCGTTGCTGACTGATCTGGATTTTGGTATTGTACTTGGAAACGTTAGCTTGGCATTCGCTTTGGATTGTTCTTTAAGATGTCTGACTCTGGAAGTATGTATTTTAGAGTGTGTAAAAGAGGGGTGTAAGGTAAGACTGCCGAAAGCTTCGGTCGACCCTCATACCGTTTGTAAGAAATGTAGGAGACTGTGTGTACTTGGGAGAATAGATGCATTGAATGTGAGAATTTATCAGAGAAGGAATGGAAGGTCTTTATGAAATACGTTGAGAGACTGGAGAAAGATCGTGTAAGGAGATCTGTTTCTCGTAGTGAGAATCAAATTCTTCGAGTAAAAAGAAAAGAGTGATTGTAGTTTCCTCTCCAGCTCCTTCTAATGTAGAATTGGTAGTTCCTTCTCCCCAGGTATCTCCTGCGCCCGCTGCTGTATCGGAGGAGACGAACGATACAATATTGTGAAAGTGTCGCTGCCCTTGCGTCCATGGGCGACCAGATACAGCGACTTACAGACAAAGTTAGTGCTTTCGATGTCAGTGAAAGTGTAGTGGAGGGGGCGTATGATCGTCTCTCTCGTGCTCCTAGACCTAGACCTCTGTCAAGCTCCCAGACCCAAGGGAGAAGGCATTTCGACAGTCGAAAGGGAGGCGAGAGAGGTTTTGACACGGTCAGGCGTCCCTTCGAACAGTCCTGTTGCAAGTTCCCAGGCTGTTGCAGTTCGCCGCAGAAAAGGCGTAACTGGGAAGTGTACGTCCTCGGAAGGTTCGACTTCCGAGCGAGAACGTCGGTATGCAGTGGTGTCTCGCCCACTCAAGAGGACGTTCAGGACATCAACTGCTCTCGAGAGACAGGTGCAAGATAGTGAGGCTTGGAAGTAGTCCTGAGGTGTTGTCATCCTCGGAAGACGGGGGAGCAGTACCGATCAAGAGGAAAAGGATTTTTCGTACTAGAGAGGACGCAAATCGCACTGGCGATATACGTCCTCTCGGCATGGTATTGCCTTGGGAGAATCGCCATCCATCTTCTTATGGATCCTCCCCTCGTATTTCTCCGTCGGGTAGAGTACAAGATCGCTCTCCATTTAGGTCGCAGTCCAGCTCGTAATCCTCATCCTTCGTCGTCTACCATCAGGAGGATGGTACGAAGCATTTCTTTACGGGAAATGCAGTCCAAGTTGGCAGTGTTGGTGAAGTCTTGGGATGCTCCTGAACAAGCATCTTCGAGGCGTAAGGACGATTTCCTTCCCATTAAGTCTTTGAGAAGGGAAGACAAGGACGCGTTCGCCGAGGACGCAGGGCGCAACTGGCGCTAGGAGGAAAATAGTGTCGGAAGAAGCAGGACGCAAACGTCAGGACGCGAACAATGGTGGACGCAGGACGCAGGCGGCAGGAAGCAGGCGTGTCTACGATGGACGCAGACGCAGGCGGCAGGACGCAGACGCATCGGTAGCCGCAGACGGCAGGCGGCAAGACATCGAGAGGCGGCAGGACGCCGATGCCTCGCTAGCCGCAGGACGCAGGCGCAGGACGCTAGTCCGTCAACGAAGCGTCAATACGACGACGACTTGCAAGATATTTCTTCAGCAGAAGAAGAGTTGGAAGTAATTGAAGAGAAGAATACAGAACCTTCTTCAGATTATAAGGTTCTGACTTCACGTCTTATTGCTGTTTTTTGAGGGGGAATTTAAACGACAGCTCCGTTATCCCCCTTATCACAGTTTTCCAAGACTAGGACTCCAAAGAAGTCCTCCTTCCTGAAAATGACGATGTCAATTTCGGCAAAGAAGGCCCTTCAACGGGTGAATGACTGGATGAAGGACAAGAAAGAGCGGGAAAATACTCTTTTGTTTTTCCTCCAGCTAAGTTAGCTTCTAAATCTGGAGTATGGTACGCTACTGGAGAAAGTCTAGGCCTGGGAGTACCTGCCTCCTCCCAGGGGGACTTCTCCAGTATAGTGGACAGCTCACGCAGACGGCGTTACAGTCGGCCAAGGGTCTGGTGGACGCCTCGGAATTTGACCATCTATTTAAAGGGATGGGTTTTTAGGACTTTCGAAGTCTTTAATTTCTTGGATTGGTCTTTGGGAGCGCTAGCGAATTCCATAGGAGAAGGAGGTTCGCAGGACTTAGAAACAGCTAAGAGCATTATGTCCTGCATGGATAAGGCTCTTAGAGACGGAACGAATGAGCTGGCTTCGTTATTCACGGCAGGAGTGCTTAAGAAGAGATCGCTCTTGTGTTCGTTCGCATCAAAAGGAGTTTCTAACTCTCAGAAATCGGAGTTACTGTTCTCTCCCCTTTCGAAACAGCTGTTTCCTTCAGAGGTGATTAGGGATATAGCTCTATCCCTTTCGCAGAAAGCTACTCAAGATCTTCTTTCTTCTTCGGTTAAGAAGGTTCTTAACCAAGTTTGTGAAGAAGACGCCAAAGGAGACTAGACCGTCGCAACAGCCCTTTCGAGGAAGAACATTCGCTCGACCCGCCTTTAGGGGTAAGAGAGTACCAGGCGAAGAAAAGAGGAGCCAAGAACCCCTCTAAAGAATGAGAATTCGGTCCTCCAGACGACAGTGGGAGCCAGACTTCAAGGTTTTTTTTTGGGAAGTCTGGCAACAAATGAAGGCAGATCCCTGGGGCTGTCAACGTAGCTCGGGAAGGATACAAGATTCCTTTCGTGAAAAGACCCCCTCTCGCAACATCTCCGAGAGCCCTCGGGGCAAATTACAACGATTTAGAGAAGAAAGCGGCTCTGTGGGAGCAAGTAGCTTCCATGCTAGAGAAAGGAGCAATAGAACCTGTTCTGGATCACGAATCTCCGGGATTTACAACCGTCTGTGTTCTGGTTGCAAAGTCCTCGGGAGGTTGGAGGCCAGTGCTGGACGTAAGTCAACTGAATCTTTTCGTAGAAAAGACCAAGTTCACTATGAGACGAACGATTCAGTACTGGCAGCGGTACGTCCTGGGACTGGATGGCGACTCTGGACTTACAAGACGCATACTTTCATATTCCGATTCATCCAGGAAGCAGGAAGTATCTAAGGTTTGTGATTCAGGACAGGGTCTTTCAGTTCAAAGGCCCTATGCTTCGGCTTTGCACAGCCCCTCAGTATTCACGAGGATGATGTCCAATGTGGCGAGATGGCTACATTTAAGAGGGATCAGAGTATCTTTGTATCTGGACGACTGGTTGATAAGATCCCAGTCGAGAATTCAATGTCTGGAGGACGTAAGTCAAACATTGGACTTAGCAAAAGAACCTAGGTCTGGTAGTGAATATGGGAAAGTCCCCATTTGGAGCCCCAACAACAGATAGTTTATTTGGGGATTCAGATATCGGCAGTGACTTTTCGGGCTTTTCCGTCCCCCGAAGGCAAGCCCAATGCAGTCAGAAGGTGCAGGAATTTTCTAAAGAAAGACGATGCTCTGCAAGAGAGTGGATGGAGTCTACTGGGCACACTCTCTTCACTAGAGAGGTTCATTTCTTTAGGAAGGACTGCACATGAGACCTCTTCAGTTTTTCCTGAAGGATTCATGGCCAAGAAAATCGCAACCGGATTCCTTCCAGTTTCTAATTACCGACCGAAGTAAAGGAGGAATTAAAGTGGTGGCTAACTCCAGGCAGGTTAGCAAGAGGGATGTCGCTTCAGCAGAAGAACCCAGACCTCGTCTTGTTTTCCGACGCGTCGGACGCGGGTTGGGGGAGCGACATTAGGCCCTCAAAGAGGTGTCGGGACTCTTTGAACAAGGACGAAACAAAGTGGCACATAAACAGGAAGGAACTGTTGGCAATTTTCTTGGCCTTGAAGCACTTCAGAGAGTTGATTCGAAACAAGACAGTGCAGGTCAACTCGGACAACACACGGCTCTGGCATATATTCGGAAGCAAGGGGGAATCATTCTTTTCCCCTTTACAATCTGGCAAAAGAAATTCTGCTTTGGGCAGAAGAGGAAAAGGTCGTGATACTCACCAGGTTTATACAAGGAGAAAAGAACGTGGGTGCGGACCTGTTGAGCAGGAGAGAGCAACTTCTCTCGACGGAGTGGACGTTGCACATGGAGGTTTGCCAGAGCCTGTGGAAGTTGTGGGGCCGTCCGGTAGTGGATCTGTTTGCGACAGCCAGAACAAAGAGATTACCAACATATTGCTCTCCGATTCCAGACCAGGAAGCAGTGGCGGTAGATGCATTCCTGATGGATTGGTCAAACTTAGATCTGTACGCATTTCCTCCGTTCAAGGTGCTGGGGAAAGTGATGAAGAAGTTCAGGGAGAGCAAAGGAACGAGGATGACCTTAATAGCCCCGTTTTGCCGGCCCAAACCCAAAGTTGGTTCACAGAGGTACTGGGAATGGACGGTAGATACGCCAAGGACGCTTCCTCTAAGAGTAGATTTACTCAAACAACCCCACTTCGACAGGTTCACAAGAATACCCTCGCTCTGGGTCTGACTGCGGTTCAGACTATCGAACGTCTGGTCAGAGCGAGGGGATATTCTAGAGAGGTGGCCAGTGCAGTGGCTAGAGCCAGAAGAACCTCCCAATCACGTGTATCAGTCGAAGTGGGACAATTTCGGAAGTGGTGTAAAAACAGGAAAGTGTCTTCATCCAGTACCTCTGTGACCCAAATCGCAGATTTCCTTCTTTACTTGAGGAAGGATTTACACTTGTCAGTTTCGACAATTAAAGGTTATAAGAGTATGCTAACCTCAGTGTTTAGACACAGGGATCTAGACATCTCGAATAACTAGATCTGAGAGATCTGATTAGGTCTTGTGGGACGAAGAAACAATCAGAAGGCAGGCCACCTGCGTGGAACCTGGATGTGGTCTTGAAGTATTTAACTTCTAGCAAATTCGACCGTTAGAGGAATCCTCTCTGAGAGATCTTGCTAAGAAGACTATCTTTTTAGTAGCATTAGCAACTGCTAAAAGAGTTAGTGAGCTTCAGGCCATATCGAAGAAGGTGGGATGGAGACACGGCAATGCAGTGTGTGCATTCCAAGAAGGTTTCTTGGCCAAGAATGAGGATCCAGCTAATCCTTGGCCAAGATCCTTTGAAGTTTTGGGTCTAGCTGAATTGGTCGGTAACGAGCAAGAAACGAGTTCTCTGCCCAGTGAGAGCGTTGAGATGTTATATAGAAAGAACAAGAGTTATCAGAGGAGGTCTGATGCTCTGTGGGTGTTCAGTTAAAGACCCACTAGACCCATGACGAAGAACGCTCTAGCCTTCTTCATGAGAGAGTTAATTAAAGAGGCTCATATGTGGTGTGAAGAGCAGAGCGTTTGGTATTTTAAAGGTGAAGGCTCATGAAGTCAGGGCAGTGGCGACTTCATTAGCGTTTAAAAGAATTTAGCCCTCAAGGAAATTATTGAATCAACATATTGGAGAACTAATCAATATTTGCGTCTCTTATCTTAGGGACGTTCAGACAACCTTCGATAATTGTCAGACGCTAGGTCCATACGTGTCCTCGGGTACAGTATTGGCAAAGGAGTTACTACCCCATAACCTTCTGTAAGCTAGTTGTTTTTATTAGGTGATGGTGTTTGTGTTTTTTTTTTTTGGTCGTCTGAGAAAAGGGTGCGGTACTTTTCTCAGTCGTGTTAGTATTATCTGGTGATGGTGTGTGTGTAGTTCAGGTAAATGATTTGTTACTAGCTTGAATGCCGTGGCATAAGAGGGCTGTAAGGATCTGTCAACACATTGGTCACGTCAGTTTGTCAGTTCCAGTCTTAGCTTCTTCAACATACAGGACACTTCCTTGTTGAGAGCTACTAAGGTTTAAGCAGGCTTAGAGGCAGGACCTATGAAGTCAGCTACCTTAGCAGGTAAGGAACCTGGTGAGTTTTAATAATATTTTAATAATATTTTTATACTCTAAGAATGTTGCTGTCCTTGACCCACTCCAAATGTGTCAATCAGCTATATATATACCTGCCAGGTAAGTGTCATACATTAAAATGAAGTTTTTATGATAAAACAAAGTTTAATGTATACTTACCTGGCAGGTATATATAATTTAATTCCCACCCGCCTCCCTCAGGGGACAGGGTTCAGAGAAAATCTGGCCCAATTGGGAACGGTTCCTAGCGCTAGCGCCACGGTAACGAGGGGTGGTGGTTGCCTGAACTACTAATAGGTTACTAGCGATTGCCGCGAGTTTTGAAAATTTCTGCCAGGTGGAACAGAGAATATAGCTATATATATAACCTGCCAGGTAAGTATACATTAAACTTTGTTTTTATCATAAAAACTTCATTTTAAGCTAAATTCTTACATTCTAGTAATATTCAATCATTTACCTTTATTTTGTAACAAATTGGAAGACTCTAGCACAATATTTCGATTTATAGTGAATTTATGGAAAAAAAACAAAAAAAACATTTTCCTAACGTCCGCGCAGTAACTTCCAAAAAAAATATTAAATTTTTTTGTCCGATTTTCGTAATGTTTGCACCATTTTAAATTAGCCGTTACATAAAGTTTTATATATGAAAATGTGCGCAATTTCATGTAGAATACAACAATAAACAACCCATGGTTGTAGCTTTTATCAGTTTTGAAATATTTTCATATAAATAACGATAAGTGCCAAAATTTCAACCTTCGGTCAACTTTGACTCTACCGAAATGGTAAAAAAATGCAATTGTAAGCTGAAACTATTGCATTCTAGTAATATTCAATCATTTAACTTTATTTTGTAACAAATTGGAAGTCTAGCACAATATTTCGATTTATGGTGAATTTATGAAAAAAACTTTTTCCTAACGTCCACGCGGTAACTTCCGAAAAAATCATAAATTTTTTTGTCCGATTGTCGTAATGTTTGCACCATTTTAAATTAGCCATTACATAAAGTTTTATATATGAAAATGTGTGCAATTTCAAGTAGAATACAACTAAAAACAACCCATGGTTGTAGCTTTTATCAGTTTTGAAATATTTTTATATAAACGATAAATAGAAAAAATTTTACCTTCGGTCAACTTTAACTATACCGAAATAGTCGAAAACTGCAATTGTAAGCTACAACACTTACAGTCTTGTAATATTCAATCAATTACCTTCATTTTGCAACAAACGGGAAGTCTCTAGCATAATATTTCGATTTATGGTGAATTTTTTAAAACAGATTTTTTTTACGTCCGCAAGTTACGAATTCATCCATCATATTATCATATTGTAATAATATTTTCTCTGTGTTGCTTTGATCGTTTTACAATTTGTTATATACCAAAATCATCACAATTTAGTTTACAATACAACAAAAAAAATAATTAACTCATTATCTTTAACCGTTTTGTTCACAGCGCGATTTGTATACAATTATATGACCTTTTTTTTTTGCGCTGTCATATATTCCAATATTATATATGATAATGATATTCTTTTTCATTTCTGATGGTTGCATACTAAACTTCAGGCAATGACAAAATAAGGAGCCAAAAATTAACGCTTAATCTTGAAAATTAAGTGTGTTGTGATTTTTTTAAAACAACTTTATTTCCGCTTTTGCAACAAACGGGAAGTCTCTAGCATAATATTTCGATTTATGGTGAATTTTTTAAAACAGATTTTTTTTACGTCCGCAAGTTACGAATTCATGCATCATATTATCATATTGTAATAATATTTTCTCTGTGTTGCTTTGATCGTTTTACAATTTGTTATATACCAAAATCATCACAATTTAGTTTACAATACAACAAAAAAATAATTAACTCATTATCTTTAACCGTTTTGTTCACAGCGCAATTTGTATACAATTATATGACCTTTTTTTTTTGCGCTGTCATATATTCCAATAATATATATGATAATGATATTCTTTTTCATTTCTGATGGTTGCATACTAAACTTCAGGCAATGACAAAATAAGGAGCCAAAAATTAACGCTTAATCTTGAAAATTAAGTGTGTTGTGATTTTTTTATAATAACTTTATTTCCGCTTCGGCGCTCACTCGTGAACGCCGCCGGCATACAGGAGACACTTTCGGAAATACCGGCTCGGCATTTAAGGGTTAATTAAAGCTTGTTACAACCTCCATTCTGTATGCATTAATTGTTGGGGTCAAGCTTGTTCTCCTCAGTTGACTTTTCTTGAATCTGAGTAAAGGGACAGAACATATTGAAGACGGTGACTAGCTATTTTAACAAATAGGAAAGGGACAAGAAAAGGAAAGCGGCGTCTAGGGCTAATAGTTGTAAAAAAAACATAGCTAGTAAGGCTTTGGATGATGTCTGTTACTGAATCTGTGTCTGTTCCACTCATTCCCATTTCTCAAACTACCACTCTCTCTTCACTTTGGCTCTCTTACTCCTGAACCCAATTCCATCACCAGCCTTGATTTGAGGGTTAATCAGAAATTTAGTTTGATGTTGAACGCCATGAAACAATCAGGCGCCTCAATTAAGGTCCTTATGGACAAAGTTGGTAATAAAGGGATTTTGACGAAGGAAAAATCTATTTCTGGGTGATTGGCTCGTGTCGCCCTATGAAAGTATCCTTAATATCATTCTTTCTAGGTAAAATTAGCCTAAAATTACCAGAGAAAAACAAAATTAAGAAAATATCAGTAAAACTGACTCGCTCATCTTAAAAGAAGTGTCGGTAGATATAGGGCGAGTGTGGAACACTACCACGAGCCAAACACCAATTAGAACTTCCCTACCAGAATCCCCCAAGAGAGAGCTGATACCAACGGCGATGCAGCTTCTACTACTACTACTAGAGGACGCCACGGACAGCAGCGCCCCTAGCGGTCATCCTTAATTAAAACATAAATACATCTTGTCCTGCAAGGGGGGAAAACAAACCATAAAAAAGGGGGGGTTTCATAGGGCGACACGAGCCAATCACCCAGAAATAGATTTTTCCTTCGTCAAAATCCCTTTTCTGGGCTCAGCTCGTGTCGGCCTATGAAAGAGTACCAGAGAAACAGACAAGATGGAAAAGGAAAATAATTGAAAAACAGTTTAAAATGATGGTATAATATAAGTAAATCAAATACAGCATACAAATTAAGCACTTAAACTAACTTATTATAATAATAAATAACAGAATGTTAGTAAACTAAAAGTACTTAAGTTGTAAATAAATAAAATTACAGATATGCATGTAAAATAAGGTAAATTTGGGATTTACTTAAATAGAATATATAATTACAAAATATATACATACACGTGTCCTATCCTAGCATAAAAATAAGGATAGGTACACTCAAATCCATCATTAATACAATTAATTCCAAACATATACAAACACATTGTAACTGAAGATCATCACAAACACAAAATGGTGAATATACAAACATAATGTGTCCTACCCTAGCATAAAAATAAGGGTAGGAACACTGGAGTACATATCAGTACAAGGGTGGTTGTCCCTAGCAAAAAAAATATAAGGGACAATCACTATATGATACAACGGCTAAGGCTATGATGTTGAGTAGCCTGACGATAGGTTGAGGCATGTTGGTTGAAGTAGGTAGAAAGGAGACCTGGATCAATACTACAAACTACTAAACAGTATCGGGGAGAAACTATGCTGCTACTGCTGAAAACTTTAAAGATTCCAAGGACTTTAAATAATGCCGTTTAAAGACTGTCGGGGATTCCCATCCAGTATACTTCCTAAGATCCTCAAAGTTCATATGTTGGAAATAATTAATTGAGGTGGCTACTCCCCTGATATCATGTGCTTTTGGGAATGACTCAGGGTTGGCTTGTTTAATGAAATAAAGGATTTGCTGTCTAATGCCTTTAACTGATAAAGTACCACCTTTTTCTCTCATGAAGAGAGCACCTGAGGATCTAGAAGAAGTACGAGATAGAAAGGCTCTAAGAGTTGATACTGGGCAGAGAGAAGGATCCTGTGGAAGTGGGATAACCTTCCAAGGGGCCCACCTTGCAAGAGGATCTTCATTTTTGGCTAAAAAGCTACGATCCGGAGCAAGTAGAACTTCTCCTGATGGGAGGAATTCCACATGACCGCATCCCTGGATAGAGCCGACAGTTCTGAAATTCTAGCTCCTGAGGCTAGGCTTAATAGAATAATGTCTTCCTCAGGAGCATTATGAATGTACAAGATGAGTTGTCAGTATCTGAAGCATAGTTTGAGGACGTCATTTAAGAACCATGAAACTGTAGTAGGCCTGCTGGGAAGGTCTAAGTCTAGCACAGGCTTTAGGGATAGATGTGAAATAAGATTCAGTCAAATCTATCTGAAAACCTACTTGAAAGATTTTCTTCAAAGCCGATTTATGAGTGGTAATCGTGCTAGCTGCTAAACCTTTTTCAAATAAGGATCTGAAAAAGGATATAGCCAAATTAACTGTCATGGTTGTAGTGTTCGATTCTCTCAAGAAAGATGCTAATTTTTTAACAGCTGAGTCATATTGTCTAATGGTTGACTCTCTCTTATCTGATTCTAGGAAGAGAATATTCTGTGGATCAATGTCAGCATCTTTATTAGCCGCAAACTTCATGAAGTCCATAAAGTTAGGGTCTGGAGAGTTCTTGAGGAAGCGAACACAGTCCTCATTTGTACTGATTGTGACAGTTTGGGATTGGGGATCCGTTGAGGTCGGAGACCCAATTCCAAAAGAAGAGGATACCAGTTGCTCTTGGGCCAATCCGGTGCAATCAGAGCTACTATCCCTTTGAAAGACCTTAGTTTGTCCAGGACCTTCAAGAGAAGATTCACTGGAGGAAAAACAAAACAGATTCTCCTCCACTGATTCCAATCCAACGACAGGGCGTCCGTGGCATAAGCCAGAGGGTCCAGGTTGGGGGCCACATAGCAAGGGAGCTTTGTGGTTCGCTTGTGAGGCGAAGAGATCCACTTGGAGACCTGGGACTCTCCGGCTTACCCACTGGAATGACCCGACGTCAGAGACACTCTGATTCCAGAGGAACTGACCGGGACAGGGCGTCTGCTATCACATTTCTTACTCCTGCCAGGTGAGTGGCAGACAGATGCCATTTGTGTTTGTTTGCTAATGCAAAGATGGCTATCATGACATGGTTCACATGCTTGGATTTGGACCCTCCTCTGTTGATGCAGTGAACTACTACTGCACTGTCCAAAACTAGCCTTAGATGAGACTTCTTCGGGGGAAGCAGTCTCTTCAGAGTAAGGAATACTGCCATTGCTTCCAACACGTTTATGTGGAGCTGGCGAAATTGAACTGACCAAGTCCCCTGAACCTGTTTGAACTGAGAGTATCCTCCCCACCCGGACAGGGAAGCATCCGTGTGAATGGTTAACACTGGGAGGGGATATTGAAGGGGTACCTTCTTGGCTAAGTTCTTTACTTTTGACCAAGGCCGTAGTTGGTTGCGGAGGATCTGTGGAATTACTGACAACTTGTCTCGATATTTGGAGTTTGCTCTTGACCGCCAAATTCGATTTATATCTTTCAGCCTTGCTTTCAGAAGGATATCTGTCACCGAAGCAAACTGAAGAGACCCTAGGATTCTCTCCTGGTTTCTTCTTGATGTCTTTGTTTGCATTTGAGGAATTGCCTGACAGATTTTTGCTATTTCCTTCCGTTTGGCCACTGGAATTGATAGATTGTGGGAAGACAAATCCATTGGATTCCTAGCCACTGAAAATAGAATTCCGAGTAAGTCTGGATTTCGTTTTGTTTATCTGGAACCCCAGATGTTCCAGAAAGTGAACTACCTTTTTGGTAGCTTCGAGACATTCCTCGACTGTTGATGCCCAGATCAACCAATCGTCGAGGTATGCCGCTACCATGATTCCCTGAGCTCTCAATTGTTGTACAACCACTTCTGCTATCTTTGTGAATACCCTGGGGGCTATATTCAGACCGAAGGGCATCACTTTGAATGAGAATGTCTGATTTCCTAGCCTGAATCTAGGAATGGCGGAAGTGTGCCTGGCTATAGGGATATGATAGTATGCGTCTGTAAGATCGATGGAGCATGTGACGGCTCCACGCGGAAGTAGGGTCCTTACTTGAGAGAGGGTAAGCATCTTGAACTTGTCGCAGCGAATGAAAGAGTTTAGCTTTGACAAGTCTAAGATTACCCTTCTTTTTGTTGAGCCTTTCTTTGGCACGCTGAATAAGCGCCCTTGAAATTTTAGATGTTTGACTCTCGCAATAGCTCCTTTCTGAAGGAGTTCTTCCGCGTAATCTATCAATTCCTTTGACGGTACCTGATGAAATGATTTGATTGGAGGGGGATCCTTGATCCAACTCCAGCCTAGTCCTTTGGACACTATGCTCTGTGCCCAATTGCTGAACCCCCACTGTGGCGGAAGAGGAACAGCCTCCCTTCCTCACCTGGGGAGCCTCATTGCTGATGGGCGGGTTGGCCACCACGCCCTCCTCTGAACTGCTTACTCCTTGTGCCCCTTCCTGCGCCACGGTAACGAAAGTAACCTCTCGCCCTACCCCTCGGATGAGAGTAGCCTTGAGTCTCATAAGCAGGGTTAAAGGCCGGCGAGATAGCGTAGGAAGTAGAAGGTTGAGATTGCTGGGGCACCAGGAGGAAAGGCTGGGTCTGTTTAGATGTGGCAGGTTGTCCCTGTTGGGTAACTGGGACTGCCTGCACAAATGCTGCTGATGCTGAAGTTTTTTTATATGGCTGGAACCTCTTACCAGCCTTCTTTGGTTTCTTGCCAGCAGTGGGGAACGGATTCCTGTTTCCTCTTAGAGGAAATACCCCCACCTAGCTCTAAGGCTCTGGTTGAGTCTAGCAGCTTCGTGGTGGACTTCGTTCACTGCGGACTCTGGGAAGAGATCCGCTCCCCACATGCTCGCAGCCAAGAGTCTATTAGGCTCATGCCTGATAGTGCACTCTTGAAGGACATGCTTCCGGCAGTTCCTCCTGGCTTGGAAGAAGTCAAAAGCGTCTGACAGAACCGTCTGAAACTGTGATTTTCGCCAGAATCTTGAACAGCTGTTCGTTAGCGTAGGAAAGGGCAGCCATTTCCGTAACGATAAGAGAGTTGAGGGACCTGCCAACCTAGTTTCGCGCATCGAACTCTGTCTGGATTAGGGAATCCGGCAGCCTAGGTAATTTCTCACCGAACTGGTCCATGGCGCAGTCCGGTTTGAGTTTACCCAGCGTGAATGTAGCTGGCAGGTTTTCCCATAACTCTCCGAAGGCGGGGAAGAGTGGAGAAGTAGACTCCGACTCCCTCAACTGTGGAATGGGTTCATCCTTGAGGACTGCCTGAAGAGCCTTCTCCACCAATTTCGTGGCGAACGGAAGAGAGACCTCCTCTTCCGTCGCGAAAATAGTGAAGGGACTCTTGTAGCCTGGAGTCTAGTGTTAGTACACTCCCAGTCCTCAAGGCAGTGAACCCATTCTCGCTGGGCGTGATCTCTACTGTAGAGAACTGACTCCTTCGAGATCTTGTCCTCTCTCGTAAGCGCCGTTGGCGTCAGCCTAGCATACCCCGATGAAAGGCTGCGTCAGACCCGGAGGGTAGAACTCGAAGTCCTCAATCCTTCGAGTACCAAACTCCGGGATCGAAATCATCCCGTCCTTAAAAGGAGCGTAAGCCGCTACCTCCATGGGTTCTCCATAGAGAAAGCTGGCAAGGAGTCGTAAGGCGGGAGTTGGAGAATCCCCGTGCTAGATGCAGGGGAGACTGGGGGAGGAGCCTGAGATAGCCCTGCTACTCGGTCCTCATTCTCTCTCATCCTATTAGAGAGGTCCTGGATGGAACTGTCCAGTTTGAGACAGACTGTTCGATAATTGCGCGCAACATCTGCTCAAAACGTGTTCCCCATGCCGAAATTTGGGAACCTACCAACACTCCTACCTGTTCCATCATCCCTGGTGAGACAGAAGAGGAACGCAGGTGCTGGTGCTTGCCACCCTGCCGGCATAGCCGGAGAGGGGGCAGCGGAGGCGGGAGAAGGCAGCGACTCGGTGGTAGCGCGAGCCTTCTCCTTCGAAGCCTTGCTTTTGGAGCTCTTCGACTGGGAAGAGCTCGGCTTAGCCTTCACCGCATCGGCGTATGAAGTCGACGACTTCCTGGCCGAAGAAGACGAAGACGACTTCCTAGAAGTCGACTTAGACAAGGTCTTCGGTTCTCTCTTTCCCTTCTCCTTAGGAGGTACAGAGAGAGAGGGAGGGCGGCTAGGGATCTCGGATCCCGCAAAGCCTTGGAAAGAGGCGGAAGAAGAAGGGACAGGAGAAAGATCCAGGATCGCCCAATGGGGAAAGACCTTGGGCGCCCGACAAACCTACCTAAACCAACAAATCCTCGCTACTACCGCCATCGGCTCGAGGTTCAGGTCCAGGGCAGCGACGTCCGGAACTGACTCTGGGAGGCTACGACCCCGAACGAATGCTGGGAGTTCTTGCTGGATGGAGGCTATCACTGGGGCGGCGGACAAGGGGTCGACGTAGCCCGTCGACTTGCCCGCGGGGGAAGATCTGGATGGCCACTTCCTATCTAATATGTAGGGCTGGCCCTTGGCCGGCGTTTTTCCCAAAGCCGCCCCACCCACGCTTCAGGGTGGCGAGGGCGACTTCCCTCACACCGCTAGCCTGAAAGAAAGGCGGGATTAGCTACCAATTGTGGACAGGGTTAACAAACTTACGAACTAGAAGTTGTTAGTAAAATCATAAGTAAGCTTATAATGGACATACCCCATCTCCCAGCTGAGCGACCAGGTCGTAGCAAATAGCGCAGGCTTCGGGGTGCCAGACGATCGTTCTCATTGTAGACGTGGCACACGGGGCGTGGGACCTGCACTCGTCATGTCCACAGGGGTCATAGAGCGTCGCATTACAGGCCGGGACCTGGCAGTTGGTAGCCTGTAAGTGAAAAAAGTACATAAGTACAGAGTAAACACTTACAGCCTATCATATGCTCCGCTGGTGCCGGAGCGATAAAGATAGATAAAACCAGAGCCCCGCTAAAATACGTGTGGTAACCAGGTTGGAAGATAGGCTATGGCTCCGCCAATGGCGGAGGCACAAGGATCAACCAACTAGGAGTGGTGGTAATGGAAACCACGACGGACAATGGCGGGGATGGTTGATAAAATAAATATAATAACACACAATTCATTGTAAAATATCTTATAATAGGGTATATATCCTTAAAATAACAAAATTAAAACAACTTCTCTCCACCCGTCTACTAGAAGAGTGCGTAGGTAAGGGTAAGCTCCCTTCCGGTAGCGGCGGAGAGATATAAGGATATAGTAGGCAAGCAACCGACCATCCATAGCGCCCACCCTGCCCGCTAGCGGAGCCAATATCCTATAACCAAAGGGGCCCCGGCTGCGACGGAAGGTTCCTTTCGTACGTAAGGGAGGTGGCTGAGCATGGGGAGGGGGGGGAGGGAGGTCCCGCGAAACACGGCGGGGAGCGAGAAAAAGGGGGGAAGGGATGGCCTACTCCTCCCCGCCTCACCAACTACCCGCATGGAGACCCGGTACCTCATAGTGGTCGCCCTATACCCCCTGCTGGCGGAACCCCCCGGTCACCTCCGAGAGTGTGAGAGAAGGCGAAGAGGTTGTTATAACAACCAAGGGGTCCCCCAGCTCCTCCCTACATCAGAGAGGGAGGGAAGGGGCAGGGTAAGGTGCTGTAGGACACGTGACCGCAAGTGCCTAGGCCGCGAGCAACACAACCGTGGTAGGCCACGTGAACCAAGCTGTACCAACATGTGGAACAGCACCTAGGCTAGCCTAACACCCTAAATAATATACATCGAAAAGGGGAAGAGACACTTTTAGTAAAGAGAAAGAAGCCCAGGAGGAGGCAGACTGTTCCGAGAAACAGAAGCCTACTCGGAGCCAGCGATAGCCGATGTAGAGCAAGAGCCGGGATGCTGGGCCGAAAATAATAATGATAGCCCTAAATACCAAGCTAAGAGAATGGTAGGAGGGCTGAACTAGCTAAAACTCGATGTAAACAATGAATGTGAAAAAGTAAGCCCATAAGCATAAGCAAGTCCCAGTATGGAGGACCGGAATTCTTACGCCAGGCGGCATGGCCGCCACGAGACAACCGGGAACCGTATATGACCTATAAAAAGGAAAATACTGGTACCCGGAAGACAAAAATACAGTAAAATGTTACTTATGAGTTACTTTCAACTCTTAGCCGTGGCGATTGCAGAGCGTTCATGATACAGATGCGGTATAAATCGCAAGAAGTAAACACAAGCACAAGAAAATGGCGACTTGTCGCTGGTGCTAAAAATTAAGGATGACCGCTAGGGGCGCTGCTGTCCGTGGCGTCCTCTAGTAGTAGTAGTAGAAGCTGCATCGCCCGTTGGTATCAGCTCTCTCTTGGGGGGATTCTGGTAGGGAAGTTCTAATTGGTGTTTGGCTCGTGGTAGTGTTCCACACTCGCCCTATATCATACCGACACTCTTCTTTTTAAGAGTGAGCGAGTCAGTTTTACTGACATTTTCTTAATTTTGTTTTTCTCTGGTAATTTTAGGCTAATTTTACCTAGAAAGAATGATATTAAGGATACTTTCATAGGCCGACACGAGCTGAGCCCAGAAAAGTGTTAATAGTGCAAGTGCAGTGGAGGAGGTGGCTGTCCATCCTACCAATTCTCCTAAGCAAAGGTCCCTGGCATACTCCCCTAAACCTGGGAGGAGCCATAATGATAGACCAAGGGAGGTCAGTAGGGTTTGTCTACAGGTAGTGGACATGTTTTCACATCCCAGGTGGCGGCAGAGTGCCAGTGGAAAGGCATCTGTGAGGAAGTGTCATGTCTTTCATCTAGTTTTTCCAATTCGGGAGAATCTAGCCCCAGGCGCCAGTGGTGCTTTGCTGATGAATCGTGACCTTTGAAAAGATGAGCTAGGGATGATTCCCATTCTTCAGTGCCTCCTGAAATGTTCAGTGAACCGTCACAAGATCAGCACCTGTCATGTATATATAACTATGTGCATACATATACGTACAGGCATTCCTCAGTTTACGATGGGGTTCTGTCCTTGAGACATTTCGTAAGCCGGAACATAGTCGAAAATCGTCAATGATCCTAAGAGGACCTTACTTTTAATGCTGTGGGTGTATTAAAAACTATGTAAACTGCATTTTTATTGCATTTTTCATTTTAAAAAACCTTCAAATTATTATTATTTTGCCTTTTTGGAGATGGATTTCTTTCATCAGATCGGCGTTGAAAGTGTCGTAACCCTGGAACGTGTCATAAACCTTGAAATAATTTTTGATGAATATAATTTTAAAGCGTTATAACCTCAGAACATCATAAGCCGAAACCACCGTAAGCCGGTGACTGCCTGTATGAAGGTTAATATATATGTACCATATGTGTGTACATGTTACATATATGATATTCCCAAGTGGCACTTCCCCCCATGAAATATTTCTAGATCTGCCATTGGGAGTAGCCCATGTGTGAAGAGTTACAGACAGTTTAAGTCTTACTAATGTAAAGGACTGAGAGTTTGTATATTGTCTGGGAACTAATCACAATTTTTAAAAGCAAACTGTATTATTTCCTAACTATACAAACTTGAGTCTTTTACTTATTAATAATAATAATAATAATATCCTTTATTTCGGTTCAAGACCATATACAATGAACATACAAAATACACAGTAACATACACAATCTAGATATATGAGTCAACATGATAGGAAAAATTAGTAATCGGCACTTATCCACAAAATAGCTGAGGTAGCATAAAAGATAGTAATCATAATACTGGTAATAGTAATAATGTTGGTGAGAAAAAAAAATGTATTGAGAGTTATAACAGTTAGTGCACAAATTATATAGCTTAAATTTCACTAGAGACCTTAGGTGGTTACAGTAGTCTGGTCCAGAGGGCTAAATACATAAATTGAATGTATATATATATATATATATATATATATATATATATATATATATATATATATATATATATATATAAAGAAACTTTAACTTGATAGTAATCACAGAAATAATGAAAAAATAAAATATCAGCAATAAATATAATAATGACAAAATCTGCAGATGACATCTTGCTAATACAGAGATTAAGTCCTTTAGGGGACAAAGGCCTCATTTTCCCATCTTTCCCACAATTTAGATCTTCTTCTTGCTTCACTCCTTAGGGCTTTGTATGAGCGAGTTGCCGCTGTTTCTCACTCGGGTTACTAGGCTTTAGGCCCACCTCATGCCCCCCCTCTATCTGAACCTGGACTGAAAGGCAAACTAGAATGTACATCTGGGCAGGCAGATCTCCCTGCCTACTGGATGATAGGTACTGCCTTACTACCTTGTTCAAGAATTTGAATTTAAACGGTCATGTTCCTGCTTCTTTCATATGCGTATAAGGCACTTAGATACGGTTTGGAGTTAGCATAGCTTTTCACAATGGGGATCTCCTAAAATTGAGAACTTTGGTTTTCCTTTGTTACTAAAAGGGTTACAGTCACTCAGAAGTAGGTGCTCTTGTTTTTGTTCTTTGTTAAGTCACAATTGTTCCCTCTAGACTTTGTGAACGAGATTTTGTCTGGCTCACAGAAGAATTTGACGCATGTCTTACTAGCTCAGTCATTGAAGCGTCCATATGTGACTTCTGCTGCTCCTGCCAAGGTTTTTATTTTCACCTTTGCAGCAACCCTTTCGAGGAGGAAAGTCACGTCCTCAAGAGAGACCCTGCCCTAACATTCTGGGCCTCTTCAACGTACTTTAAGAAGTCTTCCACCAAGACTCTGTCCATGTGTGTATCTAGTCCTTCACGCTCCTATTGGTGCCAGAGTGCACCTATTTTAGGAGTAATGGAGTCAAAAAGGGGTGTAACTTTGGATGGTTCAGGTTCTTCATAGAGGCTATTTCATTCCTTGCAAGTGTACTAGTACCACTTTTTCAAGTCTCCCGTCTCCTTAGTGACACTGTAGGATCAGAGAGGTTTTTTTAACTATTAGAAGAAGCATAGTCTCTGATCAGGAAAGTTCAAGGTCCCTTCCAAGACCTGGATCCTTTGTTTTCCCTTAAGATTGTTACGGTCTTCCTTGACTTCCAGGAGCACCCATCATCTTTGGCCTAACTCACCCGGCACTCTGCTCCTCTGGTGCCAAATCGTACTCCAAGTGTTTGCCAACTCCCGAGTCCTTAGCTCTTTTGGTGCCAGCTACAATCTGGCTTAGTAACACCCAGTAGCACCCCCCAGCTCAGAAGTACAGAAAGCACTCTGTCCAGTTGACCATCCATAACCTAGGGAGTTATGGCAAGAACCCTCTTCCTCTCTGTAAATGCGTTGTCTTCCGTTTTATATGAACTATTTTTCAGGGGGACTAAGTGTTGTGGAGTGTTTGTTTGCCTACTCTAAAGTAAAGGAAGCACAGGATGTTCTTCTATCTCTTCACCTTTTCATTAAGGTGCTGAGTTTGGAGAGCCAGCGGGTACAATGTACCTGGAGCACCCACCACTCTCAGTGGATGGGTCATGATTATTTCATTGTAGGTGTCAGTGTTTTCTGGGTTTTCTTTGGTGCTATACCCAAGGCAAGGGCAGGAAATTTTCATGCTTTGCTAGCAATCGGAGCACTTCCCTAGCTGCAAAGTTCGCCCTGAGTAGGAGGCGACCCTTGGCTATACCACCACGCCACAGGCAGTATCCATCTGCAGTAGCTCTCTTAACTGATAAGAACGACAAGCATTGTTTTCAATGCTAGCAACTTTTCTATTCCATTTCATTACATGACTTGATGTTTTGGAGTAGAATATGTCCATGATCCCACCTCCTTTCAATTAGGATTCAGCTGTGTAATTACTGGGTAAGTCACTTATACAAAATGATATTTTTGTAATAAAATAAGGTCTTGTATATACTTACCAAGTAATTACATGATCAGAGCCCTCCTTCCGTTATGGGTCAGCACTGTATACCTACACTGAGCAATTGAAGCGCTGCCTGTGAAATTTGATTTTAGGCTGCCATTATGTGGGAATTATAGCTGTATAATTATGGGTTTCTATATACAAAACCTTATTTTATTATAAAAATATCATTTCAGAGATGCATTTCTTTTGCAAATTATCAAAGCATGATTTGCAAATTTCAATCACTTCACTGATAACCGCTTGAAATTAAATTAAGTACAAGTGTGATTTTGTCAGCTTCAGATGTTGCTTTTGCCTCCAAACTATTTTGAAGTCTGCTGCTTAAAGTTAGTAGCATACTTCTTTTTAAAACTTTCCTCTCCATAAAGTAAGATAAAAGCCTTATTATTAATATAAACTGCAGGACAGTAAAAGCTTTAGCATAATTTTTAAAAGTTTAAAGTAATGTAAATTAAAAAAGAAACAGTTCAGCGCTTGATCTGGAGGCAAAAACCCTCAAATCATTATTTCCATTTTACACATATGTACCTGGAAGTACAATATATTGCGGTCAGTTATATCGGTGAGCTACTGTATTAAAAATTTTATATATAGGTCATTGAAGTGTTAAGTGAAAAAACTTAGGTGAAGATAGGATTACTGTACATTTATGTATTTAATCTACTGCCTACTCAAGTATGATACAGGAAAATGCACAGAATTCAACAGAAAATTGATCATTGCTTAAAGAGAGACTTAATCACTTTTCTCTTAATTTTTTTTATTAACTGTTAAATTGTGCTGCATTACATGAATCATCATTTTATTGTTATTGTTAACTGCAATGGGAGGTAACCAGACAAGAGTGCCAATATCTGGGCAGGCTGTCAGAATAGGATGCAGATTTATGTTGGGGAAGAGCTCTCCTAATTTTGTGTCATTTCTTTCTTGCAGGTAGGCTCCTTACGTACACCAAAAAAAGGTCAAAGAAAATATTTGGTGAAGAGTCATTTCTTCCTGAAAACTGTCCAAAAGTTTTAAATAGAAGAAAAGCCATTAAAACTGTAAGTATGTCAGCTGTGTTGAATTTTCCTGTAACACTAGAACTTACTCTTTCATGATTCATGCATAAAATTTGTCAAGATACATATGAACACTTGATATTGAAGACATAAAGGCCGACATTACACAATTTATACTGATACCTGCAAGTAAGCATCTGTTACTGTATTTATTGAAATCATATAATGAAACAAGCCATTTTAGCTTGACAATAATGTTTCAGTTGTTCCATAACAAGCCCATCAGTCCTAATTTGCCTGATTACAGTAAACCCCTGGTATTCACATTCTCGTGATTCGCGGACTCACTTATTCGCAGATTTTTTTTATCTAAAAATTATTTGCGGCAGAACTTGCTCATTCTTGGGGTTTTTTGTGGAACGTATCTATAAAAATATTCACCGGTCCCCACTATGAATTTTTTCATAAAGCAATTGGCTGTCTTCTGGAAAGCAGCCAATCCAGGAGTAGCATTCATTTCCCTTGGCACTCATTGGCGAAGATGGAATTGTGGGTACGATGCATCTCTCCCTGATCGGCCTCGCTCCTTAGAAAGTTACTGGTGTACACGGACATAATTGCAAATCAGTGTTTTAAGTATCACCAATTATCTGTCAATTGTGCTGAAAACGGCTCCAAAAAAGCACCCTGCTCCTTCTGATGCTTCTGGCAAAGAGCCTAAAAGAAAGAAGACAGTCATGATGCTCGACGAGAAGGTGTAAGTTCCCAATATTTTGAAGAGGGCAAAAGTTTCGCTGCAGTTGGCCACCATTTTAATGTGAATGAGAGCATGGTGAGATACATTAGGAAAAGAGAAAGTGAAATAAGAAAGTGTAAGCATGAACTACTTTGGTACAGCTAAAACAGTGTCGACAGTGTGAAATAAACAATCGCACCGGTGGAATCTGCTTTGGCATACTGGATCAAGGACTGCCATAAGAAGAACGTACCTCTTGACTTCAACATCACATGTGAAAAAGCTCAACAACTCTATCAGCAGTTATCAACTGCTTCGGAAGGCAACGATGTAGAGGAAGAGGAAGGCAGCAATCTAGAGGCACAAGAAGGCGATAAAGAAGGGGAATTAGAATTCTTGGGCTTTGATAAACCCGCACATGAAGAAGAAGAGGAGGAAGAGCCACAACCATGACCATCATCAGCTCCTCATGGTTTTCAGGCAAGCAAAGGATAGTTTCAGCGGTTGTAGAAGCAGTTCCACCTAAAGTCTGTCTCCCTACCATGGGGAAGCAGCATCATCAGATAAAGAGGCGGCTGCAAAAAAAATCCTGAGACCTTCAAGATTCTTCAGGAGAAAGGATACCGCCCAGAACAGGTGTTCAATATGGATGAGAGTGGCCTGTTCTGGAAAAAAATACCTTCCCAGGAATACTTAACGAAGGATAAAGCCAAAGCCCTCCAGAATCAAGGCACAGAAGGACAGGGTTAACCTCCTAATGTGTGGGAATCTGGCTTTATGCTGTAACCCGGCCTGATTTACAAGGCTGCAAGCCCCAGGTATTGATGCCTGTGTTCTGGATGCACAATCCCAAGGCCTGGATCACCAAAGTCCTTACGGAGCACTGGTTCCATCAGAGCTTCATTCCTCCAATTAGGCAATACCTGGGCGACTTGGACGTGGAGTTCAGGGTGTTGCTAATTATGGACAAAGCTAGTAGCCACCCTCTCAGTTTCTATTACAAGGGAGTCTAGCTCAAATTCCTCCATCCCAATACCACCTCTCTCCTCCAGCCCATGGACCAGGGCATGAATTTTGCCCTCAAGGCACTACACCAGGAACTCCCCGTCACCTTGTTGATGCAATGGACCGTGACAGTGAAGTGAATTTATGCTGAAAGACTATTGGCATAATTTCACGATTGCCTTGTGTCTGTCTTGTCATCAACCGGTCGCTGAATGTCATAAAGAAAGAGACACTGAACACATGCTGGAGTTAGTTGTGTCCAGATTGTGTGCATAATTATACAGGCTTCTCTTCTCAGGCAATTCAACATTTGGCAATTAATAAGGCAGTTTAGTTGGCGAGGACTCGTGGTGGTGAAGGCTTTGATGACATCACCGAGGATGAAGTCAGCACACTCATTAATGCCCATTTACCCCCTGACAGACCAGGATTTGGAAAACCTGACGAAGTCTGCCAGCAAGGAAGAAGACACTCCAGGTTCAGGAGAGGAGCAGGAGCAGGGGGAGGGGCGTGCCTGACTTTGGAACACCTGTCCCAAATTAGGGTAATGATAAACGATGCCCAGGAGTTAGTTTCAACATGGGATCGTTACTTGGAATGCTCCTTGTTTTAAAATATCCTTGATATGGCATTGGAGCCCTATAATCAAGCCTTCACTACCATGAAGAAGCAGCAACAGCAGTTGTCGATCACCATGTTCATCACACATATGAAGAAGGACCCTCCAAAGCCTCCCCAAATCACCTGAAGTAGTGCCTCCCAAATCGCTTGATTTAGTACCTCCCGAAGCCCCTCTTGAAGGTGAAAGGCTCCCTCAGAGGAGAAGTAACTCCTTGGCTTAGCTGTGCAGTCATCTTCACCACCATTCATCGGACTGTACAGCTAATTCATCATCATCATCTTTAATCAACATTTTTATAATCATACTTATTTTGTTCTCTTTCTCTCTCTCTCTTGTGATTTGTGTACATAACCAAGTCATTTACGTATGTAACTAAGTCATACTGTATGTGCGAATATTTTCAACCATAAAATGTGTAAGATTTACTTTGAAATTATAATGATGATATTATTTCAGAGTTTAATACACTGATAGGATAATAGTTTAATGTATGTTTGATGTAGAATGGTAATGTTAAAGATACTTTGGTGTTTGAACTTTCAAAAAAGGCAGTTATAAGCATTTTAAGAGGGGGTTCTAAGTTTCACTGATGTTAGCTATTTGTAGGGTGTCTGGTATGCATCCCCTGCTAATAAGGGAGGGTTCACTGTAATATTAAATTCCAAAAAGACGCAGATTCTGAAGCCTTGAAGACATAAGAATAACTGCAAAACCAACAGATAGGGAGGAAGAGTATGTGTTTGTGTGTAGTCAAGTTTGGAAATTATTTTTTTTTTTTTTTTTTTTTTTTTTTTTTTTTTTTTTTTTTTTTTTTTTTTTTTTTTTGCCAATTACTCCTTTGTTGTCTGTAATTCACCCTTTCTTTTTCCATAATTGTTCTTATTTGTGTTTTATTCAGTTTCTTAGCCAGGGTTAGCCTCTTTCACTTTGTTCTGGATAATTACCTTTCTTTATGCTTCAACTACCATTAAGAGTTTTTTTTTTTTTTTTTTTTTTTTTTTTGTTTTTTTTTTTTTTTTTTTTTTTTTTTTTTTTTTTTTTTGAGGTTAATTCACTGCTGGTTTAAGTACTGGTGATAATATATTTTGTTATAAGGCTATACTGTATATGTTTTCTTGTGTGTTTTTTATTTATTTATTTATTTTTGTGTTTAATAGCTAATATAGGCCTATATGCCTTTGGTATTTAGTAAATGTTTTTACCCTTTCAAATTGAAGTGATCTATTTGATCAGGAAAACAAAAGGTATTGATATTTAAAAGTAACCAGTCAAACTTTTGACTTTCACATACCCATTTTGTTCCCTCATAATTTTTTATTCTATATCATTACAGAGCTTCTGCAATATAAAGTCCAGTTGTACATTGTATGGTTTTTTTTTTTTTTATTGTTGTTGAAGATGAAAGTGTTATAAACAGCAGTTTGTTCATGCCACTTACCTGACAGATATATATATAGCTGTATTTTCTGAAGTCCGACAGAATTTCAAAACTCGCGGCACACGCAGTGGGCGGCCAGGTGGTAGTACCCATTCCCGCCGCTGGGAGGCGGATATCAGGAACCATTCCCATTTTCTATTCATATTTTTTTCTGTCGCCGGTCGGTAAACTACTGTTTACAGACCTCCGCCTAGGATTTTTTGGATTTGACTCGCATTTAAGTATCTGATTGACTTTTGGTATTGATTTTGGATTGTTGGATTGGCATACGCGATAGTGGACCGTTTTTTTACTTTGGATTGGCTTTTCTGTAAACGTGATGTCTGGATCAAGTGCAGTGAGTTTCAGAGTGTGTGTGAGGAGTGATTGTAAGGTGAGGGTACCGAAATCATCGGTAGACCCCCACACAGTATGTATGAGTTGTAGGGGGCATGTTTGTTTGGTGGATGATCGGTGCAATGAATGTGATGGATTGACCAATGATGATTGGAAGGTGTATGATTCCTATCGGCGTAAATTGAAACGCGATAGGATCAGGAGGTCTTCCTCCAGGAGTGGTTCTACCAAAGGTAAGGGTGCTAATATTTCTCCTGCTATAACACCTGTAGATTTTGCATCTCCTAAACCTGTGTTGTTGCCTTCGGGCCCTGAATCTGTGTCGGGAGAAGGTAATGCCCTTTCTCTTATTTTGGAGTCTCTACGTACTCTAGAGACCAAAGTGAAAGCCTTGGAAACTGGCTCAGTGCAAGTGCGTGATCGTGCCCCTAGTGTTGTGGAGGGGGCATCAGATCGGCCCCATAATGCCTCTAGGCCTAGACCGCTATCGGACTCCCAGGAATCAGGGAGGGGATATGTCGAAAGCCGCAAGAGGGTTACGGGGGCTCCCCACCGATCTGGCGTCCCTTCGGCAGGCCTTGTTGCAAAGTCCCAGGCTGTCAAGGGCGCGCACAGGCGCGTATCCTTAAGGACTGCTTCTTTTCGTCCTCCGAAGCGTCCCTCCCTCCGTCGCAAGGGGTGGTAGCGCTTGGAGAGTACCTCTCGTCCGCTGAAAAGGACGTTTGTTCCGATACGTAATACAAACCCTCGGTCCTTTAACAATAGGAAGGTAACTAGCGGCAGCTGGGACGGTCGTAAGCTTCGAACAAGGGGAGAACGGTAGTTAACTGCTTGTCCGATCGTGCGCGCGCCCGAGAGGTGAAGAATCACTTTTGCTTTCGGCCGCGGGTGTGAAGGACGTGTTTCGTCATCGCTCTCTGCCCGCTTCATCGTCGTATGCTTTGTTTATATTGTGTTTTCTACTAATGGTTTGGTTTTTGACTTGAAATGAAACTGTAAGTACACTGTTTTTCATTTTCATTACTTAATTATGAATCAACATGGAGCTATCGCCGTAGAGACGGCGATTTGCCGCTCTTTTCATGAATGAACCCTTGAATTATGTCTCGGTGCCGAGGGCAGGGGCGCACTCGCGCCGAGTCATGTATTTTGGGCGAAAGTGTGTAATTGAAAGATGTAGTACTCTTTTTCATTATATTTTTGCCCTGTGCGTTCGTTGCCGAGAGCTTGATTCGCTCGTCAAGAGCCTCTTTATTTTGTATGAATAGAATGCAATGAAAGTGGATTCGCAATGCAGTTTTCTTTTCATTTTCATTTATTAATTGCATCAAATTTAATTTGTTCCGACACGGCATACAAACCTTCGGTCCTTTTACAATAGGAAGGTACTAGCGGCAGCTGGATAGGTCGTAAGCTTTCGAACAAGGGGTTCGGTAGTTAACTGCTTGTCCGACAGGCGGCGAGCGCGCGACTGTAGGTAAACAAATCACTTTTGCTTTCGGCCTGCTGGCGTGTGGACGTGTATTCATCGCTCTCTGCACCGACTTTATCGTCGTTGCTTTCGCACTGGTTGTGTTTTTTCTTTTTCTATTTATCTAGTGAAACTGAATTGTAAGTACAATCATTTCATATTTATTTCCATTGAATTCAATTGTGAATTAAAGGATCTTGGTTTCACCACGCCCTCCGATTACCCGAGTGCCGGGACTGAAGGGCGTAAGTGCGGGAATTCATTTTCCCAGAAATGATCCTCGTATTGTGTATGCTCGGTGCCGAGGGCGAGAGAGCGCTCGCTCCGAGCGTATATTTTGGTTGGAATTTGTAGATGAAAATCGTAAGTAAGTGCTCTTTTCATTTATTTTTTTTTTTTTGACCTGTATGCTCGTTGCCGAGCGAATGCGCTCGGCACGGAAACTTATTCTGTATGGAAGTGGAATCGCAAGTACAGTATTCTTTTTCATTTTCATATATTTATTTTGATTGTAGCAATACTCATTTTGGATCAGTTTCCGAGCTTACCCGGAAATTGATCTTTTCCCCTTTTTATTTGTATGAAGTGAAATTGCAAGTGCAGTTCTTTTTCATTTTCATTTTTTATTGAGATTGCATTGTTTACTGGAATCAATGTTTCCGCTATTTACCGGGAATTGATCCTTCCCCTTTTTATTTGTATGAAGTGAAATCGCAAGCGCAGTATTCTTTTTCATTTTCATATATATATTGATTGCATCAATTCATTATGGATCAAGGTTTCCATAAACCTTGATCCATAAAGGTAAGGAATGGATCCTTTTACCCTTGCGCTCGGTACCGAGGGCGCAAATGCGCTCGATCCGAGCCTTATCATTGTGAAGTGAATCGTAATGCAAGATTCTTTTCATTTTATTCTTTGTATTATTGATTGCATCAATATTTATTTGGTTCAAGTTCCGCTCAGTCAGGGAATTGATCCTTATGCCCTTGCATTCGGGCCGATGGCACGATTGCTCTCGGGCTCTATATTATTGTTGGGTACATGGGTGCTGTGCGGGGTGGGGAACGAGAACCCCCCCCGCTCAGCTCCCACAGATGGCCCTTCCCCTTGGGGGGGGGGAGGTTATCGGCGTTCTTCCCCTCGCCCGATCCGTCGAGCGCGGGGGAGGGCGCTCGGTGCCGATGTACAATTGTATTCGGGGTCTTCCACTCGTTCGGAGAGGGCTCACCCCCCCGCGCGAGGGGACTTCCCCCCCCCACTAATCGCTACTACTGGTTCATTTTCCGAGCAGGTTTGCTACGGGCCACGAGGGTGGACCTTGGTGAGGTATGGGCGTCCTTCCATTTGCAGGGCGGGCTAGTGGTCCAGGGGCTGCGGTTCTATGTCCTGGGCCTACTGCGGTCACCCATGGAGTGGTGACCACGCTCCAGGTGACGACGTCCCTCCTCACCTGGTGTAATCACCTCACGTGGTAACAGTCTTGCCTACAGCCGCTGTGAAGTGCCGTTCGCCGTACCGAGAGGGGGGCGTGCCGCCGCCGCTCGTGGTTGCCGCGCTGCAGCGACCACACTTCCGCTGCCCTAGAGCTCGCCCCTGGACCATGCCGCCGGTACCAGGATGTTGCTAGCTGCTGCTCCACTTCCTGTGTTCCCGGTGCTGCCTGCCGTACCTGCCGATTCTGGGTTGACTGTCCATGCAGTTGCTGCGCTGGCTGTCCCTGCCCCGTTGCTGCGCTGGCTGTCCCTGCCGTTGCTGCGCTGGCGGTCCTACCGATGCTGTGCTGGCTGTGCCTGCTGTTCCTGAGATGCCCATACCTGCTGATGTCGTCCCTGTTCGTGGTGGTACTACCCCAGACTTTGGTCTGTCTGTACAGGTGCGTCCGGGCCCTGTAGCTTCGGCTACAGCAGCCCCGGCTCCGCCCTGGATAGCAGATCTTACGTCTGTCCTGAGGAAGCTGACGAAGAAGAGGAGGAAGGTGTCGTCGTCGTCGTCTTCATCTTCTTCATCGTCGTCGGCTGCCGCCTCTTCCCCTTCGACTTCTAAGGCTTCACAGCCGAGGAAGAAGAAGGTTGCCTCCTCCCTCCTAAGAAGTCTCCCTCGGGAGCTTCTCGGGGACCCGTCTCACCTAGGTGGGAGGGAGGGTTCCTTCCGCTGGGTCCTCCTGCTCCTTCGGGAGCGAGGGGGCCCGTCTCTTCTTCCGCAAGGAAGAAGACTACGGGGACCAGAGGGGTACCGGCTAACACGGTACTTCCTCGCCTGGTGTCAGTGTTCTGCCACTGCATCAGGGTCCTGTCTCGGCTCGTTCGCGAGGTAACGAGTGTACGGTCGCCTACCAGCGACCGTGCAGCAGGAACCAGACCTCTGAGTCGCTCAGCGTCAGGTTCACGGCACGGGGCGGAAGACTGGTGACAGCCGCTCACGCGACTCTCACCAGACCAGCTCTCACTCTCGCGGCGAACAGCTGGCTACCCGGGGACGTGACGGTCCACGACCGGCCACGGGCTGAGGCTGGGAAGAGGTCCTCCCGTTCGCCGGTACCAGCCACGGCTGGAACCAGCGACGTGACGTGCCGTGAGGACAAGCACCGGTCTCACTGTGACAGTGGAGCCTGCAGGTCGCCTGACCGTCGCTCTCACAGAGAGCGATCGGGTATGGCAACCAGCACCAGCTCTTCTGACACTCAGATCGGGGCCGCTGTGCTCAGTCCAGCCGTTCTCCACAGCGAGACGGTTCGACCAGGCCTGCAGCTCGAACGCCACCACGGGTTGACGATCGCCTGCAGCCCTCCAAGCCTGCTGGTTCTGCCAGCGAGCAACGAGGGAGCGTCAGGTCTGCCTCTCCCGTACCTTCAACCTCCTCGGGTTACACCGGGAGGAGCGAGGTATTGAGGAGTGATCGTGAGGGGTGCGCCCCTCACGATCCCACCACGACGCCCTACGTGCCAGGTACGGTTCTTGGACGGCCAGGACGTATGCGCAAGTGGATGGGGAAGACGAGAGGGCTGTCGCGTTCCCCTTCTTAGGAGGGAAGGTTCTCGGAATATGCTCTTGTTCGAAGGGCTTAACGGTCCCACTCTGCAAGATGCTGTGACTTCCGAGATCCAGAGGAACTTTGCCGAGGTTATGGCGCTGATTCGTAGCACAACGACCTCGGGGAAGGATCGCGCTCCCACCAGCAGAGCCACGTCTCGGCTCGAGTCGTTTTGGGGCCCGAGAGGGACCCAAATCGACGGTGGGTCTGCCGCGATCGGAGCTTGCCGACTGTGTTGAACCAGGTAGTCTCTCGTCTCCGGACAAGAAGGCTCTCTCAGTTCTGGCCGGTCGAACAAGCTACTTCACCTCCTCTACTGCGACAGAGGCGTTTCTAGTGTCTTCGGACACCGTATTTCAATACCCCTTCGGTCCTCCTGAGAGGTTTCGACCTCGACGAGGACTGGAATGAGGTCGGAGGACGGTATCGGCTCTCTCCTGTCAGGTGTCGATCAGCCCCACCCAGACGACGTTCAACAGTGGCGGCGGCAGATCCTTACCTACAGTATGAGTTCGTAACCCTCCTCGGGAAAACGTTTTCTCCTGACGATACGTTTTCCCAGGTCAGAGAGGCCATCGCCGTAAGGCGATGGCTGGCTGCTTTTCTTCTCCAACTGCTAGTTCCGCGGGAAGGCGAGCCAGTATCCATTCCTCCCCATTCCCTCCTCTCCTTACGGCCACGAGGGAAAGGGGAGGGATCCTACAGAGATTTCTCTGTAAGATACCCACGTTAGGGGCTGCGGCTACCGGGGGGGACCTTCGGGTCCTACCTGACGTAAGCCCGGTCGTTTTGAGGAGGGATCCTGCCCCTTCTCGATTTCTACGGGAATCGAGAGGGACCACCAGCCGATATCGTTTGACGAATTCGGTGGGGGTTTCGCAGAGTGCTTAGAATTCTACGGAATTTCTAGCGCACTCAGTGTTCGAGTTTTTTACGATCTCCAAACACTTAGGCGAGACCACGGTCCAAAGTGAGCGAGAATCCCCGATAATTGTTACACGATAATCGGGAACCTCGCTTATGCTCGAATTCCTGTAATTTCTAGCATTTGGAAGAAGACTGCTGCTGAAAGAAGAGTATCTCACAGTAGGCGATTAAACCTGGAATAGAGAAGAACGGACGGGGAAACTTCCAGTTGGCTTGAAACTATCGTCTTCGGTATTCTGTTCACCATTGAGCTTTCCTTTGGAAAGACTTCTCCTTCACTCTCTGACTAGAGAACGAAGGCGGCAAGGTCGATCTCCAATCCTTATTCTCATTCCTCGAGGGGAAAAGAATTTAGGATGGAGGTCGTTGTACAGAACCTACAAATATACTACGTATATACCCTCGCGACATGATTCTTGTGTAACAGTTGAATTGTCCGGGGGGTTAGGCGCCATACCGTAGTTAAAACTCTACGGTTTGTGACCGAGACGATTGTATCTTAATTGAACTGCAACTCGGGGTTGCCTGCAACCTCCCAGCAGTTATCAGTTTCGATTTTAGATACTTGGTATTGTCAATGACAACACCAAAATCAGCTTTGTATTTACCGAAATCCGTTTCGTTTTAAAATTTATAATTGCGTCGAGCGTATTCTTTATGCTCGATGGTTCTAGCCGAAAGCGATTCCTTCGTGGAATAATGGATTAAACTGGCAATCAGGATGACGAGTCACCGAGAACTACTGCGTATTGAACTGCTGATAGCGGCTCAGTATCAGCTAGGTCTCGGAGATGCACGGTCGGTTACGTCTCTCTCTCCCCTGGTTTGATTGACTACCGAACCGTTATCTCTGCCCAACAATCATGGACTTAGGTCTCTGATTAACGGGGATTCTCGCAATAATGAAGGACATCTACTGCTGTGACGCTCGATTTCATCGCCTTCGACATTGCGAGAATTTTCAACAGAGAGATCTCTTGGACTCTTTCATCTTTCTGTTTACCGCACGGTAACAGAAGTCTGTACTAGTCAACCGCGCATCGCACCGCGATAATGCGAATGATTTTTGCAGACATCTGAGTTGTCTTCAAAATATCTCGTATTCGTAGGTGGTGGCAATTATTCATTGATCCGCCCCGATAATTAACAGATATGTCAGAAGACATCGCCTACTCTCCGACCTGACAGCTCTACTTCCAACTGTTCAGCCCATGAGAAGCAGTTCTTCAGGCAGTATTTCCATGTCTTTTTTTTTTTTCATTACTGAAAAAGCGCTCCGCTTTATTGCAACTACGATCTCACCGGACAGCAATGAATAGCGGTTAGCGTTCTCCAGTCTTTGTAGCACAGGTTCAGAATCTTGAGAATCCTTCTCTCGGTTCAGCTGCGAAGACGTAGGTTGCATTTTCTGTACACCTTCGTCTTCAACGACACATAGTGTTGTTTCTCCTTAGCCGAGAATCAATATACTATGAGATATCTTGCCATCAAGGACCTCGGTCTCTAGAAGGCAATTGACTTTCGCCTGTTGGGCACATGCCTTAAGAGAGTCATCAACCTTGCCTTCTGGCATCGGTGACGAACAAATTATTTGTTTAGTCTCTTGGCAGAACCCTCTTAAGGCGAACGGTCACGTGACTTGTCGGGTGCTTGGACAACTGCCTCCTACCGAACGCAGTCAGTCGGGCAGCTGTCAGAGGCGCCCAAGTCTGTTACGAACTTCGCTGTGGACTTAGTTCGGTTGTTCCATAACAATCTTTTCTTCGTTCCTAACGGCTTGTCACAGTACCCATACCATCGACACCCACCATTGAGTGGTCGGTGTCCATATCCAACTACCGAGAAGAACAACTTCGCTGCAGACGGATAGACCAGTATGGGTACAGGGACATCACCGAAGTCGAGAAGAGGGATAGGTCATACGACCATTCCCTTCTTTTCCTCTGGAGGTTAATGGCATGACTTTCCTGCGGAAGTCAAGCTTCCAGGGGATGGGCGGGGATTCGTGACGCTCGATTTCGTACCGAATTCGTAGCGAAGACTCTTGAACCCTTCGGTTCCTGACGATCGGTTAGAGTCCTCACAATCCCCTCCCTAATGGACTTCACCGCCTTCGATGCGAAGGAGATGCTGCTTTGTCCTGTGAAAGCGCGACCGCGCTTTCTGAAGAAACTCGACATCCCAGGATGAGTGTTGAAGACTCTTCGTCAGCACCAAGATGACCTAGAAGTACACTCCCTCGAGTTACACAAGATCTTCTCCATGGCGCAGGGTACTGAAGGCAGGGGTCTGGTACAACCAGACCCACCGGCACCTCCTTCTACCTTTGGATATTGCCCACAGGTCCTTGGATCGTTTTCCTTAGGACCCGTGGTGGCTGGCTCAACAACCGTTGTCTAGCTAACCCAGACCCTAGCAGGCTGAAAACAGCATCGAGTCCTGGTGTGACTGTAAGAAATAGATAAGTGAATGAAGAGAGTGACTGGCTTCTCTTCCTATCTTTTTCTTTTCATCCCCCCTCTACTGTGGGTTTAGAGGGATACGGTCATCACCTTGCTGGATAAGGACGAGATGCCGGTGAGCTACTCGACAGAGCCCCATCCTATCCCTTTCACCTAGGGATGGACGCGAATATCCACCACTCCTCCTACAAGGGGGGGGAAGTGGATGCCAACAAGAGACAAACCATAACTTTATGTTGCCTCTTGGCAAATAGGAACTTGTTCGTTGTTTGCTGGTACGAAGAGATACGCTTGCTGCTCTCTTAGTACTTGGTCCAGAGGTTGACCATTGATCCTGCGGTGCACCACCCCGATCAATCGGACAGAGGCTTGGATCCCTCCCTCGCTCTTACGGACCAGGGAGGCATTCCAAGGTTGGGCGAACACCAGTCTGTTCACAAAAGACTCAGATTCCTTCCCACCAAGAAGTGGAGTCCTCCATTGTAAAAGGAACCGAAGGTTTGTATGCCGTGTCGGAACAAATGACAATTTGTCCAAAATTGCATTTTTCCTAACTATACAAACCTGAGGTCCTTTTACACATAGCCCCACCTCATGCCACCCTCACTCTGCAGTTTTTGCTTGGGCCAAAAGCAAAAGTGATTTGTTTACTACCAGTCGCAGCGCGCGCGCCTTGTCGGACAAGCAGTTAACTACCGAACCCTTGTTCGAAGCTTACGAACCTATCCAGCTGCCGCTAGTACCTTCCTATTGTAAAAGGACCTCAGGTTTGTATAGTTAGGAAAAATGCAATTTTGGACAAATTGTCATTTGGATCAATTCCGCTCTTACCCGGGAATTGAATCCTTACGATTTATTGCTGTGAAAGTGGAAAATAGCAAGGGGGTGGGCAGTATTGTTCATTTTTCATATATATTTATGATAGCATATATTATTATGGATCAAGTTTCCGCTCTTACCGGGAATTGATTTTTCCCTCTTTAAGTTCTATGAAGTGAATCGCAAGTGGCAGTATTCTGTTTCATTTTCATATTACTTTTCACTGCTGTGCGGGGGTAGGGGAAGCGAAGGTCTGCCAGGAAGTCGTCGGAAAGCTCTCCCCGCGGACTCCCTTGGTATCCGATCTTCGTCTTCTTTCCTGCCCCCCCGCTCAGCTTCCTCGTATTTTGTTTTGGGGTCTTCCTTCCGTTCGGGGTGGGGCATGTACTCCCCACCCCCCGTGCGTGAGGGAACCCCTCTTACTAATCTGTCTGTGGCTACCGCAGGTGCTACAGCCGTGGGAGACGACCTTGGGACAGGTATGGACCACTGCGGCTGCAGGGCGTGCCTAGCATCCACGATCTGCTGCAGAGTCTAGCGAGGTCTGGGGCGGTGACCTTGGAGTGGTCTCCACTACAACCTTCACGGCCGCTTATGCTGCTTCCCCCCGCTGGTCTACACTCCCCATGCTGTGTCGGTGACGCCGTCTGCCGCTTCTAGGGCCGGTCGCCGCCGTTACCGAGGAGGGGTATGCCGCCGCGCCTGTGTTTCTTCGTGTTGCCTGCCCCAGACTTCCGCTGTTCCAGCAGCTCGCCCCTGGACGGCCGCCAGTACCACGCTGGCTGCCGATGATTCTACGACGGCGATGGCTGGGCCTGCCGTACCTGTCGCTGATGTGGTTCCCGCTACTGGCTTGGCTGTCCCTTCTGTGTTTACCGCCTGCGCCTGTCCATGCTGGTCCTGCCCATGGTGTGTCTTCCCCAGTCCCAGGTCCTTCCGGACAGGTGCAGGTCGGGCCGTGTTGCTTCGGCAATAGGCCCAACTCCCGGCCTGGATGGAGGACCTGACGATCTGCCCTCCGCGTGAGCTGACGAAGAAGAGGAAGGTGTCATCTTCGTCTTGTCTGTTGCTGCCTCTTCCCCTTCGACTTCTAAGGCCGGGCCCATAAGCCGAAGAAGAAGAAGGCTGCCTACCCCCCCTAAGAAGTCTCCTTCGGAACTTCTAAGGGCCCGTCCCACCTCGGTGGGACGGGGGTCCTTCTGCTGGTCCTCCTGCTCCTTCGGAGCGGGGCCCGTCTTCCCTTCCGTAAGGAAGAGATAGACGGGGACCAGAGGAGTATCGGTTAGCTCTGGTACTTCCTCGCCTGGTGCTAGCGGCGATGCCGCTACGCCAGGTTCCGGCTCGGTCTCTCGTTCGCGGGAGATCCCGAGTGTACGCTCTCCCTCGGGAGACCGTGCAGCCAAAGTTTCGGCGCCAGAGTTCGCTCGGCGCCAAGACCACGGCACGGAGCAGAAGGCTGGCGAGAACCGCTCAGGTGACTCTCGCCAGGCCAGCGGCCGCTCTCGCAGCGACCAGCTGGTAACCGGGTTTTGTTATTCCCCCTAAGAAGACTCCTTCGGGAACTTCGAAGGGCTCGTCACATTCCGGTGTGACGGGGGGGTTCTTCTGCTGGTCCTCCTGTCCTTCGGGAACGGGCCCGTCTCCCCTTCTGAGAAGAAGAAGAAGACGGGGACCAAGGGTGTGCTGGCTACCACTGGTACACCCTCGCCTGGTCTTGGCAGCTCTGCTGCTAAGCCAGGTACCGGCTCGGTTTCTCGTCCGCGAGAAGTTCCGAGTGTATATCTCCTTCGGGTGACCGTGCAGCCAAAGTTAAGACGCCTGAGTTCGCTCAGCGTCATGACCGAGGCACGGAGCAGAAGACTGTCGAGAGCCGCTCAGGTGACTCGCCAGGCCAGCGGCCGCTCTCTCAGCGAGCCACCAACCGGTTACCGTCGGGTGGACGTGACGGTCTCTGACCGGCCACGGGTTGAGGCTGGGAAGAGGTCCCCCAGGTCTCCCCTCGGGAACCGACGGTACCAGCCTCGGCTTGGGGGTTACCAGCGGTTTGACGTGCCTGCGAGGAACGCTCACCGGTCTCACGGCGAAAGCGAGCTCTGCAGGTCACCTGACCGCCGCTCCCACAGGGAACCGGGTGGATACGGTGACCAGCAGCAGCTCGTCTGACGCACGGGACCGGGGTCGACGTGCTCAGTCGAGCCGCTCGCCACAGGTGAGGCGGCACGGCCAGGCCTGCAGATCGATCCCCACCGCTGGTTGGTGATCGGCTGCAGCCCCCCACGTACGCTGGTCCTGCCAGCGAGCGGGGGGGGAGCGTCAGGTCTGTCTCTCCACTACCTTCAACTTCCTCGGGCTACACCGGGAAGAGCGAGGTAGCTAGGAGTGATCGTGAGAGGTGCGCCGCTCACGATCCCGTCACGACGCCGCACGTGCCACGTATGGTCTTAGGACCAACCAGGACCGTACCGCAGTGATTGGAGGCGACCGTCAGGGGGGGGGGGTACGTCAGTTTCTGTCTCTCCGATACCTTCAACTTCCTCGCATACGCCAGGAAGAGCGAGGTATAATAGGAGTGATCGTGAGAGATGCGCCGCTCACGATCCCGTCACGACGCCGCACGTGCCAGGTTGGTCTTAGGAACCAACCAGGACGTACGCGCAAGTGATTGGAGGCAACCGTCAGGGATCTGTTTTGCTGGTCCTTCTTCTGAAGGAGGAGGGTCCTGGGAGCTGCTCTTGTTGGAGGGACTGGACGGTCCTACTCCTCAAGACGCTGTAACTTCAGAGATTCAGAGTAACTTTACCCAGGTTATTGCACTGATTCGTCAGCACAACGACCGGGGGGAAGGATCGCCGCTCCCACCAGCAGAGCCCATGTCTCTGCTCGAGTCGTTTTGGGGGCCCGAGAGGGAACCCAAACCGACGGTGGGTCTGCCGCGATCGGAGCTTGCCGATTCTGTCTTGAACCAGAGTCTCTCGTCTCCGGACAAGAAGGCTCTCTCAGTTCTGGCCGGTCGATCAAGCTACTTCCACCTCCTCTACTGCGACAGCGGCGTTTTCTTTTACGTGTCTTTTCGGACACACCGTATTTAAACATACTCTTCGGTCCTCCTGAGAGGTTTCGACCTCGACGAGGACTGGAATGAGTCGGAGGACGGTATCGGCTCTCTCCTGTCAGGTGTCGATCAGCACCCCCACCCAGACGACGTTCACAGTGTCGGCAGACCCTTACCTACAGTGAGAGTTCGTAACCCTCCTCGGGAAACGTTTTCCTCCTGACGATACGTTTTCCCAGACTCTGAGAGGCCATCGCCGCAAGGGCGATGGCTGCTCCTACTCTTCTCCAACTGCTAGTTCCACTGGGAAGGCGATGCGAGTATCCAATTCCTCCCCCATTCCCTCTCTCCTTACGGCTACGAGGGAAAGGGGAAGGATCCTACAGAGATTTCTCTGTAGGATCCCACGTTGGGACTGCGCTACACGGGGGACCTTCGGGTCTACCTGACGTAAGCCCCGGTCGTTGAGGAGGGATCCTGCCCATTCTCGATTTCTACGGGAATCGAGAGGACACCAGCCGATATCGTTTGACCGAATTCGGTAGGGGGTTTGCGCAGAGTGCTTAGAATTCTTTACGGAAATTTCTAGCGCATTGAGAGTGTTAGTAGTTTCTTACAATCTCCAAACACTTAGGCGAGACCACGGTCCAAAGTGAGCGAGACGAGAATCCCCGATATGTTACACGATAATAACGGAAACCTCGCCTATGCTCGAATTCCTGGAATTTCTAGCATTAGGAAGAAGACTGCTGCTGAAAGAAGACTATCTCACAGTAGGCGACCAACCTGGAATAGAGAAGAACGGACGGAATATCCAGTTTGGCTGGAACTATCGTCTTAGTATTCTGTTCACCATTGAAGCTTTCCTTCGAGGAAGACTTCTCCTTCACTCTCTTTTAATAGAGAACGAAGGTGGTCGATCTCCAATCCTTATTTTGTTTTCTTGAAGGAAAGAATTTAGGATGGAGATCGTTGTTCAGAATCCTACTAAAAATACTACGTATATTAACCCCTCGCGACATGATTCTGCTAGAGTTGATGGTCCGAGGGGTAGGCGCATATCCTGGTTATTTTCTATGGATTGCGACTTAGACGAAAAGAAAAGTACTCTAATTGAACTGCAACCCGGGTTGCCTGCAACCTCCCAGGAGTTTCCAGTTTCCAATTTTATATACTTATGGTGTTGTCACAACAACACCATTTAAGCTTTTATGTTTACCGAAATTCGTTCGCTTAATATAATGCTTGAGCATATCTTTTTATGCTCGGATGGTTCTAGCCGCCGAACGCATTCCTTCGTGGAGAGGATTACTTGGCAACTCAGGATGACGAGTCAGCGACAGCTACTGCGTATTGAATTGCCCGAGGCATTTCAGTATCAGCTGCCGCTTTGAGGTAGACGGTTGTTTATGTCTTCTCACCTGCTTTGATTGAATAACAACCGTATCTCTGCCCAACAATCACGGACTTAAGTCTCTGATTAACGGGGATTCTCGCATACATGAATGACCATCTACTGCTGTGAAACGCTAGTATTCATCGTCTTCGGTATTGCGAGAATTTTAAACAGAGATATCTATTCGACTCATCTTTCTGTTTACCGCACGGTAACAGAATTCTGTAATAGTCTCTTGCTGCATCGTATCCCGATAATGCGACTGATTTTTGCGGAATCTGAGTTTGTCCTCAAAATATCTTGTATTCGGAGGTGTACAATTGTTCATTGTTCACCCCGGATTAGCAGATGTATGAAAGGAACATCGCCTACTCCCCACACCTGCCAGCTCTACTTCCAAAAACGTTCAGCCCATGAAGCAGTTCTTCAATCGGGCTCTCCCCTGTGTTTCATTACTGAAGAACGCCCCCGCTTTCATTGCACAACGGACAGCAATGAAATGGCGGTTAGCGTTTTCAGTCATTTGTAAGCACAGGTTTAGAATCTTGAGATTCCTCCTTCTTCTCGATTCAGCTGGAAGACCGTAGATTACATTCATTGCCTACCTTCGTCTTCAACGTCACATAGTGTTGTTTTTTCTCCTTAAGCTGAGATTCAACGTCTATGAGAGTTTTCTTGCCATCAGGGACCTCGGTCTTTTGAAGGCAATTGACTTTCGCCTTTTGAGCTTATGCATTAAGAGAATCATCGCCGCGCCTACGGAAGTCGGTGGACTACAAATATTTTATTTGTTTGGTCTCTCAGCATAACTCTTTAAAGGGCGAAGGTCACTGACTTACCCGGATGCTTGGACAACTTGCCTCTACTGATTCCGAAACCAGTCAGTCGGCAGCTGTCAGAGCGCCCGAGTCAGTTACGAACTATGCTGTGGACTTAGTTCGGTTGTTCCAGAGCAATCATTACTTCGTCTTAATAGCTTGTCAGTATGAGTACTGTACATAACCAAAGTCGAGAAGAGGGATAGGTCATACGACTATTCCCTTCTTTTCGTCTTAGGTAACTGCATGACTTCTCTTGAGAAGTCAAGCACAAAAGGGATGGGGGGATTGTGACGCTCGATTTCGTACCGATCTTCGTAGCGAAGATCAGAACCCTTCGGTAACTGACGATTGGTTCGAGTCCTTCACCAATTACCCTCCCTAATGGACTTCACGCCTCCGATACGAAGGCTATGCTGCTTTGTCCTGTGAAGGTGCGACGGAGCTGTCTGAGAAACTCGACACCCAGGATGAGTGTGGACGCCTCTTCATCATTATCTCGCGTTCCGCAAGAACTTCTCGTGGCGCAGGTAATGAAGGCAGGCGCCTGGTCCAACCGGACCGCATGCACTCCTTCTACCTTCAGGATATTGCCCACAGTTCCTTGGATCTTTTTTTGAAAACCCTTGGGCAACCGTGGTTGGTTTGCTCAACACGTTGTGTAGTTAAAACCCAGACCCTCGCAGGCTGAACAGCATCGAGTCCTGGTGTGACCGTAAGAATGGATGAGGAATGAGAGTGTGACTGGCTCCTCTTCCCATCTTTTTCTTCCCTCTACCTTTGGGTAGTGAGGGACACGGTCGTCACCCAAAATGCTGGGTAAGGACGAAGATGCAGGTGAGCTACTCAATAGAGCACCATCCTATCCCTTTCAGTAGGGATTAGGAATAAATATCCACCACTTCCTCCAACAAGGGGGAGGAAGTGGATGCCAAATTGGAGACAAACAAACCCATCATTTTATGATTGTCTCTTGCAAACAGGAACAAGTTCTTGCTTGCTGGTACGAAGAGATACGCTTGCCTCTCTCTTAGTACTTGGCCCAGAGGTCTGACCATTGATCCTGCGGTGCACACCCCGATCAATCGGACAGAGGTTTGGATCCTCCCTTGCTCTTACGACCAGGGAGGCACTCCAGGGTTGGACGAGAACAACAGTCTGGTTCACCAAAAAGACTCAGATTCCTCCCACCAAGAAGTGAGTCTTCCTATTGTTAAAGGACCGAGGGTTTGTATTACATATCGGAACAAATGACAATTTGTCGAAAATTGCATTTTTTCCTAACTAAATTGCATTTTTCCTAACATGGGCCTAAAAGCAAAAGTGATTCTTCACCTCTCGGGCCGCGGCGCGCGCGCACGATCGGACAAGCAGTTAACTACCGTTCTCCCCTTGTTCGAAGCTTACGACCGTCCCAGCTGCCGCTAGTTACCTTCCTATTGTTAAAGGACCTCAGGTTTGTATAGTTAGGAAAAATGCAATTTTCGACAAATTGTCATTTCGTGTTGAGGACGCTTCACGTCCCGTATCGCCACTTTCTTCGGACGCTTATGACACTTTTCCGCCTCAGAAGAGAGGTAAAATCTCATCCGACGAGGACGCTGGGTTGCGCGCACAGGCACGTATCCCTGAGAAGCAGGTAGCTGTACCTGTGAGAAGAAAGGAGGCGTCCCCTCGCCCCTCGTCTTCTCGCAGGATCAGCCTGCTCCCTCTGTTCGTTTCCGTTCCTCCCAACAAAAAGAACCATTCTTTTGTCCCTTCAGGACCAGTTATTAACGCTGATGGCTCAGAGGACTTTCGCCCAAGCAGAGCAGCGAAGCCTAAGCGGAGGAAGGACCTTAGGCTGCCCGTCAAGAGGACGAAGCAGTCTCCTTCTCCCTCTCCTCGTTCTTCTCTTTCGCCGATTGCGTCTCCTTCGGCGATTCGCCGATCTCGTTCAGCCGCTAAGAAGACGGGTCGTCATGATGCTTTTTCGTTCCCTCCAACGTCATGGGCAGGCTGCTTGCCGTGATTCTCGAGAGGATGCTCAGGACGCTTTTGAGGACGCTCGGCAGGACGCTTCGGAGGACTCCGAGCAAGAAGACGATGTGCACCAGGACGCTGGGTTGCGCGCACAGGCGCGTATCCCTGAGAAAAAGTCTACCTTTTCGTTGAAGAAACGTAAGGACGCTTCTCTTGGAAGTAAGGCTGCCTCTGTCGTCGCTAAGGACGCTCATCGCCGTCAGGACGCTCTGCCTCCTTCGAGCGGTAAACGCCACAAAGAAGACAGCCTAGATAAGGCTTCTACTATTAAACATTGGGGGTCTTTGATTAAGGCAAGACCCGATAGACGTATGCCCTCTCCGGAGAGGCAGTCTCCTCTTCCCGATTAGGGAAGAAGGAATTGAGTAGTCCTGCTGACTCTGTTGAAGAGGAACCAAACCTTTTGCTGCCCTCTTCAATCTCGGACTATAAAGTTCTTGTGCGGCTTGTTGCGCTCGTCCTTCGGGGACAAGTTCCAGCCTGCAGCTCCCAAGTCTCCTCCTTCGCAGTTTTCATCCTCGAAGACATGTAAGACCCCGGAGTTTGTCGAAATGAAGACTTCGCTCTCCACTAAGCGGGCCTTCAAGAAACTCCAAGACTGGATGGAACGTAGGAAGGATCAAGGCAAGACAACTTTCGCCCTTCCTCCCTCTAGACTCAGTGGTAAAGGAGGTATTTGGTATGAAACCAAAGGAGAACGTGGGTGTGAGATCCCTTCTTTTCAGCTCAAGGGGATTTCTCCAGTTTGGTGGATTCTCAGAGGAGGTCCTTTTATCAACTACTAAAGTGACCTGGACCCCTACGGAGACAGACCATCATTTGAAAGAAGGGGCTGGCCGGCCGGACTCTTGAAGTCTTCAACTTCCTGGACTGGTGCTTGGAGTTCTAGATCTGCAATCTAGAAGCTCAGAGTCTCTCAGTCTGGGGGAGCTGTCCAGCGTGCTATCATACATGGACAAGGCCGTCAGGGATGGTTCAGAGGAGATTGTCTCTCATTTTGGGACTGCCTTCCTGAAGAAGAGAGCTTTGCTGTGTAACTTCACGGCTAAATCGGTTACTCCAGCTCAGAAAGCGGAGCTGCTCTTTTCTCCTCTTACGAGCCATCTCTTCCCCCAGAACTTTGTGGTTAAGGACCTGGCAAGCAGTTTGCAAAGAAAAAGCAACGCAGGACCTCTTAGCCCAGTCCTCGAGACGTCCGGCGGAGTTCCTTCCACTTCTTCATCTTTTGTGCGACCCGCCGAAGAAGGTTAAACCCTTTTGTGCGGCTCCTCCCTCCCCGAGAGCAAGACATCCATCGAGGTGGGAGAGGGGCTTGCAAGAGGAAGAGCTTCCTTCAAACCCAAGTCATCCAAGTGAGACGCATGTCCTTCAGACACCAGTCAGAGCCAGACTGAAGTCCTTTGCGGGAGCATGGAGAGAGAGAGATACGGACCCTTGGTCCCTCAAGATCGTGGAGCAGGGGTACAAGATCCCCTTTTTAGATCTTCCTCCTCTTTCTACGACTCCCAGAGACCTTTCTCCATCTTATCAGATGATCGAAAAAGGAGCGGTGGAGCAAGTCACGGACCTGGGGGTCTCCAGGCTTTTACAACAGGATTTTCCTAGTGCCAAAGCAGTCGTCGGGTTGGCGTCCAGTCCTAGATGTAAGCAGGCTCAATCTTTTTGTGGAAAAGACCAAATTCACGATGGAGACGCCTCATTCTGTTCTGGGAGCCTTGAGACCGGGCGACTGGATGGTGTCCTTAGACCTGCGAGGACGCCAGTTACCTTTCACATCCCGATCCACCCTCTTTCAAGAAAGTACCTAAGATTCGTCTTGGGCAAAAAAGTGTGGCAGTTTCAGAAGCTCTTTGTTTCTGGCCTGACCACGGCTCCAATGGTGTTCACCGTAGTCATGAAGAATGTGGCGAGGTGCTACACTCTTCAGGGATAAGATTGTTTCCCTTACCTCGACGACTGGCGGTTATCAGAGCGTCGTCGAGAGAAAAGTGTCTGAAGGACTTGCAGTTCACGTTAGCTCTAGCGAAGTCCCTGGGACTTCTTGTCAACCTCGAAAAGTCACATCTGACCCCGACACAGTCTATCGTGTATCTGGGGATTCAGATGGATTCAGTGGCTTTTCGAGCGTTTCCGTCCCAGGAACGTCAGCGGCTAGGATTAGAGAAGATCTCAGCCTTCTTGGGGAAAGAAACTTGCTCGGCGAGGGAATGGATGAGTCTGCTGGGCACCATTTCCTCGCTAGAAAGGTTTGTTTCCTTGCTCTGCAGTTCTTCGAAGGTAGTTTGACGTACAAAATCGTTCAAGTAAACTCCAACAATACCACAGCACTCGCATATTTAAAGAATCAGGGAGGAACACACTCCAGGATTTTGTTTCACCTGGCGAAGGAGATTCTGCTGTGGGCGAAAAGAAGAAAGGTTACGATCCTGACGAGGTTCATTGCAGGAGTGCAAAACGTCAGGGTGGACCTTCTCAGTCATCGGGAACAAATCCTACCGACGGAATGGACCTTACACAAAGACGTGTGTCGAGACCTTTGGAAGTTGTGGGGACGTCCTCTGGTCGACTTATTCGCGATGTCGAGGACCAAGAGGCTTCCTCTGTATTGCTCCCCGGTCCTAGATCCAGAAGCAATCGCTGTGGACGCGTTGCTATGGAGCTGGACGGGCCTAGACCTGTATGCCTTCCCGCCATTCAAGATCATGGCGGAAGTCATGAGGAAGTTTGCGGCTTCAGAAGGGACGAGGTTGACCCTGATCGCCCCGATGTGGCCAGCGAGAGAATGGTTCACAGAGGTCATGTCTTTCCTTGTAGACTTTCCAAGGACGTTGCTCTGGAGGAAAGATCTACTCAAACAGCCTCACTTCGAAAGGTATCACCAAAACCTCTCCGCTCTGGGTCTGACTGCGTTCAGACTATCGAAAAGTTGGCCAGAGCGAGAGGTTTATCGAAAGCAGCTGCGAGAGCAATCGCAAATGCAAGACATGCATCTACAAGAGCTGTATACCAATCGAAGTGGGCTTCCTTCAGGGCATGGTGTAAAAAGGAGGGAGTTTCCTCTTCCACGACCTCTGTGAACCAGATAGCCGATTTTCTGCTCTTTCTCAGGAATGTGCAGAAATTAGCAGTCCCTACCATTAAGGGATATAAGAGCATGTTGTCAGCGGTTTTTAGGCACAGAGGCCTGCACCTTTCGGACAACAAAGATATCCATGATCTCTTAAAATCTTTTGAGACTTCGAAGATTCCCCAAACGAGACTGCCTTCGTGGAACCTTGACGTAGTTCTTAGGTTCTTAATGTCAAGTCCTTTTGAACCTCTTCAAGCAGCGTCTCTTCGGAACTTGACAAGGAAGGCTCTTTTCCTAACTTCTCTGGCGACGGCGAAGAGAGTTAGTGAAATACAAGCCTTTAGCCGTCTAGTGGGATTCAAAGGAGACAACGCTGTCTGCTCTTTGAGCCCAACTTTCTTGGCAAAGAATGAAAATCCTTCTAACCCTTGGCCGAAAAGCTTCGAGATCAAGGGTATGTCAAGTCTGGTGGGCCAAGAACCAGAGAGAGCCCTGTGCCCTGTCAGGGCTCTCAAGTTCTACGTACATAGAACAAAAGAGGTAAGAGGTCCCTCAGGTAATCTCTGGTGCTCTGTGAAGAGACCAGAATTACCTTTATCTAAGAATGCTGTTGCTTTCTTTCTGAGGGACGTCATTAAAGAGGCTCATTCATCTTGCCAGAAGACTGATTTGAGCCTCTTACGAGTGAAAAGCTCACGAAGTTAGAGCTGTCGCTACCTCTCTTGCCTTCCAAAAGAACATGTCAATCAAGGACATTCTTGATAGCACCTTTTGGAGGAGCAACTCTGTCTTCGCCTCACATTACCTAAGGGATGTGAGAACGATTTATGACAACTGTAATTCTCTTGGGCCATACGTTTCTGCAGACACAGTCTTGGGGGCTGGAGGTAGCTCTTTCCCTATCCCTTAGTTAGGTTTAGGTTAGTTTTTATTGTTGTGTTTTTAGGTTGTAGTGAGTCTTGTGTGAAGATCTCCCATCCCTTAGTTTAGTGTTCAAGGGGTCTTTGGATAGTTGGTCAGGTGGTGGTCAGTTGCTTCGTTGCCCTCATATGTATGGCTCGATGGCCTTGTCACGTTGAGGTCACGTCCCCATTGACAGATCATCCAGAGCGCACCAGCACTACAGGTCTCCACCTGGCTGGCAACTCTGATTAAGCAAAAGCAGGCTTAAGTGACAGTAATCACAGAGTCTACTTTGCTAACAGGTGAGGAACCAAGATATACATCATCTACTTAATTTAAGTTTCCTACAAATCCTATTCTGTCTCTTCCCACCATCCGAAGGTGGGATTCAGCTATATATATATCTGTCAGGTAAGTGGCATGAACAAAATGTTATTGTTATAATACAATTAAGTTTGTTCATACTTACCTGGGCAGATATGTATAATTAAAGTGCCCACCCTCCTCCCTCAGGAGACAGTGGCATTAATAAAATATGAAATAGAAAATGGGAATGGTTCTGATATCCGCCTCCCAGCGGCGGGAATGGGTACTACCACCTGGCCGCCCACTGCGTGTGCCGCAAGTTTTGAAATTCTGTCGGACTTCAGAAAATACAGCTATATATATATCTGCCAGGTAAGTATGAACAAACTTAATTGTATTATAACAATAACATTTTCTTAAAATGAAGAGTATCAAAGGAACTGCCCAACAATTAACATTTTCTTAAAATGAAGAGTATCAAAGGAACTGAAAACTAGAAATTTATTAGTTAAATTTTGTATTTTTAAAAGGCTTTAAGTTGTGCCATTAAGTAAACAGAAAGGTGTCTGTCACCTCAAATATGTTCCTATACTTGTCACTATTATTTCATATCATAATCTGTAGAAGGTGAAAGATTAAAGATATTTTAGTGAGTAACTAAGCTTTCTTATGTAAAGATATTTTAGTGAGTAACTAAGCTTTCTTATGTATACTGAAATCTGTCAAAAAAAAAAAAATTTCTAATGCGAAGGATTTGTGACTTATTCCTATGTGCTAATATCTCATAAATCTGTTAATCTTAAAGTTTACCTAAGTACAAATACTTCCATTTGTACTTGCAGAAAGTATATTTGATTTTATTGTATTTTCAGTTGAATGCTACTCGCAGCGCGAAACAAATACAGTCAAGGGCAGTGAGAGTTAGACAAAATTTTGATAAAAAGCTAAAGATGCTCCAGGAGCTTGGTGTGAATTTGGACCTTGATATGGTAAGTTTTTTTTTTTTTTCCCAATAAGTTCCCATCTTTGATATTTGTTGTAAGTGGTTGTGAGTTGGTCTTCATTGTTTTAATTACGTTGGCCTTTGCTGTTGTTGGTGTTGAATGACCGTCTCATAATGTAGATGCCAGTTATGTGTTTCCATCTGTAAAAGTTCATGATGAACTCATTAATTATAGTACGTAAAGGCCCTTACCTCCATACAACCTAGTCCCAGTCTTATCAATTTGTTTAATCAAAAAATGCAAAGACCTCACTGCACAAGTGCCTCATGTGTGTGGACTCGCCTGTGTGTGGTGTGCTATATTAAACTATTTGTATTTTTTTTTTTTTTTTTTTTTTTTTTTTTTTTTTTTTTTTTTTTTTTTTTTAAGCTGGCAAATGGCTGCTTAGATAACAGTCTAGTACACCTGTACATCACCAGTTGTGTTTCGAATGTTGAATCATTTTCCCTCTTATAGAATACCTCATCTCCTACCACTGCTTCAAATTTATGTTCTCTGATGTTTTTGTTTAACGCTATTCTTATTTTATTACATGACCCAAGTTTTTATAAACGCTTCTCTGGCCTTGTGCATTGCATTCAGTGTGTCCCTTACCATACCCTCTTCCATCCCTTTTTCTCTGCTTGCAGGACTTGAACTTTCTTATCCCATTAGGTTAGGCAGTGAAGGGTTTTTTCCAAATACTAATTGGTTGGGAGAGAAATCTCCATTATTCATTAAGCAGTTCCTAGTACTCACTACCCATTTCAGTGCTATGGACCAATCTACCTCCTCTTCCTCCATCATCTTTCTTACACTTCCCTTGATCATGCCTACGGTCTTTTCACATAATCCGTTGCTCCATGGAGATTCTGATGCTGTGGCTAATACTTTAATATTCCATCTTTCTGCCATCCTCCTTACTTTTTCATTTTGAAATTCTCCCCCATTATCTGACAATATTTTGGAGGGCATTCCAAATATAGCAAACCAGCACTCAAAAAGTGTCTTTATTATAGTTTCCGGTATGGTAAAAATTATGAATTGACAGTGAGGATTTAAACCAAAGACGAAGAAAACTATTGAGTTTAATAAGTGAAACATTATAATGTTGAACTGCCGTTTCTCGTCTTGAGAGGAAATCACCCAAAGAGCTGTCTTTCGATGTATGCACCACTTCCTCTCCACAGTAATCATCTACCATATGTAACCGACCTAAAATAATAAAAAGAATATACGCTCTTGAAAAGAATCAATTTAACGTAAGAAATAAATCAACGAATTTAACGAGAAGGGAAAGAAATTCAGCAAGCTAGCTTCGTGAAAACGTAAATTTCGTAAATGAACACTCGTTACTAAGTAAGAAAAAATATATTTGAATTACGTTCGTAGTTAATCTTAGTCAAAATGAAACTCTACTGGTTTATAAACCAAAGGCACAAGTATAATGGTTAAAATAATTTATAATGATAAAATCCTTTACTTTAATTTTTCGACGTGTTGGCGACCATAATTTAAACACTAATAAGCGTAAATTATATCTAAGAAACAGATCAATCCTTTTGAGCCTGCATAAGGTCTCTCAACTGACTTACGTTTCTTTAGATCCTGGTCTTTCGTGGGTAAGATGATAAGTCCAGTTACTCGTGTTGCCTCTCCTACCGAACATGAAATCCTATCGGCTCCGGCCTTAGGTGGAGTTTCTTTATCGCTCCATGACACTTGAAAACTCCAGGGTAAAAAATAATGTCAGAAAATCTCAAAGGTCTGGTGCCACTCCACTCCGGACTGTTTCTGTGCTGGTCTCTGGACTGGAATCCTGACTCTCCTCCGCTGGAAAAACTGTCCTACTGGCATCTGCCTCTGGCCTGGATTCTGCACCGCTGAATATAAATACTTAAAGGGCAGAGTGAGTGGATATTTAACTGTCAAACAGTCAGTTTCAAGAACTATTCAGGCTCAATAGTAAACTAAGTCGCAAATTATCCTATAACCATAAAACAAATTACCATTAAACAAATGCCCATAGTTCCAACCACCATCAAAGTAAACAAAAGACAATGTACTTTTCAGTACAAACAGAAATATACGAAAAGCATAAAGATATTTCTTTACACTCCACACCAAGGGTTCTACATTTAATTTTTATGTTAAATGTTGAACTCTGGAATAACTAGAAAAATTTCAGCCTTTTCTTTTACATTCCAGGCCAAGGGTTCTACATTTATATCCTTAGTAAATGTAGGACTAATCCCAAATTATATATGAAAATATATATATAATTGTGAAATGAGCAAAATTATGTACAGTTAATAAACCCAACTATATACAGTTATGTTCCTGAAAGGTTCCTCAAATGTCACTGATCATACCTCGAGTCTTTTGCATGCTTTGCAGAGCAGCTTTCCTCTTGGGCCTCTCTCTTTTCTGAGGCTTATCTTCCCCCAGGTTTGCCTTGGGATCGGTAGTATTAACAGAAATATGATCTTTCAATGTTTTAATATTTGATTGTGACATTTCATTGCGCGTTAATATGGGGATTAAAGATGTGACGTGGCGTCGAACCATCTCCCTGTTTTTACCTTTAAGCAGAACAGCGTCAGTTACTTCATCAATTACGTTAGTTTTAATGTCTTTAACAACTGCCAATGGGAAATTAGTAGGTTTGCAATTCTCTTCTTTTATCAGTACAATGTCCCCTACTTGTAATTTTTTGTGGGTAACCGGCTTATATCTACTTTTATCATTGACAGCCTGAGACATCAAATTATTCAAAAATTCTGCATTGTAGGTTTCTATCATATGTGAGCGCACTTTCTTCAGTTTCTCATAACTGGTTCTTATGGTATCAATAGGGTCAGTGTTTAAAGACCAATCAGGATCATTGCTAGTGTGAAGCGGCTGCATGGCTGGAATAAGATTCAAAGACACTAAGTCCAAGCCATGTATTAACTTCCTCAGGGGTAATAGGGTCCTGCGGAATTACGTCATGCACTGGTATCTCTTAGACCTTCCGAGGAAGCAATAGGCCTTCGATTATTAACCAGGTGAATAGTTTGTGAAACCACAAACTCAAAATCTCTGAACTGAAGAACATTTTTCTTGATTGAGCAATGAAGCAACTGGCGGACCATCTTCACACATACTTCTACTAACCCGCCCCAAGAGGATGAATGGCCTTTAAAATATTGCTCAAACTTTAATGGACGTACTCCTTGTTCTTCAAAAAAATTCTGGGTTTTCTGGATCATTCAGAAAGTCAGTAATTATAGTTAGCTCCTGCAACTAAGGATGAACCAAGATCAGATAAACACTAATCAGGCACTCCATATTCAAATGAATGAAGCTGTAAATAAAGCTCTAATGAACTCACCTGAGGTCATGTCAAGACAAACTTTTAAAATTAATAGCCCTCGACCAAAGGCAAGTTATGCAAAGAATCCAGACTTTCACCTTTTGCTATTGTAAAGTACAAAGTAAGGGCCTATGTGATCTATAAAATATTGTACGAAAGGGAACACTAGGTGGTTCTTGTCTGAATAACCTGTAGGGAGATTGATTTAGTTTAATAGCTCTCTGTTTCAGTTTTCTACAAAGTATGCATTCCTGCAGGATGCGTTTCACAACAGAGAAACAGTGGGTCCAATCCAAAATTGTCTTCTTAATTCAGACAAAACCTTGTAACAGCCTGAGTGATACATTTTCTCATGCAAATCTAAAACAATTAATTTGTGATGTAGCTATTCTTAGGGAGCAAAACAGGAAATCTGTAATTCTTATCATTTTTCCATCTTGAGAATTTGCTTTTCACTCTTAGAATTCCCTCATTATCAGGATATACATTGAGTTGATTAACAATGTTTGGGATATCTTTAACGAACTTAGAATCACTGTCAAAATACCTGAATACCTTCACCTCGGGAAAATAAATGTGGTGTTCTATTCTAATTATGTAATTCATTGCCCTAGCATATAAGTTTTTGTCAAGAACTTTCAGGTTTCCATACCTCTCAGGATACTTGGAGTAAAGTTGGCATTTTAGGCTCCCAATAAACTTAAGCATGGTACCTATGAACAGATACAAGCCTCGACAAACTGGAAAACCTGTTCACAGTCACCAAGTGCTCCGGTTCTCCCTTACCGGCGCACCAGTAGTAATTTGCCGGATTTGAAAGACCCAGAACACCCGCCTGTTGAAGCTAAATGTTCTGCACATTCCTCTTCGGTGGAGCCGAAATTAATTTGATTGTAATTCTCCGAAACAACATCCACTGGTTTTGCACTGGGGTTTGGTACAATGATATTAATTATATCACTGCGACTTGAATAGAAGTTAGCAGATTCTTTCAAAAACATTAGACTTAACGGTAGTTTTATATGAAGATACACGAGTGACAACATCCGCTGGATTTTCAATACCTGAAACAAATTGAAATCTTATAGGATGCGTCTCACACAAGGTACTTAAATGTTCTAACCTATTACGAATAAAGGTGCTGTGTTTATGCATCTTATCTAATTTATAACAATAGGAATTAATCCAGGATAAGGACACCAAGCTATCAGAAAACAGATGGAGTTCTTTGATGTTGATTGCTTCAACACACGAGGGCCCAGTTAATTCCTTATATGATATCTATTAACACTTCTGCACCCCCAAAGTAATGGCCTGAAACTCAAGGGAAGGCATGCTCTTCCCAGATAATTGCTTGTGCACAAAACGGTTCTTAGCTAGAATAAAGTTCACTTCTAATGACTGGATATCCTGAATAAAGATAACAGTTCCGATAATATCCTTACTGCTATCGGTAAAGCAATCAGTTTATATTCTCCATTTCTCTGGCCAACAAATCTTCTAATTCCGAGGCTGGGAGAGGAATTTGCCTGTCGACATATGTTTTCCATTCTTTAATTTCTGCATCCGGCAATTTGGAGTCCCAGGTACAGGACGAATCACATTGTAATTTATGTAGAAAGAGCCGTGCTCGATCAAATGGGCAAAGTAAAGCCAAATACATCATAGTGACTGGCAATAGTTTTTAAAACATTCCTCTTTGTATTTGCCTCACCATCTAAAACTAGAGGCTTAGTGGATAGGGTATCATCAACTCGATCCCATAAGAGCCCCAATAATCTAACTGATCTGCTAGTTTTCTCTCCAGAGCTGTTATCAATTTCCTCTTGAATTTCAGTATCATTTGTTACAAACTGCTGAAGATAAAATTTATAGGGCTCAAATATTCCTTTTAACTCTTGAAAGGCCCACTTCAATTTTTCACTATTATTTGCAGTAATACTGCCATTATCCATATATATTAATGAATAAATGTGTCTTTTAAGCAAATTTACCTGGTCATCATCATCAGTGTCAATCATCAAAATTTTATATAGTCCAAGTAATAATATGCATGGGGAACAAACAAGACCAAATGGAAGTCTTAAGCTACGATATGCAACAATACTGTAATCTCCTTTCTGTACATTACGATGCCATAGAAAAAGTAACTTGCTGGAATCTAGATCAGAGAGGCATATGTTGAGAAAGGCTTTTTTAATATCAAAACACAGGAGTTTGGAATCAAAGCGTAGCTGTAATAAAGCTGTGGTGATCTTTTGGTTTAAACAAGGTCCACTCAACATAGCTTGATTGTGACTCATGGTTACTCCCTGTAAAGGATTATTTTCACATAAATTAGATAAAAATACTACTCGGCATTTTGTAGTGTCACGCTCTGGTTTAAATACTGCCATGTGGGCCAAGAAACTGTGATTTGGATTTTCCTCTAAGTACTGATCAAGGTTGTCAATTCTTTCTATAATACCTAGTTCAGATTGCTCTCTAAAGCATTGGTCGATTAATTTCAACTTTACTCCATCACCCTTAGAGTATCTTTGGAAATTTGAATTTAGAATTTTAGTAGCTAGAGTTTTATTTTGCCCTAGCAAATGCTTCACTTTGTGATTCCAGATTAGTGGCATGATTAACCTGCCGTCTTCATTACGCCTTGTATTTTGAAGAACATAATTTATTATTCTTTCGTTTTCAACTACCTTACCAGGAAATATTTGCGTGTCATAATTTAAGGTATCTGTGCAACACTTATCAAGGATCTGAGTGCTCTTTCCAAGGAAGCATAGTTGATTCTCCCTGCATCGTTCACTATTGTATCCTGCCTTCACTTTCAGTCAGATCATCACAATCAAGGAGAGGATCTAAAAGAATTATGACTTGAAAGGGCAAGATCCTCACAGGTATACAAAGGCACTTCAGCTTGTGTCTTTTCTTCCCCAAAACAAAACCGGAGGAGGTGCTTCAATTGCTCCTAATTTGATCTGTGTTACCCACTAGCAATTCACAACCTGCGGCAGGTCAAGGATAAAAACCGACGGTGCATCATTCTCATTACCCCCAATGAAACTGTGTTTCAGGAAGACAATAAGCCAAAATTTAGAGCAAGAATAAAATCTATGTTATTAATTTCATCTTTTTCCGTCCTTTAAGAAATCATCAGCCAAGGAATATCCCCTGTTCATAAATTCCCGAACAATTTTCTGCAAGCCAGGCAATTTCAATGAAGTGTGAATAGAGGGCACACCCGTTGCTTCAATCTCGTAAATAAGATCTCCAATCGTCAAAGGCACTTTGTAAGACTTAGTATGATAAACTTTGGAAGAGTTAAATCCATTGATTTTGATTCTGAGATCAGAATTTATGACAGGCAAGTTTTCATACTTTGCCCTCTCCTCTGTTATGAAGTTTGACTGACACCCGCTGTCCCTCATGCAACGAATCTTTGTCTCTCCCTGAAGAATGCAAGAAAAGGTAGGGAGTATTGCGTGGCTACAGTCTGTGACTTTGAACGACTCAGAAAATTTCTCAACAAATATCATGCTTGAATTACTCGCCTTCACAACTCGATCACTTTTGTTTAGAATTTTCCTTTTTCAATTTTACATTACTTTGACCACTTTCCCTCAGGACTCCACTGCTTTCTTGGCTCATGCATAGAAACTTGAAGTGCCAAGCGCCACAATCGCAACGCTTCCGGAAGTGAAATTTGCAGGTATCCTCATTATGATCCAACTGCCGCATTTTATACAAGCCTTCAAAATTTCTTAGCTTGTTGATTTTTTTTTTTAACCTAGGTTCAGGATACTTTTCACACTTGTGAATGGGATGAGAGGAGTCACCATCCTCATTACATAAAGGACACACTTTGAAAACGTTGAGTGACGGGCCTGTTTGGTAATTAACATTTGCAGCAAAACTCGTAGCTCTCTTAGGACAAAGTTCCCTTGCTTTCTGCTTAATTTTATACTGTCGTTGGCTGGTTAAGTACCTTTCAGTGGCTTCAAAAAATTTATCTCCTATCTGATTCAAAGATGGCCTGGTTTCGTTGGTGATATGAATTAAATGAGACTGGAAGTTCTCATTCAAACCATGCCAGGCAAAATACTGTAAAATATCCTCTGAGGTTATTTTCAAAGCGCTAATGGATCCGCAAATAGAATTAATTTTCCCTATGTACTCAAACGGTTCTGTATTGTAATCAAGCTTCAGATTCGACATTTGTTTGATGACGTTGAATTTTCTAGTGACGGGAGAGGCTAAAGCATTCAACAAAAGCTCTCTTGCTACGTTATAAGAATGCTGTATGCTGTCCAGGGAATTTATCAAAAATAAGGCACGCCCTGAAATTTGCTGTTTCAAAAGTAAGAATTTATCGTAGTCAGAATAACTGAAGCGTTTCGTCGTATCTTCAAATTGCTGAAAGAACCTAATAAGATCCTCTCCCTCTTCACTTGTAAATTTAGGTAAAGGGGCAGTTGCGCTCTTAAGCATGCTGCTAAATGTGCTTCTAGAAACTTCTGGACTGGAAGCATTTGGACTGGATGTAGCCAGATGAGACAGAGTAGACAAACATTCACTGATCCTATCTTCATACTTACAACATTCTTCAATTTCTTTATCATTTTCAGGCTATGGCTTTCCGTCTCATCCTCGGAGTTTAATTCCCATTCAGTGCGAATGACCGAGTCGGCTCCTTTTCAGCTCATCCTTGAGTCTTTTCAATTTTCTAACAAGGCAGTCTCTCTCCTGAGGAGTATAATTACCAAAACTGTCTAATTCCGAATGAATACGGTTGACCTGTCCTCGATAGTTAGCCCTAGAAACTAATCAGAAATGTCAATAAGTCTTTAGACATGCCTGCGATCCCCTTACAAACCTAATGAAATGAATATAATCTATAAAGTCCCAAATGACTCACTCAAAAAAAATTGAACTAGACCTCCCGACAGAAAACTGCTCAAGGGGCACAATGAAAAGTCGTTAAGACCTCTAACTAAAAGTAACCAGTTGTTAAAAACAACCCTAAATCACCAAAACATTTCGAATGGCCGAGCGGATAAGAAAACAAAACAAAGGACGGAGAAACGGCAACAACTAGCAAATAACCAACATGTCCCCTGTTTGGGCGCCATATGGTAAAAATTATGAATTGACAGTGAGGATTTAAACCAAAGACGAAGAAAACTATTGAGTTTAATAAGTGAAATTATAAATGTTGAACTGCCGTTTCTCGTCTTGAGAGGAAATCACCCAAAGAGCTGTCTTCGGATGTATGCACCACTTCCTCTCCACAGTAACTCATCTACCATATGTAAAGGACCTAAAATAATAAAAAGAATATACGCTCTTGAAAAGAATCAATTTAACGTAAGAAATTAAATCGACGAATTTAACGAGAAGGGAAAGAAATCAGCAAGCTAGCTTCGTGAAAACGTAAATTTCGTAAATGAACACTCGTTACTAAGTAAGAAAAAAATATATTTGAATTATGGTTCGTAGTTAATCTTAGTCAAAATGAAACTCTACTGGTTTATAAACCAAAGGCACAAGTATAATGGTAATTATAATGATAAAATCCTTTACTTTAATTTTTCGACGTGTTGGCGACCATAATTTAAACTATAATAAGCGTAAATTATATCTAAGAAACAGATCAATCCTTTTGAGCCTGCATAAGGTCTCTCAACTGACTTACGTTTCTTTAGATCCTGGTCTTTCGTGGTAAGATGATAAGTCCAGTTACTAGTGTTGCCTCTCCTGAACATGAAATCCTATCGCTCGGCCTAGGTGGAGTTTATCGCTCCATGACACTTGAAAACTCCAGGGTAAAAAATAATGTCAGAAAATCTCAAAGGTCTGGTGGGGCCACTCCACTCCGGACTGCTTTTCTGTGCTGGTTCTCTGGACTGGAATCCTGACTCTCCTCTGCTGGAAAAACTGTCCTACTGGCATCTGCCTCTGGCCTGGATTCTGCACCGCTGAATATAAATACTTAAAGGGCAGAGTGAGTGGATATGTAACTGTCAAACAGTCAGTTTCAAGAACTATTCAGGCTCAATAGTAAACTAAGTCGCAAATTATCCTATAACCATAAAACAAATTACCATTAAACAAATGCCCATAGTTCCAACCACCATCAAAGTAAACAAAAGACAATGTACTTTTCAGTACAAACAGAAATATACGAAAAGCATAAAGATATTTCTTTACACTCCACACCAAGGGTTCTACATTTAATTTTTATGTTAAATGTTGAACTCTGGAATAACTAGAAAAATTTCAGCCTTTTCTTTTACCTCCGGTTTCTTATCTTATCCAACAGGCCTGACAATACCTCGTTGCCATATCCACTATTACCAAGAACTTTCTCTCTTCTGTCTCTCCCACATCCATCGCTACAACTTCATTAACGTTTTACTCCAAGAAAAGCCTACTACTGGTTTGGCGGGGTTTCTTTTGTATCTTTTACAAACCTCACAATTTTCAATCAGTTCCGTTAGTAACTTTCTTATTTCCTCTCTTTCTTTTTCGATTAACCCATTACTCCATTGTGCTTCCTCTGTCAGCTTCCATATTTTATCTCCACTTCCATGACCAAACTGTAAATGTAATTTCTTCATTGTGTTCTTAATTTCCCTCAGATTCTTTCCCTTTTTTAGTGGGTTTTTTTGTGAGTTAACTAATAAAATAGGTTTTAAGCATTTTTATAGGAACTTCGGGGTGGGGGGGCCCCGGATCTGGTATGCATCCCCTGCGAAAACGGGGAGACTCCTGTTTCCTATTGTTAAGACCTCAGGTTAACTATGAAAAATAAAAATTGATTAAAAATTTATGCTGAACATGATCAGAGGCATGGGTCTCCTTTCTTTGATCTTACATGACCAGGAAAGAGGCCCTAGGTCAGGCAAACTACCAGTCAGTTCAGAGACTTGCTCTGCTCAGAATCCTCCCACCAAGGTGTAAGTCTCCCCTATGTAAAAGCCTAGAGTTTGTATACATGTAGGAACAAATGACAATTTTTTAAAGTAATTTGTATTCTTCCTAACATACAGACCTGAGGTCTTTACATAAATGGCCTGCCTCTAGCCACCCACCCCTCATTCTGCTTCCTGGACCAAAAGGTAACGCTTGCCAAATCGATGGAGGGAATGCCTCCCCTTTCATTGATAGCTAATTACCAATATTCACCTTGTTTTAAGTAAAACGGCCAGCTCCAGCTTGTGCTGAAAGTAAATCTGCTATGTAAAGACCACAAGTTTGCACATTTGGAAAAAACTAATTACTTGAAAAAAAGAAAAAAAAATTCTTATTTATGTATATTTTCTTAGTATCATCATTTCTTAACTTCACAGGACACTGGAAACTTAAAAATTGTTAAAAATGAAGTTTCTGCTGCTATGAAAAAAGAAAAACCTGTTCCATCAGATGATGATGGAAGTAATTCCGCTGGTTGTAAAGGTAAGATCATTTTTGAAGCAGATCAGAGTGATGATGAAATTATTTTGAAAACTCCCCCATTTGCAAAAAAGAAGTTTGTGAAAATTACCCCTTCATCACCTGCAGTTAGAGTTAGTGGGAAATCAAAGGTAACTGAAGCAACCCCTGCAGATGACACTCCAAAGTCTGTCAAACCCACGAAGAGTCCAAAAACACCCAAAGTGAATAAAGCTAGGACACAAATGTCAGCGTCCGAAAAAAAAATTGTGAAAAAGAGGAAGGTATCACAAGTTGATGTTGAAGGAAATAACTCTAGAAAACAGAAGCGGTTGTCCCTGTGAGGAAATGGTTCAAGTACTGTGTGTATTATATAAAAACCAGTAATGTCAGTTCATTTAGCTTCTGTAATATTTTCTACAGTAGTCTGGCACCTTTTTATAAAAATAAATATAAAATGTGCCACAAGCTTGTACATTATTTTTGTCCCTCAAATGAATTTCAACTACCCTGCTGCAGTATTGCAGGCTATTTTTTGTGTATGGTCATATTTTTTTATTGGGTTTGCATGGTTAAGTTATAATTACAGTGCTTAAAAAGAAGTTTGCAAGTTTGGTTCTGAAGCTAGTTTAATCTTTATTGACAGCTTCAAAAATGTTGTGCTCAAGATATTTGAAACTTCTCTCTTACTGCAAATCTACTCTACTTACAGAAGTTAAGAGAAAATGTAAGCTGTATGAAGTAACTATAGATTCTACTGTAATGTAGGTGACCAGTGGAAGTATTTCAAATTTCACTATTGAGACTGATAATTTATCTGGTTCTTTAAGGGGGCCGGCCGGCTAATGCCATTTTTTAAGGACAGGACTTTGATATTCATACCACTTAATAAGGTGACTTGGGACATCTCCAAACCGCATATGATTTTTGCCTCTGACCTTCGGTTTTGTGACGCCAGGGCGATTTATCCCGAAAATAACCATTTTTCAAATTCTATCTCCTCCCTTGATATTTAATATAAAGACCTGGGATTACTACCATATATAGACCTGATGTAGACCTCCAATGGAATGGAGAGTTTTTTTTTCTAAGTCATTTTTTTGCTAGATATGAATTTTTCAATATGGTAAAAAAATAAACCCTATAAATCAGGAGAAAAAAATTTATAAAAAAAAAAAAAGATGAAACAAAAATTTGAAAAAAGGGCTCTATTTGATTGTTCTATAATGTCTTTCTGAGTTATATACCAAATTCCAATGTTATAGCTTTAAAACTAAGTGAGAAGATAGATTTTGAAGGTCAATAAGTATAGTTTTGAGATACGGGCGTTCAAAGTTTCCTTCGTATTTCTAATAAAGACAATGTTGATAAATAATGATTATTATGAATGTATATTTCTTTTTTGTGTATTAATAAACCAAAACTATTTTATTTATCATAATTTAATCATAAACGATGATCCCTTTGCTCATATATCGCAGCCTGGGGCACTGCTTGAGACAAGATGGGCCACTCCTTCCTACGCAATTCTCTCTCTCCCCTTCACTAACTCGGCTTATTACTGCGAATTTTCTTCTTCTGTATGTTAGCGAGATGTTTTCCTTGTATTTTCCTCTTTGGCATGAAGAAATTCTTGCCCGAAACAAAGATAAACAAACGTAAATGCAAGAGAATGTTAGAGGTGAAACTCGAAGGTCTACTCTTTTTTTTTTTTTTTTTTTTTTTTTTACAAAAGACAATTTAATAAATCATGATTATTATGAATTTCATATTCCATTTTGGGTATTAAAAAACCAAAACTTTGTTATTTATCATAAATGAAGATCTCTTTGCTCAAAGATCGTAGCCTTGGGCACAGTGTGACGTGTACTGTCAGGCAAGAGGGGGCGTTACTGAGCAACCCTTACTACGCAACCCTACCCTCTCTCTTCACTAACTACGAGTATATTATGATATTCTGTAATAATACTAGAGCGATTTTTCTTCGTCTGTATGTTAGCGAGATGTTTTCCTTGTCTTTTCCTCATTGGCATGATGAAATTCTTGCCGAAACATACATAAACATACGTAAAGGCAAGCGAATGTCAAGAGGTGAAATGGAACGTGTAAACTACTTGACGTCTGTGATCGCACTAATTCATGACTGGACTTGGTAGCTGAGCCTGAAGTCTCCTTCTCGACTCGGGGAATGTCTACAGATGCCATTTCTCCCAATTTCTTTGACAATAATTATAAAAATTTACGATAATAGAAGAAATATTGCATTTTCTTGTACGGATCAGTGTTTTAGGCTTACTGAGTTGTTAACTAATTTCCCTGTAACTACGAAAGTAAGAGGAATTTTGACGAAATATTTCGTATACGTATTCTCAATTGCTATATGAAGCTCCATGAATTTTTTCATGACTGCATTTTTCGCCCTATACCACCATATATAGGGGTTCCGGCCGGCCCCCTTAAAGGTTATTTTAGAAAATTCATACTTCCAGAAAATTCATACTTTCAAGAATCCTTTTACTATTTGAACATGAAATAGATTTAAACATTATATATCTAGATATATAAAACATTACATATCTAGATATATAACCTATCTTGGGTACATTTGATAGTTTTTTTTATATACAGTGTGATATCTATTGTAAGTCTTTCAATAAAACTAAATGCTTTCATTTTTTGTTACAAGTGAAAGTAAATTATTCTCCCTATATTTAAAGTAAGGTAGAAAAGAATGCATTAGATGTGGAATAAAGTAGTCTTCTAGGGTGGCCAGAGTTGTCTGGAATTTGGATTCCAGAAAGTTCAAATTTTGACCACGTGTCCCATCACTGGGGTCATGAAGGCATTTACCTGCCATTGCAATGTAAAGAACAAATTTTAAAAATTAACATAATTAAATACTCTCACAGACAGTGAATATCATTGCACGAGTTATGCTTACACTGTACACACACGTTCACATCTTGAAAATATGAGTAAATTTAACTATATAAACTTGTTTGGTTTTGTTTGTTTGTATGGTACTTTTACGTTCCATGGAACCAGTGGTTATTCAGCAACGGAACTAACAGCTTTACATGACTTACAAACCACGTCGAGAGTGAACTTCTATCACCAGAAATACACATCTCTCACTCCTCAGTGGAATGGCCGAGAATCAAACCCGCGACCACCGAGGTGGGACGCTAATACCATACCAACCACGCCGCTGAGGGGCTAAATTATATAAACTTGAATTTTTTTTAATATGCTGCTAGGGGTTTAATTAAGTAAAACCTCTCCACCCAAATCTTGGCAAGATATTTTAGGTGAAGACCATACTTTCTCTTGCTGCTCATAAATTGCCAAAGTTTTAAGCTAATAGAATAGGTAGGAAAGAGAAACTGCAGAGATTAGTGTACAAGAAGTAAGGGTAGACGAAAGATTATTTCCTAAGTGGTTAGGACTTGAGAAAATGAGTCGGTGATTTTTGTAGTTTGAGTGGTAGACAGAAGACTGGTGGAAACCGTTCTCTCATCTTGGAAGATAAGACTAGAGTGAGACCTAAGTGGTGGGGGGTTAAGTGTTTGAAAAAAGTGATGGGAGTTGTGTTTGAAAAACTGATAATAAAGTTTTGATACTTGTGAAATATGTTTGGTACATAATGAGATTCATTGTGGAGATAATTTTTGTAAAACAAAAACTTTCTGAGTTAGCTCTTACCCATCTGAGCAAAAGAGTAGCCATCCATCAGTTACATTAGATGTTAAAATGATTAACTAAGTATCAGATATTACAAACTTTGAAGCCAAAACCTCATTACTGAAGTTTTCTCAACTGGTTTTACAAATTTCTTACTTTTGCCTTTTGCTCCAGTAGAAAAAAAAATACAGTTCATGTTTTATTTTTATTCAAAAATTTACAAAAAGTTATGAAAGAATATTCCTTTGACCACTTCTTTATGTGTCACAGTAGTTATATAAAAGTATTAAAATTTAAAAAGATTTTCACATGCAGCTGAACATACAATATACAAATTATAACAAGATTCCTGCCACCATAGTCAGCAAGGTAGGGCCTATACCAGTACCTAACAGTATGCTCCTTAAGTGTAAACATCAGAGATATGGAGTAACTGACCAAAAGAAATAATCAGAGATTTCTATGAAACAATACACGTGATTCATATATAGTAATTTCTTTTGGGTATATAATTTTTCAAGTGCTTTGGTAACTAGAAATATCTAGTAGTACTGAAGCTCAAAGTGAGTAAATTTCAGTGTGTAAAACTTTGAGGGATAAACAGCAAACTTTTGTTTACACAACCCTGGTGAGTCACTGTAAGTCTCAATTTGTAGATACTGGATAGGGAAAACCAAGATGATGTAGTATAGCCCCTTAAGAAACTTGGCAATAGGTTTTTTTTTCTATAAAATTATATTTAGTGAATTGACTCTCAATAGGTTTGATGACTGACTTATGAACTTAATTATTTTCACTATTGTTGTGGCAGACTGAGCCTAGTACATTTGATTAAAACACTAGCAGTAATATTGTCATACTTGGTATTGTACCTCAGGATAGATGTTTGTTTGCTGAGGTTAACTACTGTTCACAGTTGTCAAGTTGAAAATCATGAGTGCAGCATGTGGATTTCTGCTTAAACATATCTATTGCTTTCATGTTTTACATGATTGGTGGTGTCCTACTGATGTAAAATTTCAGAAAAATCATGCATCCATGTTTAAACATACTTATCTCATTAGTATAAATACATGGTTTCTCCATAGTATATTTTCCAATGAAGGCTGAATGCCGTTTAGTATTAAATTACACTCTTGATGTCAGTAACAAAAAAAATCTTGCTCAAAATTAAAAATGTTTGGATATGAAAAAAAATGTACACAAAGTGCAAATACATACACAAAGTGCAAATACAATGGTCTTAGCAAAATATCAAACTTATTTTTTAAATGGTATTCATGGAAAAACCACTGGAATGTGTTAAGAACAGAGTAATATATTGTATTAATTTTCCCTTGTTTTATCTTCAGTCTGCATTATAACTTAAGATAGACCTGTAAGTCAGTCTGAAATTATGTGTAATTAACAATACATGATAAGACATGGAATTGTCTTTCAGGTAACTGCACAAGTAGACCTAGTTCAGTGATCAGAATGTTACTTTATTACATGGGAACTCTGCCAATAAAAACACTCCAATGGTTACTGTACACAAAAACTGACTACAAATCATCAGTTGTGTCTACAACAATAAATATGAGTCAGGTTTGACATTTCCAAATGAAATTTCCAAATTATTATAAGATTACATTTGCAATCCTTGACAGTTTTGTTTGAATATGTATAACAAGAGTGAATACAGAAACTGTCCACAGGTACAGTCACGCAAGAGAAAATGGGGGAAAAATAAAGATTCCTTAGATATTGAAACAAATTATAATATAAAGTTGAAATAGATATAAATATTGATGCATTAAAAAGATTTTAACACTGTCTTGCCATTGTAGAAAAGTATTTACTAATTACAAGTTTTGAAAAATCATGAAAGATAAGCTATTCCCTTTCCTCAGTTATCAATGGACAGAGTAATTTATTTAAATATTTAGTAAGAAATGCATACAAACAAGACAAAATTAGCTATAAAAGTTGTTTTAATGTCATTTTTGGCTTACACAAGACTGCTAGCTTATTGCAAAATGTGGCCCTTATCTTTGACTTCCTATCAAGCATGGAAGTAGTTTAAAGTCAAAATATATCAGCTGTAAAATGTTGATATTTAATAATTATAGGGCTGGACTGCTATTTATAAATTAAGCTCTCAGCATGAAAGCAATCGGCAGCATATTGGGCGAGTAGATATAGTATACATAGGTTAACATGAAAGGTCATCAAAAGTATTTGTTTCTTCAAGGGCACAAAAAAGAAACTTGTAATTCCTTAATTTCTCTTTCAATTCAAATTTATACACCAGATCCTTTTTATGCACAACTCTAGTTTACAAGCAATTTTTTATTGTTAAGATTTGCTTCTGCAAATCCTACCTCTAATTCCTTTTCATATATAGTTTTCAGTTTTAATTAATCCTATGCTATTTTATGTTGCACAGCCTTGGAAAAATAATCCCCTCCAGAATTTTCTGATACCAACTCAAAATATAAAAATATCCATTATACCAAACTAATATTTACAGAAAATTTATTACTAAACTTGTATCAACTACCAACCCATCACTGATTTTTCACCTAAATGCATATTGCAATACCACCTACATTCCCCACAGAAAAAGCTTTAATTCTGTTTAATCCTTGAATTTGGGTGACCAAGTCAATTCAGTCTAAAGATACCAATTTGCCAACCTAAACTAAACATGACAACTACCAACCCATAGCCAACTGCATTTCACAATAGGTAATTAAAACATTTGTGTTTAGCCTTAGAAGCTAATAAACACTCATTTTTATTTTCTATTCCGTAATCTAACATTTACCAACATCAATGACAACCCAACCTGATCCTTTTTAACTATTGCACTTTAAATGCAAGGGATGAAACTTGCCAAGATGTGAAAATTAGTCTCCTTTGTAGGTCCCATTTTGCTGAACTGGTTACTGGTTAACCTCAAAGTAGGGATTGTAAAAAAAACCATCTTTTAGAGAATTGATTATCTACTAACAGTTACAATACAGATTAACATTCAACATTTAAGGTAGCAATCAAATATATCAGTGGCATGGTGATTAGAAAACTCAACATTACCTCACATTTATAAAACAATCCCCAAGAGGCAAGCAATAAAAGTTTGTGTGAACTTCAAGCTACAGACTTTCACTTCTATACATTCATTGTATTTTTGAGAGGGAAAACAAAGTAACTGCTACTTAAGTAGCTGTTACTGTATAAAGTCACACCAATTCCGAACTGCTTACACCCTTGTGAAATAGTCTTTCCCTAATTTCTAACACCACATACATGGAAATTTCAAATTCCCTTACACTCAAATGTCAAGGAAGGTGGGGGAGGAAATGTAATTGTCATATACGTACAGCACTTAGAAACAGGTACTTGACATAAATCTCTCTCCACAGTGAAAAATTGCTCCTATTTATTTTTCTTTCAAAATCTTCATAAAAACAATATTCCACTGCATGAAAATGTAAAAACTGCCTATATATTATATATATATATAAAGATGTACAATGGCTTCCCCATTGTTCATTAGTATACAACACTTAAGTTGCAGATCTGGAAAATTCCATATTTAAGTTATATAAAATACCCCAAGGAAACTAGAACTCAGCCTTAGGACTTTTGTGTGTATGTAACTTAAAAAGACTAGACTAACTCGTATCCTAAGATAATTGATCCCAGAGGTGAGAAATTAATGCATTTATCTCACAGACCCATCCAATGCCCATTTACTCTGAAATAACAAGGAATGGTTAATGGTGAAAGTGGAGATTAATGAAATTATATATTAACTACTACAGAAACAAGTGTTGTACTTTTTCTGTGGAATTTCCTTGCATAAAGGAGAAAATTCTGTATTATGAAAAGTACCACATGCAAGAACAATAAGCTCAGGTATTGCATTACCCAGAACCAAATAGACCTTGTGCCAGAAACTGAACGAAGAAAAAATGACGACGATTACAAACACATTCATCAAACAGCATGATCATGCCAACGATCAGTTATAATTGTAAGGCACTATTTATATTGATTATGGGCTATTAAAGTAGAGGAGCAGAAATTCCTCAAAGGAACCTGTAACAGTAGAATCATCTGGCAGCACCAGAAAGTTAGATACAATACTGTATAATAAGGACTTTACTTGTGCTTGCTGTTCCTATCTTACTGTAAATGTAAGACAAGAAGTAATAGTAGGTATGACAATCACAAAGTGATATATATTTTGGACCTTGTCATTTGCTTTTCTTCACTTCAACACTGTCTGTCGTTACTTGCACAGTAGATTTTTGTATAATTGACTGGGAGAGACAGTTGATGCTGGGCTGTTTACAACAGTGTCTGTGATTGAATAAAGAGTAAGCAAGAATTAATACAAGGAGAATGTTCAAGAGGAACACTAATGGTGAAGCTATAGTGGACCATGTACTTGTAGGAATCCAGTTCAGATTTTCTAGTTTGTCCTGCTGTAGTTGCAAGTCAATGATAATGGCACGCATTTGTTCATTGGTAGCTAGAATACTGAAGACATGAAGTAAGTTATGAGAATGTCCAACATAGTCAAAGCAACCAGGAGCAAGACGTTCTGGAAGGTGTGATCCATAGAAAAAGAAAGCAACCCCCACACACAAAAACTGATGAATGTGATAAATACTCGATTCAGCACAGGAATCATTTTCATAATCGCAGTTGTATAATCTGATTATCAGAGGTGCTGAATCCCACACAAATGGCACAACAAATGCAACAATTCTTAAAACCTTTTGAATTCCAGGTGTTTTAAAGAAACGGGAAGAAGATGCACAGAAAGTTGCAAGAAGAGAGTTCAGTACAGCTATTGGAAGGAAGACCTGTGAATACCAAGTGTTCATCAAATGTACTGGAAAAGAGTAGAAAAAATATATAACAGCAACAGACCATGTGTACATTGATATGGCAGCATAATCAATAAAGTAGCAGATATGCAAGGCAGTCAGAGACAGACAAGAAAAGGCATGAGCCAAACAACTCATAAGTGGATAAGCACATGAAGCAAACAAATAACACGTCAGGGGATAATAATACTGGTCCTCAAAAAGAGGCATAATTGTGGCAAGGGATACAAGTAACCACAAGAAATACAAAAATGCCAGAAAGTGAGTCCAGAAATTAACAGTTTCATTGGTGTAATTGAAAAGGGAAACCATGGCTTGCAACACAGAACAATTTTCATTTCTATACCCAGTGATAATACCAGGTTCTCGTAATGTTTCAGATACTTCATCCACTCTCTTCACTGGCAAGTGACTCATCTCCATCAAACGTCCAGCTTCCTTAAGCCTACCTTCCGTCAGCTTCTTAGCCTCTCTAAGGCGGCCAGTTATATATCCAGAGAACATTTTTATTTTTTTGTTTTAGCAATTATAGCAGTAATAAATATCTCCTTAATACATTAAAAGTACTGTGCACACAATCCAATGATGACTTGATAATGACTGGCAGATATTAGATAAATTGCCAAAATCTATAAAAAAAAAATCCTTATGTAGAAGGGTCTTGCAGAGTTTGTGTAATGACTGGCAGCATAGGTCTTGGGTTTTCTTCACATCTGAAAAGAAAGAAAAAATATCAATACCAGTCCATAATAATAAAAAAAATATTGTTTTTTTTATGATCAGCTATATCAAAAGCAATGAAACTTTATATAAAAAATAATGAATATTTTGTATACTGAAAAGCCTATTTCCTAACTTCTGAATGGAATACATTTAGATCTAGCTACCTTACATTAAAATTTACTCAAAATGACATCAGACAAAGGATCTCATTAGAAAATTACCTAAAACACGTTAGGGACTGTCAAGCAAAAAATGTGGGGGGGGGGGGGGGGGGTGGGGGGGGGGGGGGGGGGGAATCCATAGGAACTACTGACCCTGGCAGACATCAGAAATTGTTTGTGACTTTTGCATCATCTGTAATTTACATAAAAGTACATGTTAATTTTTTGTGGCTAAGATATGTTAAAAAAAAGACAATGATAAAATGTATCAAAGGCATATGAGAGGGCATTTGCTCCATCTGAAACCACAGCATTATAAGGTCTGAATAAAACCTGATGAAAGTTACAACATACACTGGTACAAAAAGATAATAAATCGACAATACAGTGAAGTTGGGAAGTATTAAGGGCTCAAAATAAATAAAAGGGATCAGAGAGCAAAGGATCCATGTTTCAGTCGGCTCTTCCAGAATACAGGTTCAGTGGAAGGGTAAAAAATACACTAACGATGCTCCCAGCAAATAGCATATGCCTTGTAACACCTATTTTCTGATGAAAAAAAAAAATTCCTGTGCTCAACACTAGATCAGATAATTTTGAAAAATGGAAGCCATGAAACATGTCTGATCACCACTGGGACATAAAATGCTATCTTATCTTGAAACTCCTAATAACAGCTTTCTTCTGAACAGGTCTTCTAATTTTACATTTCGTACAATAATCCAATCTTCACAATATATCGACCTTTTACTATGAATGGAAATTCATCAGAATGCATCCTCATTCATTTAGTACAATTATTGATTTCATGTTCGAGACTTTACCAAATGTTTTGGCATTTCAGTAGACAATTCATTCAAAGATTTTCTTGAGATCTAAAATGGCAACTGAGGCTCAAACATTTAATGCAGATTTAACAAGCTGTAGATGCCTAGCCGAACCAATTATGGCCAGAATGGAATGCCCACATAGAATGTGGAGGATCTACGCTTCAGTTGCTTTTCGTGACAGCTCAAGGCTTTGGGCGCCCAAAAAGTCTACTGCTACCCATTAAAATGCGCCATATTTTGCATGTGGAAGAAATGCGAAACAAATACAAACTGGGGTAGGATTATATAAAGAAATAAAGGCTGTGGGGGAAAGGAAAAATATGGAATAACTGATGATCAGAAACATGAATAGGATATATTAGAATGTACTAGTGACAGCTTATTCTATCAAAATAACTACAAACAACTTTGCAGTGAAGTTGACATGACTGCATTCTAGTTTTGCATAATAAAGCAACAGTATAAACAAGAGCCCGAGCAAGAGTTGGAATTATAAGCTACATAACAGACGACTGAACTGATATATTCAAGAATTTAAATATAACAGATGATTCAACGATGAAAAAACAACTTAAGTTTTGAAATAAAAAACAAAGAGTTTTACTCATAAAAATTACCAAACAATTCCATGGACATTGAAACTGATTATTGGTGGTTTTCTGTTTCTGAATACTGTATACTTATTTGTGGCGTGGTTTGACCAGGAATACTTTACAAATTAGTTACTTTTTTTCACTTGGTCAAAAAACATTTTCTGAGTGTTATGGAATTAAAATACTGACCTAGTTTGGTCATTTCGTTAGCCATTATTTCCTTCATTTGTTTCACCGACAAGTCAATTCAGTACGTCCCTACAAGCTTGAGACATGAGGAGCAGCAACCGTCGTTGTTAACGGCATGAATTTCCTGAATTAATGATGAGCATCGGCAACAAATTTTATGACCGTATTCAACACAATTTTCCTCGTACCATCGTTTCCCGGAGACCCTCTAAACCCACGACGCGACGCTCTTAGGGTGTGCTTTTGTCGCAGCATATTTTATTAATAACTTCAACCAACAAGGTGTTTTATTTTTTCATCCGTTTAGGTCGGTTTAGTGTCGAGTACCAAGTGGCAAGTATCATGAATGTTTCAAAAAATAAGACTGTAAATCAACAATTTTAAAGGAACTATTTTCTTCCATATTATGTATTTATGTGTGTGTGTATATGTGTATCCGGAAACATATATGTATCTGTGTAGGTATGAGAGAGAGAGAGAGAAAGAGAGAGAGAGCGTACGATTACTGTATAGCATGACTTGTACTTTTCCTTCGTTTCGATAAATCACAAAATTACCACCTGTGCGTGCACAGTCCCGCGCACTCCAGTGTTCATTCAAATTAATGAATACCAACTCACCCCAACATATCGGGTTGCAAATCACCAATGCAACAGGTGACATTTGCGAGTATGAGAGAGTTAAACATGCAAGGGTCACTGAAGCACTGACTGACAGCAACATAAAATTGTTGTTCAAACCGCGAAACGAACGAGGACGTTGCTAAGTTCGTATCTAGGTGTAAAATTCCATACTTACACACACACACACACACACACGGCATTTGCGAACACGCGCACCAATAACAAAGGGATTGAGTTAAAAGTAGGATGACCAACAAGTGTTGGTCTAAAACGTAATCCCAAACGAGTGTGTCCTTTTATTCCAGTGATAATTCATACTGTCAGGTACGAATAACACAAGGACTTAAATATCAACCTAACCTTCGTTTAGTATGACGATGCTGCATTGTTGAGTACACACCCCATGGTGCAATCCATCTATAAGCAATTTTTAAAAGCTTGAGTAATTAGCCCTTGCAAATGATTTTAAAATGAGAATGAACACAACAACAACAAAAACGAAACATTAACTTGGAAAAACCAAAGATTTACTAGTCGTACAAAACGAGAAAAAGTGAAAAACAGAAACAACGTCATGAAACTCTTAAGAGAGAGGAAGGGTGGTTCCTTGAAAGGTCTAGAACAAACTGTCATCATACCTACGCTTGCATGCCTTAGCAAAGGCATGCAATATTTATGCGCTACAGACTTCGCCATTAACGGAAAAATCAGCTAAGGACGGCTGGCTGCCATTCATATGAAGTTTCCAGTATATCATCGTTAGTACGACACTGCTACACTATCATAGTACTAGCTATTCCTTTATTTACATAGTTTCCAGAAAAGAAAGGGTAGTGTCTAAACACGAACATATACGTATATGAGAGGGCACCAGAAACAAACACGCACACCTAACAACCATAATTAACAGAATAAATACGAAAATGAATACCACCACCATTGTCTTAAGCCTTATTTCTTCACTTTCTGGAATCAAACCCCTTTCTTTCTTTCGAGCGGCTTTCTCCCGGTATTGATCACAGTACGTCTCGGCCCCCAACATCACATTTATCAATATCTGCTATAATGGTACTGGTCAGTTTCTCCACGCCTGAACTCTCTCTATCTTCCTCTTCTCCTCTCTCCTCCCTTCATTTCTCTATCTCCCTCTCTCATTCTCTCACCTCGCTCTCTCTCTCTCTCTCTCTCTCTCTCTCTCTCTCTCTCTCTCTCTCTCTCTCTCTCACTCTCGCACGAGAATTTTAATTTATTCAATGTACTCTTAGGATGAAAGAAAATTGTTTCGGTGATGAAGATTCATAGCAACATGTAGTACTTCTGCATCACAGGAATTTGCACAAATTTTCTACTAGACTGGTGTCTTAATTACGAGAGGATTTTTTTTTTACAAGAGAAAATCATATTTTAAAAAAATTCTTTGATTTACAAGGAAAATATATTATTTAACTTACAAGAGAGAAAATCTTTTATTTACAAGAGAGAAAACCTTATTCAAAGAAAATGTGCTGTAAATATTAGAAAAGAACATTTTATTCCCAAAAAGTTTTTATTAAGAGAAAATATGTTATTTACAAGAGAAAAGCTTTTATTGTTTGTTTGTTTGTCTGCATGGTATTTTTACGTTGCATGGAACCAGTGGTTATTCAGCAACGGGAGTGAACTTCTATCACCAGAAATACACATCGCTCACTCCTCAATGGAATTCCCGAGAATCGAACTCGCGGCCACCGAGGTGGCACGCCAACACCATACAGACCACGCCACTGAGGCGCTGGGGGGAAAATCTTTTATTTACAAAGAAATTGTGTTATCTACAAGAGAAAGTCTTTTATTTACAAGACAAAACCTTTTATTAACGAGAGATTCTTTTATTTGCAAGACAGAACATTTAATTAACATATAGGAAATTTTTATTAACCAAAAATTTTTACTTAGAACTGAAAATTTTTTATTTAAAAAAGGGAAATCTTACACCCATTATAAATTAAAACAACCACTACACAATAACATTTGGTTACTATCTGGCGCTTTGCCTAAGTAATAACAAACCGCAACTACATTGACAAAAATATGCGAAATTTTAGAACGGCTAAATCTCAGACGCTTTGTTGGAAGTCGTTGTCTTTAAGCAGAGCTTATCTTTGGCAAAGCGTTCCCTCCCCTCCAGCCCTGTCTCGCTGATAACGATTTCAGCAGCCACTGTCTGATGCTACCACGCTAGACACGTGTTGAGAGAGAGAGAGAGAGACCCAAACCAATAAGGCAAAATGGAACCACCCCAAGGACAAATGAAAAGTGATATCAAGCAGCGAACGCAACTGCAATGCTTGGTATGGTTCAGCGACATAAGAAAGCCACAGAATTGTGCTAGCATGGGATGAGCGACCTCGATACAGTGAACTGAATGTATGTAAGGGGAGGGAGGAGGCAGTCCAGCCTACGAAATCAGATATATCTCCTTGCTCTAGAGAACAGCCGTAAGTTGTTCGTGCAAATATTTAATAGACAGTACTAAACTCCAAGATAAGAGAGAGGGAAAGAGATTTAAAACTCTTATACCTTAAAAATGTTCATGACCTGATCGAATTTTAACTTCATGCTTTGATCGACTATCAACATGTTCATGTCAAGTCAAGCTTGATCTTCACGTATGACCCGTCTCATTTTCTTTCTCCCGATATTAATGTCTAATCCAAAGCGTGACAGCAACTTTGAATGAATACCCTGCATTAGCCAGTTATACTCTGGCATTTCTATCTAGAATCACTTGGGGCGTTCCGCCCAAAGGCATTAAGCGGTTAATGCAACTATTCAGCCCCAAAAGCAATCTCGTGTCTAACACTAAAATGATCCCAGTTGAGTACTACTCAGATTTCCAGACGCATTACAATGGCAGTGGATTTATGACACAGGAGGGGGGCTTGGCCAACAGGGGGGGGGGGGGGGTAATTGATTTTGAACTTTACATTTCAGAACAAAAACTTTGACAACAGGGTATAGAGCAGTTCCTTCTTGTGAAAGAACAAATCCACCCAAGTTCAAGAGCAGGAGTCTATTGTATAATGGAACTACCTTGCAAAATCACTCATCAGCCCGTAGGTACTGAACTGAATAAAGAACTTAGGCCAAAGGCCAAGCACTGGGACTATGAGGTCATTCAGCGCTGAAAGGGAAATTGGCTGTAAAAGGTTTGAAAGGTGGGACATTTGCACTACGAATCAAGTGTTCGGAGAGGGCGGAAAGCAAGATGAATAAAGAGTATATGAAAGGAGGTACAGTAAAAGGAACGATAAAGTGGTTGCAGATAGGGGCCGAAGGCACGCTCCAAAGAAGCTCAAGTAATGACTACAGTGCACCGCATGAGGTCCACTGACGGCACTGCCCCGCTACGGGGACCCCGTAGGTAGGGGATTGTTGCCGTCGGTGCACCTCGTCCGTTGCACTGTAGGCATTACTTTAGGGTTCTTTGCAGCGTCCTTCGGCCCTTGGCTGCAACCACTTTCATTCATTCTACTGTACCTCTGTTCATATTCTCTTTCTTCCCTCTTTCTTTCCACCTTCACATAAAAAATAATGCACAGTGTAACTGCGAGGTTTTCCTTCCGTTGCCCTTTTCAAACCCTTTTACTGTCAATTTCCGTCTGAGCTGAATTGCCTCATAGACCCCTGCACTTGTTATTGGGGCTAAATTCTATATTCTCTAATCTACTCTAATCAGTATTGTGAGTGAATCACTATTGTGAGTGAAAGAGCACCTATACTATATCTTTTAAGTTTACACTCGCCACTTTTCCAAGTTATTCAAGATTCCTTGCATTGAGTTTGTTTGTTTGTTTGTATGGTGTTTTTACTTTGCCTGGAACCAGTGGTTAATCAGCAACGGGACCAACGGCTTTTACCTGACTTCCTATCTTCTATCACCAGAAATACACATCTCTCACCCCTCACTGGAATGCCCGAGAATCGAACTCGCGGCCACCGAGGTGGCACGCAAAGACCATACCATCCACGCCACTGAGGCGCTCCTTGCATTGAGTTGCATTTCAAATTTCAAAACTGCTTGCAAATTCCACCTACTGTGTTAACTCAGGCATCTTTAAATCTTACTCAGTTTTATTCAAGCTCACGGTGGCAAATAAGTGGGGATATTGCAGATGGTGATAAATCCACCTGACTGTCCCTAAACATTATTTAAAACCGAATGCACAAACACAGACTCACATACTCCCAAATCACTGTATGAACGAAATCACGTGGGCTGGTCTGAAGGACCATCATAGGGGTCCCCTCCCCCCTTCAGTATCGGTCTCTGTCATCGATTGTGGAGGCACGGAATTCTAGGCCTGGCCACCTAAAAATAAGGAATTTTGAGAGAGAGAAGAGAGAGAGAGAGAGAGAGAGAGAGAGAGAGAGAGAGAGACCGCGCGCCCTCTACTGATCTCTATCGGAGCCAATAGGAAAGGGACTGACTGACTCGCGCCACAGAACCATTACTCTCGAACTCACTTCAATTTATTAATAATAAAAGGAGGAAGAGGAATACAATGCTTCTCGCGAGTGGTAAGAGGGGACACGACGTAACTGCCTCTCTCTCTCTCTGGAAGGATCCCTTCACTCACACCCCTTAGGATAAGTACCTTTTATAAATGGAGAGAACAGCACTGGGGGTATAGAAAAACAAAGATAAAATGCCGAGATAACGATGTTGCTGACAAAGTAAACAGGATTTAATCTTCAGAGATGCCTCTCGTATGTGCGTCAGTAAAATAATATATAAGAAAAAAAACATACCAATCAATTTCCATAGACATGGAGAATGTGAGAGCATTTTCAGTCCACATACGTTTTGTTGACTATGAATACGTATGATTTTGCTTAGGTGTGGTAATTAGCATTTACCAGATTATGCAT